>NC_084821.1:42234008-42574295 GCF_958449725.1 Rosa rugosa
GGGAGTGGGAGTGGGAGTAGAAATGTGACTGAGAATTCTATTAATGATGTCCCTTTAAACCCGTCTCCATCTATTCCACTAGAAGAGTGTCATAATGAAAGAATTGAGAGAGAAGAAAGTTTTGATGTTAGTTCTCTTGAACGTGATCCAGGAATACGGCGTCCAATATGTAAGTACCCTTTGAATGAGCGTGACAATATTCGAAGAGCTTATGTGGTCTTAGGACCGTATCAACCTCACTTAAGTTTTTACCCATTATCATTTGACGGAGGTCAAGGTTGAAAATTTAATCCTAGGTGGTTCAAAGAATGGTCGTGGCTTGAGTATTCCGCAAAGTTGGACAAAGCATTTTGCTTCCCTTGTTTCTTGTTTGATAGATACCCATCCCATCATCCAGCATTTACTGAGCATGGGTTTCAAGGTTGAAAGAATGTTATGTCAAAAAAATGGCATTGTCTTTCACATGGGTGGCATAAATTCCCCACATAATATTGCCATGCAGAAGTGGGAGTCACTAAGAAACCCATCTAAGCATATTGAAAGAGTGATTAGCACACAATCATCACAAGAAGTAGCAGATAACCGATTCCGGCTTATTACTATTATAGAGAGTGTAAGGTTGTTGGCACGTCAAGGATGTGCTTTTAGAGGCCATGATGAATCGGTTAATTCATCCAATGGTTGGGATGATTTGATTATGAGGGTTGAAGCATTTTGTTGTGAGTATGATATTGAATGCCAGATATGTCTGCTCCTTATAAGAAAAGTACAAGGGCTTGTGAACAAAATATTACAAATGAGCATTATTATCGGGTCAATATACTTAATGTTGTGATAGACTTTCAATTGGCATAGTTGGATAGTAGATTTACAGATAATTCGTTGGAGCTCCTTATTCTTAGTGCTATATTTGATCCACGTGATAATTTTCGATCATTTAAATGTGAAGATGTTTGCAATCTTGCTTTGAGATTTTACATCATATCATATGCTTGCTCTAGATATGGAGTGTGGGTATTTTCTAGCAGATATTCAGAATGATCCAAAATTTGCCAACACAACTACTGTGTCTGATTTGTGTCGGCGGTTAGTTGAATCAAGAAAGTCAGCATTCTTTCCTATGATTTATAGATTGATTTGTCTTGTGCTGACTCTGCCAGTTTCTACAGCAACAACAGAGAGAGCATTTTCATCTATGACCATCATAAAAAACAAACTTCGAAATAAGATGGAAGATGAGTTTTTTGATGATTTGATGGTTCTCTACATTGAAAAAGAATTTGCTGATAGCATTGATAATGATTCTGTGATTGCTGAGTTTGAAGTGAGTGGATCTCGGAGGGTACGATTTAGTTAGTTTATTGTTGTTTTACAACAAATGTATACTTCTAGTTTTTAATTTAAGGGGTTTGGTTTTATGTCCCCTCCGTTGTATGTTTTGATCCAAAATAATAAAGGCGTGAGGATAAGCCTCCCACTGGGTTACAAACCTCAAACAAAAAAAATTATTGTGCACTTCTAATTAGCCTAGACAACATTTCGATCCTGGTTCCGCCACTGAACATCACCAAAATTTTAATTTCTTAGTTTTTGTTAGAGAAATCAAGCATAATTAAGAAGGACGACTTTGGTCATATTTTATCTTCAATATGAGTGATAGTAACACAAGAAGCAGATATGATATTAGCTTATTGAAATTTTTGACGCAATTATAATATGTGTAAGAAAATACAGTTAGTTAATTATAATAGATAATAAAATGCTACAATGCGTACAAATCGTGATTACGACATTTGTACTATTAAACCAAAACTTTATTGACACTGCAGAAGTACGCGTCCATTGTTAATAGTTGATAGTTGATGGTTGATGCCACCTACAGACTCAGACAAGAGCTAATTATCTGACGTCTCTGTCTCATGCTCGAGCACCTAACCTCTCCAAGTCCTCCATTTTCACCATGCCCTCCAATTCTTTTGGATATCAACAAACTAAAATCTCTCATGTCTTTTGTATTGTTTGATTTTGCAATGCCATGCATCACATCCTCATCTTACATATTCTTTTATACGTACCAAATGCTTGACATTAGTGAAAAACTAGTACTTGTTAGTCAGAACCTCAATGTCTTTGGAAGCTATATATGGGCGATATTCCACTTCTTACTTTCTTAGCACTTTGCTTCCATAATTAGAATATGTGTGTATTCAATTTGATATGTAATTTCGTAAAGATTAAAGGAAGAAATTGACCATTTGTTAGTGTAGCCGCCGGGCGGGGATTGACGTGTACTTGCACCAACATGAATGGATGATTGATTACATCAAATACAATTTTTGATTATTATAGAAAAAGAAAAAAAATTGATTAAAAATACTAAGGATTGAGATCATCTTATAAGTATTTGGTCACTTATACTGTCAGTGCATAGAAAAATTTCTAATTGCTGAAACATCATAAGAGAATAGAATAACAACAAATGCAAAACAGAAAACTAGACAGGGGCTTTGAGAATGTCATTTCTATGTTGTCTTACAACACAATAATGAAATGAGCTAGTTGCCTAGTTGAGTTTTGAGTGAGCCAGTGAGGTTAATGTGTCGCACCTCTCCTATATAGATGCATCACTTTACTTATTTTCTTCATGAGAGATAAGTTTATTCTCACATCCTCCCCTTTTTGTTTTTATTTTAGTAGTTGTTCATGATGATACAATGATATACATCGCAGGAATTTTTTATTAGCATATAAATCTTTTCAATTACAAAATAAAAATTAAAGAATATAAAGAGCCACCCCTAATACAACCTAGACTAAAATTATCAAAATAAAGAGTATGAGCAGCTTGAAAACAAAACATGATCGATTAAGAATAAATAGTTTGGCTTATAGATAAAACAAAAAAAAGTGTTGAATTTACTAAAAAAGTCTCCGCAGAAATTAATAATAAACTATTAACTTACAAATCAAAATATTTTTTTTTTTATATTTTGTTTGAGATGGAATTCTCCAATCTCAAACGTCATCGTCCCTCACGGAGATATCATCTAGCGAACCAACTAAATTATCTTTCACGGGTTTGATTTGTTCAAAATATACAAAGGGTTTGGTTCCTTTAGTTGCTTAATTAATTACTTAGGTTGACTATGCATGGTTTTGTTTGATAATAAATTGAAAATCAAGGTTTGAGACTTTGAGTAGTATTGAAGTTGAATCCCTTTGGATATATAGTTTCACTTCGATGATGATTGTGATTGGGCCAAATAAAAACAAGAGCTTTGTAGGGTTTTGCTTCATGTGGCCTAGACAGGGAATATATGGGACTTGTTTGGGTGAATTGTACATGACAAAAACTTTCATGTGCTCTTTGGACGATTCTATTATTACATGCTTTGAACTTTTTTTTTTATTTTGATTTTTGATTTTTAGAGTTGAATAATACATTAAAAAGCAATAAGCATGCATGAGTTTAGTATTTAGCTCTTGAATTCTAGATGCAATTCAAAATCTTAGATCTGAATGTAAAACTTAAACGGTGAATTTGATGATGTTGCACATAAGTTTGTAGACTTGCTTTACCCCGAGCTTGCCATCACCAACTTAATTTGTATGATAAAATTCTTGTTGCAACATTTTCTCACTTAGCAAAAAAAAAAAATCATTTTCTCACTAAGTGTGCTTCTTATATTCTGTGGGAACTTTGAAGTTTCATTCAGAGACAACGAAAGGCAGTTGCTGTGAGTCTCATTCATGGAAGTAATTGATGACCTCCACTCTCCAGTTATTGAACACGATGTCCAGAGTTGTTTAGCCCCAGCAAGAATTTGTTCGGTCTCTGCAACATTTGGTGTTCCTATTTATTGCTACAAAACATTTTTGCGGAAAGTAGTTGCTGCAATGTAGGACGTAGAGTAGGTCCAAATTAACCAGAGCTCCATAAGTAAAAACACATTGCTGTCATCCACATGCCAAGGTACAATCTTATCATCACCTGTATGACCTTTCTAGGCACAATGTGACTTGCAAGTTGCCATGTGTTTGACCTTGACAAGAGGTTTGGTATTACAATAGATAACACGTGCCTTGTCGTTTTAACTAAAGTTATGGAAGTTAAAACACAAGTTCTCCGGTACATTAATGTATTGATATATCAAGTAGATTTAGATTGGTATAAAAGTTGACTAGTTCGATACGGAAGTGAAGTAGTATCAATTAGTTTACTAATGCATGAAACCAATCTATCTCTAAATCAAATCAGTCTCCTTGATATATCAATACACTCTAAAACTATAGAAAGTCTCAAGTCTGTAAAGAAGTAGCCACAATGATATTCTTAGCTCTGTGGTTAGAATACCCACTACCTAAGATTGAGGTTATGGGTTCGAGTCACCATGGGGTAGGAGTGAAATCTTTTGATCCTCTTTATAAGAAAAAGAAAAAAAAAAAAAAAACAAGGAGTATGAAACCAAACTCTGTCAATTTCAATATCACCCTTGAATGTTTGTGTTAGAAGGAGTGTAGTGTGTAGCAAATAAATAACAAAGCTGTGTAGCCAAACAATGGTGAACACTGCAAGGCAGCAAGGGGAGAGCCCCCTGACCGCAAGACATGGCGGGCTTTTATCTCTTTTCGATGAAAATAAAAGAACTCGGAAAAGTGGGGTTAGGTTGGAGAATGAAAATTGATTCAATTGGGCGTGTTCTCAGTTGTATACACCTTGCAGCTGCATGGAGGATTGCAGTTATCGTATATATTATAACTCTCTTCATTTGCTTATTTTGATGATTTTTTTTTTCGTAGAAAGCAGTTGAGAACTTCAAAGCTGGGCATTCTATTGAATAGGATTGAATTTACAAAGTAAAGTCTTGATGTTGAAACATAGCACTGGATTCGTTTATCAAACAAACAAAAACACAGGTAAAGGCTCTAAACCCAAGAAACCAGGAAAAAATAGGCATGCTTCAAACTTTGTCAGCTCTCCCGAAACATAATGAGTAGCCTCCAGTACCATCGTGCCCAAAACTTTGGAACCTACCACGCGGATGCAGACATGCTTTCTCCACTCTAGTCATCTAGTTAGTTATGTACTGAATCTCTGAATGTTCTCTTAACCATTCAAGCACCTTTGCTCCCTCTAAAATTTCTTGGACCTGCACAAATATTGGAAGAGATGCTGTAATTGCCACTAGTCAAATACCAGTAAAGAACAATAATGGAAAACTGCTCCTAGTATATTCGGCAGAAGTCAAAACACTGAAGAACCGGTCCAAATAAAGTAAAGCAGAGCAAGTCCAAGTGGTGAGACAGAGTGGGAGATTCAGAAATTAGGTCCAAGGCAATTGAAACTTAAAATATGGCATATGCTAACCTGTCCCTTAACACGTTCCTCATCATAATCCTGTTTTTGACGTTTGAATTCAGCAATGGAATTTTCGACCTCTTTCACAAGATCGTCTGTTGAAAACTGCAAAAGCAACAAACCACATTTTATTTGTGAATGAGTGATAGGTTTGCAGTTACATATGTAAATTTCGAAAGACCGTGCTATGAAGCATATTACAAAAAGGCTCCAGACAGAAAAATCTTGATAGTTAATCTGATCATACAAATTTATATACCTGCAACTTTTCCCGTTTAAATATGTCTCCAACAGCCATACTCTGTTTTATCATATTCATGATATTCTCCTTCTGGTGTAGAAGGTACTCATCCACTGCTTTCTTACCTGACAGTGTAGCCAGTTGCTCTTCATTTATTTTTACATTTGCCTGCGCAAACACAACAACCAAAAGATGAAAGATTATAATAGAGAAATGCACACAAATTCATGCCAACTCATACATGCACAATTCAAACCGCAATACCAAATAAAAGTACATTGTATCTACTACCTGTATCTCTAAAAGTTTGGCTCCATAAAGCTGCCTACCTTGTTCCTCAAACAAGGATTGAGGAATATCAACCTCTACCATCTGCAAGCAACAAGACACAATTACTACAAAAGAAGTTTCCTGTATCAGGGAGAAATTTAAAACGTTTGACATGCCAACAGGCCCGACACTTAAAAAAATGTCTTAATAGGCGTACACATGTATCTCCTTTGTGGATTCAAAAAAAAGATAAGGAATTAGTTTATGTTGTACATATGTACTGCTGTCTTATAATATGCTTGCTAAATAAGAATTAATATTAGTGAGCAGAATACAGGATTCACTAGCTGCTCTCACCTCCATTACCCTCTCTCTTTGTGCCTCGCAATTCTTAAATATGGAGTAGAGTTCGAGTCTACCAAGTATAAGGAGTAATAATACGTAAGAGGTGCTTTGACTGATGATATCCTTGTAGGATCAACTTCCTACTTGCTGAAAAAAAAAAAAAAAAAAAAAAAATCCCAGTTGGTGTTGGCTTTCTATGCTTATTGTTTAGTTGCATATTGCAATACTAACATACATAGACTGCTATAACTAGGACGCAGTGGTGCAGCGACAAAGACATATAGATACCAAAGGAACAGAGAGCAATAGAGAATAATCTGAGAGTTTGAGAGAAAATTCTTCAATGCCTCTGAAGAAGGAAAATGCTCCCCAAGCCTCATTGAAGCCCGCCAAGTCTGGAGGAGATAAGCAGAAGCAGAAGAAGAAAAGAAGAAGGAAAGCAACTAGAGAAGGCCAACAGCATGGTGCTCTTTGACCAGGCCACCTATGACAAGCTCCTGTTTGAGGTTCCCAAGTTCAAGCTCAACATACCATTCATTCTCTCCGATCGTCTCAGGATCAATGGGTCTCTGGCAAGGAGGGCAACCAAGGAGTTGATGGCTCGTGGCTCAATCAGGATGGTGTCTGCTCACGCGAGCCAGCAGATCTACACCAGGGCAACCAACTCCTAAATCTCCCCTTTGATTTTATGAACATGGTTTTTATTTACTGTTATGTCGTTTTAGGATTTAAAATTAGCTGTTCTAACTTTCTAAAAGGGATTTCTTGGCTGTATCTGTTTCTAATGGAGTTAGTTTCTACTTGTACATGCATTACTTTTTTTGGTGTTCTAAATTAAAAAAAAAAAAAAAAAAAAAAAACCAACAACAACTGAATTAACTGTCTAATATTTACCACCTGGAAGCTAGCTGCAAAGAAACATTGTTGTACACAAACTCAAGATACATATTTTGTGGATCTTGAGATAATAACTTGGGTTTGCAGTCAATTAAGCCTTGATTTTGAAAATATCCAGAAGGACTTGAGTTTTGATTGAAAAGTCATTACAATGTAATCAAGTTTTGTTCGAAAATTGAAATAATTAATTTAGTCCTCGGTGAATATGTACATTTTAAAAATAAGAAACCAAACACGGCAGTTTCTACTTTAGCTCTTCCCTTAGCCATCTTCCGATATTACATTTAGTCCTCGGTGAATATGTACATTTTAAAAATAAGAAACCAAACACGGCAGTTTCTACTTTAGCTCTTCCCTTAGCCATCTTCCGATATTACACCGCTATGCAACTACGTTAACATGGCTGGAAGAAAAAAAAAAAAAAAAAAAGGTACAACGAACAATGGCACAAAGGTACACGCATATCCACCACGTCACAAAAGATACTGTGCTTAACAGTCTACTAACTTGTCAAACCTTTAGGGTCCTACTCCAGTCAACTTAAGGTTTATGCTTATGTAGTTATGTGTATATCAAACACTCTTAACTATATGCGCGCTCCCACAGATGAAAAGGGTATGCACTGCCTTGTTTGAAAAGGTAAAGACCAACAAAAGGTTGCAAAAATTGAATATATTCTTAGACATTAAAATCACCTTGCAAAGCTGATCGAGAATGGCATTATCTGCTGCTTGCTCTCTAGCTGTTTGCTCTAGTTCCTGGCATTTTTGCAAGAGTGATTCCTTGACCTACAGATGTGCAGAAAATTTCATTCATATTGAACACAGTACAATTTGAAGCAGCAGTCCAGAGAAAGTATTCAAAAGTTCATAGAGGCCACCTGTTCCAGGGTGGTGCATCCAGGAAGAAGCTTAGGAGCAAGGGAGTCATCCAATTCGGGTAAATCTCTGTAAAATAACTCCTTGCATTCAACCTAAAGGAGATCCAAAAAGAAACAAAAAGTTTATTTAGTATCTTTGATGCATAAAACATCTTCTCAAGATAATTGTGTAGCCTGTTACAAAAAGTCAAAAACTTAAAAGCTGTTGCATATCGACTGGGTACCTGGACGGTGGCAATTGAATGAAGTCAATTTTTAGTGTATTAAGAGTATAAAACACTATTACACCTTTTTCAAACTCATCAAATTTAAGAAGAATTATCTTAACTTTATTCTGGAAAAAAATCCAGACAAAAATAAATTACATAATAAATTCGATGAAAAGACTTGCTTAAACTTCAACTATTGATAATAATCATATTTCAATTTAACTGAGCCCAGCTGGACAGTTAAAAGAAGAAAACAGTGATAAGTTCTTTCTTAAAGACATGCAGATGCCTATTGTTTCTTATGATGTTCTTTTGGTGAACAAAATGCAGGTCCTCAATACAGAAAAACACTCACATTGAATTGAGCATGAATTCCTTGGAGATTTTCCTGTGCCCATGATTCAGGAAATACAAGAGGAAAAGACTTTGTTTCACCTCGTTGGATTCCAATTATCGAATCAAGGAAACCGGGAATTAGTTTATCACCATCTTCCGTATCAAAATGATAACCTGCAGGTAGAAATTAGAGTTGAGATATCCCTCTGCAAGAGTACTTCACATTAAAACTGAAGGGGAGAAACAGAAGAATCTTGACAAACCTTTACTCTCTGCAGATGGAATATTTTGAACATTTGATTCGTCTTGATTTATTGTTGTTGCAGATATATCAAGGACGACAAGATCGCCAACCTGTAGCAGTCTTAGCTTTGTTTGTTACAAACATCCTACAACTCGCTGAAGAAGATTTTCTAATGCAAGTATATTTGTTTCTTTTGAAAATTCAACAAAAACTCAATGAATATGATTCTTTAATCCAAGCGAGATCAGCAACATTATATGGAAGTATCTGAATATATTTCAAGTAGCACTTCCACTGCATCTCAGAAGATGCAGTCGAAAACTTCTCAGATGTGGTTAATAATCTTCTAAATCTCTTCTCTGTTGGACAAATAAAGCTTATATAGTATAGAGAGTGTCCATTTATTTGGACAATTGAAATACATATATAAAAATTTAATGGCCTATCATTTGAAGATTTAATCATCAGAACGAATCCCTACAAGCCCAACCTACCACTGTAAAGTAGCATGTAACTGATACACATAAGATTTATTAACTGATTCCCTGATGTCGCATGATCAGCTTCCGAGTATCTCAAGTATGACATGAATCCCACAAAGAAACTTGAGCAACATATGCTAATCTAACTGTTTTCATGCAATCTTGGACAAAATTTAGTCCAAGAGTAGTCCTTTAAGGTGCATATCACATGAACGTGCAAAATAGTGCCAATCATGAATATTACCCAAAGAAAAGAAAAAACAAAAAAGAGAGGAAAGCACATCCATATTTGAATATTTGAGTAACTTGAACATTAGTTACCTGTAGTCCTCTGTCAGTTACAATTCTTAAAGCCCCTAGGGACTTGTGACGGCGTCTTAATTCTTGTTCAGAAACCTTTTGTGCATCTATGTCACTGTCTATCTCAACGGTGACCTTCAAATTCTTGTATCCGTTCTCAGGAATCCACTTCACTTCTGGTGCTACATCAACAATCACATCATATCTGGAGCACAAGATGAACTAGTGAGTATGATCAATCTAATCGAACATGAAGACGAATACTGGTCAAAATGATCCAATTAAACATGCCTCCCCTTTCTCAAATGTGAGTTATATATCATGATATTTTGAGGTGGAACTAAGTACGAATATCAAAAAATTGAAACAGTGACTTAAAACATGTCTACTTTTAAGAACCTGAGAGAGGTGCCAGAAGAATAGGCCTGCTCTAGCTCAGAAAATTTGGTCAGAATGCTGACCGAGTCTGTCAAAGCCGTGCCGGTCATCTGTAAAACAAGAGCAGGCCAACCTTCAATTGAGAACTCTAGAATCTTAAGAGGGGTTTTACTAGAAACATGTAGCAGATGTTGCAACATTATAACTCTTAATGCATTCCCAATAAGCTAAAGAATAAATAACATTACTTGACAACACTACTAAGCAATCAAATGCCCACATTAACTCGCAATTACAAAAATCTAAGCAACCAAAATATAAATATTTACTATAAACTTAAAACATACTGAAGACATGGCATGTGGAAGGGTCCTCCTCAGAATAGACTCAATGGTAGCCTTGTCTACACTTTTCTTCCCTACATAACTCACAAGAATACTCTCCGGCACCCTCTTTCCAGGCCGAAACCCCGGAACCTGAGCACATTAAACCCATATAAATAAACTAAATCACAAATCAACTTTCTTTCCTGACAAGCTAATTCAAAACCATGAGAAGTGAAATAGAGGCAGAACCTTTGCTTGCTTCATGAACTCGACTATAACCTTTTTGTAACAGTCGTCGCAGACCTCCGGCGGCACTTGTATGCTCAACTTCACCTGCATTCAGATCACATAGACGAGTACTAAGTATTTAACCCAAAAAAAAAAAAAAAGATGAGAGTTTGGGAAATTGAGCAAAGTTACTCTGGAATTGGGTTGTTGGGTCTCTGTGACGCTGATGTCGGCCGGAAGTTGGTCTATCTCGGAGGTGGTAGCGGTGGAAGAAGAGGACGAGACCGCGAATTGGAGAGGGTGGAATTGGCGGGAAAGAGAGGGGGGTCTGCGAGAAGTGTAGAGTTGGAGAGAAGAAGGGTTTTTGGGGAGAAGAAGGGAGGGTGAGGAGCGTGATGGGTTTGAGTTGAGGACCGCTGTGGAGCCACCATTGATGGCAGTGAGGCAGAGCTCCATTGCTTCCCTTTGTTGTTTTTGCTTGCACTGGAATGCAGAGCAAAGACTGAGCTCAGAGCTTGGCAGTTTTAGCTGCAAAGATAAGAGGGCAAAATGGGGATTATCCAACAAAAGGGAAAAAGATGCGGCGTCGTTTTGCTCCGCATGATTATCCAACAAAACTCATGGGATTGTGAAAGAAGGTGTCTAAACGCTAAAACGTGCTCTCGCTGGTTCTGCTTTTCGACTCAACCTCATCATTCTCTCTCACTTATGCCATTCTTTCACTTTAGCCTTCTTCAACAGCTCTTGTTCGGGTTCACTTTCATGCTCTCTTTCTTGCACTGATCGATTAATCTTCACTCTCCTCTTCAACCTTTCTACCTTCTTCTTTGTCTATCTACTATAATTTGTTTTATCAAAGGTGATTTGTTTATGGGTTGTAATCTTCACTATTTTTTGCATAGTTCATCAAGGCTCGGTTAATTGTTAATCATCAGTTGGTTCTCCTATGTTCTTTTTCATCTCCACCAATCAGGCTTCTTCTAGTGTTCTTCTTTCTTCTGTTGTTATTCTTTCTTATTAATACTTCTTTTTTCTATTGTAGTCCTTAGTCATAGGAGCACCAAATATGGGTCGGATATTAGTATAGCATACGCCAGGTTAGAGGAGTCTATGACTGTTATAGAAATTAAGGTGAAGCATGATAATCTTGTGAAACAAACATGCCCTATAAGTGTTTGAATTCTTTTGTCCAAGCACATCGTTACAAATTTTTTTTGTTGAAGCAGTTTCTATCAAAAGCAGTTTTGTTAGAAACATAGAGATTTTATTACCTTGTGCTTGATAATGTTTCCTAGTTTCTTGTCGTGCATTTAATTATCTTACATGAGACTTGGGATATTCCTCACTCCATAGTATGGTACCTTTCATGAATCAATTCTCTTGATGTGACAACCCTTTTTTTATTATCATCTATCATCATTTGATTCATTTCTATCCTCCTACCTATTCACGCATGAAGATCATCGTGTATATATATATATTTGACTTTGGTTGTCGGTGTTATAGGAGTACAAAAGTTTCAAGTTTTAATGTTTTATACATTGATATACTTCTTCTAAGAAGCATTTCATAAAGAGACTATCAAAAAGAGTTTCTGTAACTCAGACACTCATTTTTATAATTTTTTGCAATTGTTAAAATTAGACAATATAATTGAAGGTATTTAGCTCAGTGGTTAGAGCACCCACTACCTATGTACGAAGTCATGGGTTCGAGTCACCATGGGGGTAGGAGTGAAACCTTTTGATCCTCTACTCTGCTTTGAAATTATGAATAATGAAAATTAACTGTTTACCCTTGAATATAGATGATGAATTCTAGCAGCAATAAGTGCTTAAAATCATAAATTCAAGATATGGAATTTATGATTTTAAGCATTTATTGTCCACCATGCTCGGTCAGAAAAAAAAATTCTTTTATACTATTCACATTAAAAGTAAAAGTGAATGATAAAAGTTAAAAGGATAAATACCAGTAAAAAGGCTAAAAATGAAAACATGAAAATAACTTGGAATTTTTTATCATTCCCTAATCCAAAGTGGAGTTTTTCATCATTTCCCTATAAATCATTATGTGCATTTGATGTTGAGGTTGAAAAGAGTATACCATCAAAACCCAATCAATGTTAAACTATAAGACACAATACTGAACAGTACAGGTTGTTTTTGGTATGTTTAGTTCCTTCTAACATCTCAAGTATTTATGATACATATATATTTCTTTTAATGGTCATACATTTTACTTCTGATAATGCAGACAACAATTTGCACATACATATGGATTTGCATCATACTAAAACTACCTATAGTTCTCGATTCTTTTCGAATGATCTCAATACTTCATCAGGCATGCAACATAAATGCCATAAAGGATCATGCAGTTCTCATATAATACAAAACAAAAAACACACTCATGGAAATGATATTAGACCAAAGATTGTCCAATCTATAATTTTTCTTATCTGGAATATAATTTTTTTTTTAACTTTTTCGTCGAATTATATTAACCTGACAATATTTAAATGATAATTTCCTTTTTCACACCAACAAGCGCTTTTTTACCAAGTCCGGCAATATATTGATGTGTTGAGGAGCTAAACGGCGTCGTCGCGTTCTTTACCAAACAATCTATGCTTTTAAACCTTTTTGAATAGTCACTCACTTCTTCACTCTACACAAAACCCAAAAGCTGAGAGAGCAGAAAAGCGAAGAGAGCACTAGAAGATGGAGGGAGCCGGGTCCAGACTGAGCCGAGCGTCCTCCAGGTACGGCCCAACAACCACCGTCTTCAGCGGCCCGGTCAGGAGGTGGAAGAAGAAGTGGGTCCACGTGCCGCCATCACCGTCCTCCTTCAGCTCTCGCTCCCAATCCAACGCCCGAAACAACGACAACAGCTCTCGCCTCCTCCTTTGCCGCTGGACCCCAATTTCTTCCGCACCTAACTCCGCAGCCGCCGAGCCCGGCTCCGGCGAGGAGCGGCCCCGCCGGAAGTTCCGCTACACGCCTGTAAGTGAAGTAGCATAGGCATCTTTGTGTCTGTAGTCACTGTATATGAAGGTTAGAGTAGTTAGGGTTTATGGAAATTTAGGGTTTTGTTGCAGAAGTGATTAAATTATGTGGATTTCTTTGTAATTTGAAGTTTTGTGTACTGTACACTTTGAGCTAGTACTATGTTAGTCAGAAATTTTTTATTTTTATAATAATTTTTTTTTTTTTTTTAAATTGTCTGCTTATATTCTGTTAGGTTTGAAGTTTCTGTTCTTTGTTAGGTATGAATTGTATCTGTTCCAATTTTGATTTGTATGAACACTTGCGAAATCTTTCAGAGCTAAAGAAATTTGATAGAAATAACGAATTCGGGACAAGCACTTATGCTTTCGACTTTGAGAGATGTCGAGAATAGAAAAGATGCTTCAGGGTTGGGCTTTGCTTGGGATTTTGACTTTGAAGGATGAAAACTGCTGCTTGAGATTCCAAGTTACTTTGTTTTGTCATGATCAGCAGGGCTTAACTGCTTATGATTCATTGTGTAGGTTGTTTTGCTAGAGGAGCAGAGGAAGGCGGTTGAGAAAAGGATTGAGGACATGGAGGATGCGGAGAACGCTAGTGAGGGAGACCAATCTACTGTGCTGAGTGATAAGATGTATGGGAAGTCAAACGCTGATCAAGTCAAGGAGCAAGAAGCTGAGGTAAGACCTTTAAACTCCTACTCAACTATCATTTGCATGTGTGCTTTTTGTTTGTGGTATAGATTCTGCATTCCTCTGTGTTTAGGAACTGCTGTGGCGCCCTGTCACATAGCATCTTATAGGGTTATTGGTCACTGTTATTTAATTCCTTCTATTTGAACCCAAAATACACTTGATTCCCACAAAATTTCTATTTCCTCTTTGTCAAATGTGAAATGTCAACCAATTGGAAAATTGTCTGAATATTTAACTTGGTACTTCAACCAAATTCTTGATCTTATGGTCATAGCTCTGCAACACCTGGCCATTGTATTGTTCAGCTCGGAAGGGAAAAGTTTTATTTTTGCTGAAAGATGCCCCGCCCGCCCGCTGAAAAAAAAAAAAAATGTCAAATTTCCTTGCAATTCATGGGCATATGAACTTTATTACCATAACTCTTGCACACTGATCAGATTCTTTTTACTGTTCTGAAAGAGAAAATAAAGTTCAGTTAGCTGATACTGTTGTTTGCTGTGAAATATACAGTTGAGTACTTGAGTTATTAGATTCAATATTTTTTTCTAGTATGCTATTTTAAGTCTATGTATTTACTGCAAGTATGTGAGGTTATAAGGGAACTCTGAAAACTAACAGCATTTGCAATGATAATCACTTGTAGAAATGTGAAAATTAAATTTTCTTTTGTCGTGTTCTCCATCCAGTGGATAAGTTCTTTGGTGCTTGAGCTGTAATAGATTGAAATTTTGTAATATCATTAACAATGCTGGAAGTTATTAAACAGATTTTGTCTGCATTGCAGGAATTGGATAATAATGGTTCGCAGGCCTCAAGTATAAACAATCTGAATTTAGATCTGGGCTTGCAAGGTCACAGTGGCAACCTGGAATTAATGAACAAAATGAAAGAGGCTCAGACGAAAACTGCAAGCTCAGGTGGGTTTTGGTTGCAGTGATGTGTAGCATTTGTCAAGACAAAGCTAGAGAGGCCTAGAAAGTAAGGTAGTAACATGAAGTCAACATTTGGTGACCCACTGTGGATGTCGTGTGTTTTCTATATTAGTCTGATACTGCTTATGATGTATGTAACTAAGCATTAGGATGGATTCTGTAGGGTTAGTAAGGACCAAGTGCTATGTTGTGGTAGTACATAATGAAATAGCAGCTGATGTTTGACTGCTTGTATAATGATTAGTGAGTTGAGCTGTGGGCACTTCTTTGTAAGGGGTCACAATTCCTGTTTCTGGGTGTGTTTCCAACGGACACCTAAAACCAAATTAAGAGAAGAACATAACGTCTAGTTTGTCATGTTGGCTTCACATTAACCTTGAAACAATAATTTTCTCAAACCTTTTGCTGACGTCAGTCAAAACCTTTTTTCTTTCTTTTCCGGCGGGCAGTTTAAATGGTTGTGCAAAGTGTCTAACCATTCAGAGCAGAATGAAAATTGATCCTGCCGCACGATAGAGCTTTCTTAAGCCATTTTCACTGGTTAGAGTTTTTGGGGTACTGATATAACCATTTCGACCATAACCAAAGTTGATTTACTTGCGAGCTGATGGAACTAGTTGGGGAAGTCAATTTGGTCAGGCTGGCGCCCACCTTGGTTGTAGAGTGCTCTAAAATCATGGAAAGAGGATAAGATAGAAATTCTTGCTATTAGAGATGGGGCACAATCACATATCGTTACATTAATATCAATTAGAGATGTAGTTTGGCCACGTCCCTTACTATCGTTTTCTACAATGACCAAAGACGTTACATTAATATTACAAGATAAGAACACGCGTTCTTTACCGAGGGGGGGGGGGGGGGGGGGGGGGGGTCGTTTTCTACAATGACCAAAGACGTTACATTAATATTACAAAATAGTTTTATTCAAAAAAAAAAAATATTACAAAATAGAATTCGTTTTGCTCACTTTCCATGCATGATTGTTGCTCATCATTTGGAAAAATAAAGCGCTCCATGAGATGGTTTCCAGCCAAAGCTTCAATTTGCTTCCAGTGACGCACAAAATAAGTTTGTAGACCCTTGGCTCAGAGCAAGCACCAGCATCCATATTTATTAAGGTACTGCAATGGAATTTGGCTTCACAACGGAGTTGGGTGTATGAACTAACACTATGCTCCATGTAATCAGGCCATAATAGAACTAGAACTACTTACAAGCAAGGCACAGATAGGTCCCTAATGATCTGTCATTCAGAGACTCAAAACTCATACAAAACATGGAAAAACAACTTCACTGGAAATAAAGTTGGACCTCAAGTCATGGAATAACATTAAATCTCATTCAAGTTTCTTGAACCCATGGAAAAATTTGGTCATGTAATTCAGTACACTGGAATGCCGTAGTGAAATCTGTTATAGCAGCAAAAACTTCAATTGCCAGCATCTTCCTCAGTTGCATTGTTTTCCGCTTCTTGAGTTACACCAACATCAGCCGGCCTAATAACTCGATCGTGCAGCATGTATCCAGGCTGCAATACACAAATGCAGGAAGGTCTTTATTCATGTTCTTAATGCTATAAGTCACAAGATCAGTAAATCAAACCATAAAATGAATTCTTCCCACAGGTTTGAATTAAAACCCCACATTGTTGAACAGAAGGAAAAAAAAGGTAGGATTATTTGATGAAAGATTGCAGAAGTCATTTGGGATTGGGGGCATCCTTATGGCAGTAACACTTATGCAAACAATTAATGGTCCTTGTCATTCACACTTTTTTTTTTTTTTTTTTTGAGAAGAAACAGCTTTTTATTAAAAAAGCAAAAATCGAGATACAGGGAGGTGGACAAGGAGTCCGCTTTAATGATCTAAAGAGGGCAGCTAGGGCTATAGGCCTAGCATCTCGTCTAATAATACTAATCAAGGCTTAGGGGCTTATACTACAGCTGCTTGCCAGTTAAGTATAATGGAAGAAAGATTATAATCCTTGAATTCCTTAGAAATAGAAACCCATAAGGATGCCCAGAACTTGACTCTCTCCCACATGGGTCTTTCTCAATTGCAATATAATCCATATATAAAAAACCAGAACCAATACTTGGTTTTGTAAAATCCAAAAGCAAAGGTGCAAAAGCGTCGCAAAAACCTGTTATCTGGTAATTAATCTATAATGCCTTTACATTTCTGACAAAATCAAAATCATACTTTTTGATTTTTTTGTTCCTAGTATTTATGTAAGTGAAGATAAACAGACTGCTTATGCAATTCTAAATTTCTTCATGTCAAGATGTCCAAATGCTCAATCAAATCTCAGCACATAAACTGTGACCCCAAAGCTTGCACACTGATAAGTAAATTATACTATTGATGCCAAGCAGTGGTAAAACAGTAAATCTCTTTCTGACATGTATAAACATACAAAAAAATTTATTACATTAAGCATACCTTGAGAACTTGAGCAACAGTGCCAGGAGGCTTGGAAGGATCTGATATTTGGAACATTGCATTATGCCTATGTGGGTCAAATGGTTCATTTGTAGGATCATATTTTTCAACACCGTACTTTTTGAACACCTGAAATGAGATGAATTGTGTTAAGAGTACTGGAGGTAATACCAGTCAGTGTAAAAAAACCATAACTTGATACACCAGTAGTTGCAACGTGGCATGTGAAATATAAATTTGAACTTTTAAGAATGAGCCTAACTGACAACATAGGTGTTCATATATGAGATGAATGAAAAAGATCACGTATCTAATTTTATGTTTTGAATGATTATGTGAGACAACCAACCATATTATATAACATCCAACAAACACAAGTATCTACAAGGGAGTACAAGCTGTTTATGGCCAACTTATTCAGTCAACATTTCTGGGTGAGTGATTAGAATTCCTGATAAGAAAAGCTTACCTCCGAAAGTTGTTTCTCAGTCATTTCAACTCCCTCAAGAAGAGTTTTCAGAAGTGGCAGAGTTCCAGCCGAATCCTTAGATTGATCAATTTTTGCGAAACCGGTTTTGGTAACTGAAGCAGCTCTACCCAAATTGTCTGCAACATCTAGTAAACTCTTTGCAAAATTCTGCATTATAATTCCAAGCACTTGTCAGAATATAACTTCAGATTTTTTTGTTTGTTTGTTTGTTGGAACTGTGAATAGAAATTGTCCTACGAGAATGATGTAAATACAAACACAACAACTTGAATCTGAGGGCAACCTGTATGGAAAACTTTTTCGTATTCTCTGCTTCGCGCCTTGTTCTATCCATGACATTTTCCATTTCTGCATAACTGCGGAGGAATTTATCTTGCATCTTCTCAATCTCTTTATGCTTTTGTTTCAGAAGTTCTTCCTTCTCTGTGAGAAGTTTCACCAGATCCTCAGTAGACAAGTCACCATCTGAATCTGAATCTGAATCAGAAAATGCAGTTCGTTTAGTACCTCCTCTTAGAGTACGTCGTCTCCTAACATTGGTAGACTGGGAATCTGGAATAGAACCTGATTCTTTGGTTTGATCAGCCACTTTTGTATCCCCACTATCAGAAACTTTAGCATCACTCTTCTCGGCACCTCCATTTCCAACCCTTTCAGAAGGCTCAGGAGATGCAGATGAAGAGAATCCGAATAGTTGAGATATAGATATGGAAGAACTGGAGGTTGAATGATGCAACAGTGACACCTGACTCGGAATCAACTGTTATTTGAGTAAATAATGAAAATAAACGTAAACTTAATGAGTAAATGTGCATTCAACAGGTCCTTAAACTCTCAAAAGAAACAAACATCTTTGGATTCTCTGTTTACAACTTATAGAGATTGACAAAAAATCCAACATCTTTGAGTAAAGTGAAAAGATTGAAGATCAAAGCTAATAACCAACGAACTTTATATCATAGGAAAAATAAAATTACAGATAACCCCATCACGGCTTAAAGTTGACAGTGGATATTATGGTTTGCAACATAAAAGTCCTGGGTGAAATCTTAACCAAGCAGACACATGAGCCTTCAATCATCATTTGAAGCAAAGGTTAGCTTATGCCAAGGACACAATAAATTACTTTATTTTTATTTTTTGTAGACCAGGCTACCATAATGATTAACATACCAAATTTTAGAACTCTATCAAACAAACCCAATATTCAAAATCTAAAAATACTAAGTCCCAGACAGCCAATTGAAGAATTGCCATACGATCCAACACAATTATCATCCAAAATTTGTTGAACACAAAAAAAACCAAAACTTTCTCAACTAAAACAATGAGTAGCAGTAAAACACATCTTCATGAGTGCGAGAATCGAAATCGGAGTACATAAAGCATAAGGAAATTGGTAAAATTTGCAGAAACGCCTTAAACCCTAGCAAAACCCTAGTGAGGAACTAAGCAAAATTAGGGGGGGTTTTGGCACCTTATTGGGCAAGTCCTGAATCAGAGGCTGCGGCTGATTGGAAATGATTGGGAATCGGTGATTGGGTTGAGCAGCGAAGGACACCGTGCTCCTGGGGATGGCCTTCGAAACGCGAGCTAAAACCCTAGACACGAACATGGCTGAGGGGGAGAAACTGCAGGGGCAAAATGGGAATATGGAATTATTGGGGTTTCTAGAGAGATTTGATGAGGGCTTTAGGTGGGGGAGAGACAAGAGAAGAGTACCTTGTGCTTGGAGAGAAAGAAAAACCACAGCGTGACAGAAAAGTTTGTGGGTGACTGCTGCCGGTGGTGTTTAAGTTTACCAAAATGCCCCGTTATGCCGGTGGTGACAGATAACTCTCTGGAATTAGGAGGGTATTTTCGTCTAAACACCAAGTTGGTTTTAGGAAGATATTTTTATTTTATTTTTTTTAGTTGGGGTTTTAGGAAGATAGGTTTTGGGTTTTAGGAAGATAGGTTTTCCCTTGGGTTTAGAAACCTCCAGAATAAATGAAACCAGGCGTACGGCTGAGCCTCACAGTTAGATTGGGTTCCAAACTCTTTTAAAAAAAAGAAACCTCCACAACCCGAGATATCTGAACAAGTTGGTTTAAAATGTTGTCCACACAAAAACGATGTCGTTTGAACCATATATAGATGTATACACAACTTTAAATTGTATCTTTGGAAGAGACTTCATAGCAAATTCACAGAAGAAAGAAAGAAAACATAGAGCTGAACTTAAAAAGGCATCAACAGAGACAAAAGAAGAACTCTCAGCACCCAGAAAACACAAGAGCAGAGAATTGCAGTAAGCTCATATATACAAAATGTTACAAAAATAATGTAAACACGTCGGTTTGAACCATTTCATAAGCTTAAAACATATCCTGATGAAACTCTGCCTTAACTTGCTTAAACCCCCCCCCCCCCCCCCCTATTGTTAGCAAAAGAAAAAAAAAATGATAGTCTATGATGAAGGCTCACCCCTTCCATAGCCTAGCTCACATTCAAGCAACATTTCAGCATCGGCTACTTTTCGTTGTGCTTCCTCAAAATCTACTTCCACCGCAGCTAGCTCAGCCTTAAGCCTCTTCCTTTGAGTGTCCAAAGCGTTCATTTCCTCCCTCATTTGCCTTGCTCTTTCCACATGATTCTTCATACGCAAGGCTGTTTCAAAATCTGTCTTCAGCCAGCTCAAGTCAAATCTGAAGACCTCAAGCTCTGCCCACAACTTTCTCAGCTCTCGACAAGTCTCCTCTGTAATATCCTTGGGCTTTCTAGTCTTTAGAAAGTAGAGCAGTCGACCCAAAGTTGTGAATGCCCATTGAGTGAACTGTTCCCCTCTGTTCTGCTGGCATTCAACCAGGGAAGGGTGCAAGGAACAAACTTCCTCCAGCAATGGAACAAAGGCTTTGTCGACTTTACCAAAGCCTCTGAAATCTGCGGCTTCATCACTTGGTAAGGAGCTCAAAAAAGGCTCTTCCTTGACAACTGGAGACTCAGCGCGGCTATCTAGAGGCTCGGCAATCATCGGTAGTTCTGCACCTAAGGGCTGCACAGGTGCAGAACTGCCACTTTCGTTTACTAGGGCTGTCATCTCAGCCTTGGGGACTGCAACAGTTGCTTCAATGACACAGGTATCGTCCACAAGATACCCTTTACGTTGGTCATTAAGCATACTAAGTGGAATTAACGAGGTGAAGCCACAAGCGCTGTCATTTTTGTCAAATACATGTACTGTTTCTGCAAAATCAAAATACCAATGATCACAAAAAGACTAATTAAGATAGCTCTCCCAAGGTACAAAACAATAAGTAATAGGAGAAGCAAATTCTGGAACTTTGCATCAGTACTAATAGCGAACTCAATTAAATGTTTCATTGATAAACATTGACCACAATAAACGAATGCATAAACTATCAACTATATTTTGTAATGAATATTACCTATAACAAACAATGACATATTTCGCAATGAATATGCACTGACAAACAATTCCCTTAAGCAGAACCGAATACACTGCCAGTTGCAGCATCACAGTTCCTTATACACCAATTAATTCAAACATCATAGATTATACATGTCTTATTTATTTTCAATGAATCAAAATCAATTAATACCAACAAGCTTCCCACTGTGATCAGATACATATACCTTATTTTGGAACGTGCACGTACCATCTACTTCTACTCTAATTAATTATTAAACGTATGTATTTCACAATAAATAATTAAATGTACTAACTAACAATTTCCTTAACCTGACGTCCTGAACCCAATAAAAGTGCCTCAAAAAGTAACAGTTCAAACATGGCACACAACAGGGTATCCAGTCGCAGCATCTCAGCCTTCTTAGACAGCATCTAATTGAAAAAGTATGGCTTATGCACATCCTTTCGATGGATATAACATAAGCAACTAGACATGCATGTGAGGGATTTAATTTACGTTATGACAACTAATACCAGCAAGCTCTGTCGTAATCAGATATACCCTGTTATATCGGAACACAGACTTACCACTCTAACTCTACTCTAAACAAAACATTCTCTTATATGGCACGTACAATTTTTCTATTTTGTATCACATTTCTTTTTCCATTTTCTACATCCTATATGGGTAAAAATTTCAGGAAGCATAGAGCAAGCAGTCAAGCAGTAATTTGGAAACACACAGAACATATTTTGCAGTAAATGCAATACCAAATAAAAGCAAAGCGTCCATAACAGGAGAAAACAACCACTTGTTTCACTTGATTCTGCTTCTGCTGCTCCTTTGTTTCTTCCTTTTATAATATGTAATGTCACTGCAAGGTCTTCCTCTGTCACCTTTTGGTCAAACATTTTCTGTTTTTAATCAAACAAAGTATACACAACGTTAAAGACTAGAACAATATACTTCTAGACGGACTTCTTATTGCAAATTAATTTTTTGTTTTTCTTTCTTTACCTCTATCTGCACATTGGTTAGTTTCACCATTTCTTTGTGCAGCTCGACGAGTGACCATTTTATAAATGTTGGCGTCGCTCTTTCATGTCTTTTGATTGCTCCCCCAATATTTGTCTTGTCAGCTAACCAATACTGTTACATAACAATGAAAAAAACATTAATTTTGATAGCCAAAATCTACTGATATGTTAATAAACCAGTAGTGCCTACTTACCATGATTAAGGGCAAACAACCTGACAAAGCGACATCTTTCTCTTGCTGCTTCTTACTTAGACCATTATGCAGATGGTCTAATATCAAGCTTGCCCATGAATATTGTCGCCAAGAAGTCCAGTCGGTGCAAACTTCTACCAACTTCCAGGACAATGTATAACCTGAGGTGCAGAACAAGAATGATATGAATAGATTCATGACAATCAGACTTGCGACATCACTTGGGACTTGTTTCTTCGGGTCTTTCAAAGCTTCTTTGAGTGCATTGTCGACCATGACCTTTGTTACTTTCTTTGCATCAGCAAAGTACTTGTCAATTATCCCATTGTTCTTTGGCTTTTGGTGGTGCTTATTGAGCGGGAATGCCACTCCTTGCAATCTCACTCCAAGACATGTCACCACATCTTCAGCTGTTATTTTGTGTACGGTTTGATCGAGCACAAACCCTTGCTTTTTGGTGTCATACGCCCTGACCATCCTCAAAATGTCTTCATCTACTTTCTTGCATTCACTATCTTCTAAAAATTGAAGATGGAACACCTTAATAATATCCCAGAATGGTGACGATGTCAACCTCATTATGGCATCAGGACTGATTACCTTCCTGTATGTCTTCATCTTCTCATTGAATGACTGAAGACTAGCTCTGTACTGTGGAAGTCTGTCTCTCTGTTCATTTCCTTCAGCCATCTTTGCTTACTGCAAGTAATTAGAGAAAAGAGTGAGAAAAGATAACAAACAAAAAGCTACTGTTAAGGAATATGAAAGCTATTGGCTATTGCCAAAGACTACAAAAGCTACGTACTGACAGAGATTAGGAAAGATATTGTCAGGAACCATAAAGGCTACTCGCCTGCTCCCATATATGAAACATAAAACAATTGTCAAGAGTATAGTAATATTTATGAAACAATAATCTGAAATCTACTAAGCATTATCAAAACTATTGCAAAGCAATATTCATGAAACAACAAGATATCTATACACATAGGGAAGCTACTGAGAAACAAAATAAAAGCTACTTCCATGCAATTGGATGGCTACTGTGACAGAATATAAAAGCTACTGACTGAGAGATGAAAAACTACCGCAAATTAAATCGAATACCACCAAGCACTGTCCATGAACAAACACATAAACCTCTAACAAATCATCATAAATTTGCAAAATACGTTCTTGTTATTTCTTGATCGTGTTTTACTTATTTCGATAAATAATCTCTCACCTATGTATTGTTGTGCATGTTATAAACAAATATAGACATATAGCATTTGGTCACTCTCATGTCATGATGTCTAACAGTACGCACAGTATACAAGAGGGGATGATGTAGGGCAGTCAGGAAGCTGATTTAGGATCATCGAAAGAGAAAGAATGGAAGCAGTTACTAGTTGGATTTATATGTAAACCAAGTAGACTGGGACATATCATATGACATATTAGCATGAAACTCCACTAAAACCCTAAAAAATCCGAGATAGTCAATACTCAATAGCCACTGCTAACCGATTGGCTACTGTGAGATTTGAAATAATAGATGCTTACTGCGTCGAATTGATCGAAAATTTGAGTTGCAGCGCCGGATTTCTTCTCGTCAAATTGTCGCCGATCCTTGAAATTGATTCCAGCGCATTGAGAGTGAGAGAGACAGCCAGAGTCAGAGCAGAGAGAGAGAGAGCGCGCCGGCGACGAGAGTGAGAGTGAGAGTAAAAGATAAAAACTTTGCCGTTGAGGCCTTATAAAAGACTAAAACTTTTGGTGGCCCTTTATGTAATGTAACACCCAAAATGGTTGGGTTATAAAGGAACCAGAGACCAAGTAGCTTGTCCATTCTCAAGCCAGGAAGCACAATGGCTGAAGGTCCTACACTATGAACATCAAAAGATGGAGCTTAATCCAGAATATTAACATGATTGATTTGCACAAGAAATACCAACAGGAGGTTATCAAATAAAGACAACAGTGACTACAGAAATTGAGATATGAAAGATAAAGAAGCAGAGTGGAATGACCTTTAGCCCTGACACCATGCAGAGGTTCAGAAATAATAATACTACAACAATCTGACTCAATGATAAGTTGTACAACCTCAAGCCATTAGAAAGGTTACCAGTAGTTACAAAATTAATAAGAACTAATTGGAGAAACTAAAACTAGATATATGCTGCCTATAAACTAATTGGAATTCTGAGAATTATCTGGGAGTTCTCATAATTCAGAATTCCACAGGACAGCTAACCCCCATAACCTAGCTCCTTATCCATGTCCATCTCCTCAGCACCTTCAGCCTTTTCCAAATCTCTTCTTGCTACCTCGAGCTTAGCCATTAGCCTCTTGTTTTCATTCTCCAAATCAACCACATCCTTTCTCAATATCTCTACTTGTCCTGCCCTTTTGACCAACTTATTCACACGCAAAGCTCTTTGAACATGAGGCTTCAGCCAAGCCAAGTCAAATTTGAAGATCTGGAGCTCTTTCCATAGAAGTTCTAGGTCTGCACAGACATCATCTGTCATATCCTTAACCTTTTTAGTTTTCAAAAAATGTAGAACTCGGCCCAAGGCTGTGAATGCCCACTCGATAAACGTGGGACTTTGCTTCATTTGGCATTCAATGAGAGAAGAGTGACATGAACAAACTTCATCTAACAGCGGAACAAAAGCTTTTTGTATTTTGGCTAAACCCCTGAAATCCATGAGCTCATCAGCTGATGTAGAGGACACAACCTCAGATTCCTTGGCAATGGAAATGTTAGGAAGCTCAGTGCAAATTTGTTCAGAACTTGGTGCATTGTGGTAGCTGGCAGGCGATGTTCACAACTTGGTGTCTCCCATTCTGTGTAAAAGTCTAGAACATTTACAGGCTGCACATTTGAAGGTCCCTGCCTCTCTTTTCCCTTCTTGAAGGGCTCCACAGGTGCAGAAATTCCATGGTCTTGTAAGATCTTAGCATCAGGTTTACACAGCGAAACCTTTGCTTCAATTATACATATGTCATTCACAATGTACCCATTACCATGGTCATAAAATTGACTTAGAGGAACTAATGATTTGAAGCCACAGTCCCTCTCACAAGGATTGAACACATGTACAATCTCTGCAAATAAAAACATCAAAGGACATTAAAAGAAAATAGCATTTATCCAATAAGGGATCATAATAAAGACCAAGCACTTGATAGAAAGCATTTGGGTAAGAGATTTTGGACACAAATAGCAGTGTATGTAGGTCAGTCTTGTATCATTGTTATTCAAGTAAGATGTACAAATGTGTGCTTTCGATGGTTTTGACCTTGTACACATGAATTTAGTTCCCAGTGAATTATCCATATGACAAAGCTACTACTTTCAGTAAATGCATGTCAGCTATCAAATGGACCTCATACACTTATCTCAGTAGCTAAGTAAACGTACTAAAAACAGAAAACCACAGTATAATACGAAAAGTTGTCCAACTTTTCTAAAGTATTTAGTTGCAGCAACTCAACTTTCTTATACTCCACTACTATAAAGCCAGACTCTCTTTTGGTGTAAAAGGCTTCACCAAATTATTGAACTTCCTATAATACCTATGATTTAGAGAACAGTTCAACTTGAGTAAAAATTATCAACGAGGGATAACAACGTAAAATACAAAAACACAAATTAGAAAATATAAATACAGAATCATTGAGGAAAACAGAACTTGCCGGCAGTTAGCACGATCTCCTCGAAGAACGACTGCCAGGGTGCACGATTGGAGACTGAAGGCGGACGTGGGAGATGATCGGAGTGGATATGGTTTCCTCACTATTCACCCCACTCTCAATTTACGGTTCATATAAAAGGAGGAGTAGAGCAAAATCAAACCCAGAAAGAGGAAAAAATTAGTATCAAAATCGGTGATTTTCATATTTCGTTTTCCATTGATTTGGGTATCCTATTTCTGTTATACTAGTCTTCCTGCACGCGCGATGCGCGTGTGGAAGGGCCGTGCTCGCGCGTGCGTATTGTTCTTCCTCTCTTGCTATGTATGTTTGTAATGTTACTCATGAGTGCAATATAATTTCTGTGTTGCATATTACCTAACTCTTACCCTATACAGATATTATAAAACATGTGTATATGTCTTTAGCAATCCATTAGTAAAAACATAAAACATGCACCGATATATACAAATCTTTACAATAGAAACGTACTTGACGCAGTCGGAAAGATCACCTAAGGTTTACTGTTTACAAGCAATAAACCTAAAACAAAGGTTCTGGAGTCCACCATAGATAAAAGAGAAAATTTTCAATGAGATTGATAATATGATAAAGATAAGTTCTGCAGCCGTTTAAGGTTGCATATATATGGGAAAAGAAACCCTAGGGCGACTAACAATGAAACTCTAAAGCCCACGGGTAAAAACAAAACAAATCCAAAACAAACTAGAAAACCAAAAATTCTGAAAAATAGTAAATTGCAGTTTTGAGGCCCTAAACGACCCCGAAAGCCCGAAAAAGCCCACACGTCAAGCCATACCTACGAGTTATGTTCCTGGCGTCGTTCCCTTTCCGGAAAGCTATAGCAATCGCGATTCGGACACCGAATGCCAAAGTTGCAGCAAACCGGGTTTTCCTCCTTTTCCACGATCGAGCTGTTCTTCAATTCTTATCGCCATTCGCTCTACATTAGTACTTTTTAAAAAGAAACTTCCAGAAAGTGTCTATATACATATTTGTTCAATAAAGTAAAGTCCACATGCTCCAATCAACTCCATCTCAGCCATCCATTTGTCATTAGTCGTTGCCCAAACTACAAATTGAGAGTAAAAAAAAAGAACATAACATTATTAGAAAAAAAAAAAAAAAAACGAAACATAAAATAGTGTGTTTGGTTTTTTACTATAAAGTGAAATGGATCTACTAAGTGAAGTACATACCATGAAGTTAGATAATTCCTTTACTGCAACACCTTTGCTCCAATTATTGGAAGAATTCTATAGTGACAGAAAATATTAAATTCTTAATTGTATGATTTGACCAAGTATAGCATACGAACGAACTCATTATATAATCACCTCAGTATTATGCCTCAACTCCTCAAAACGCTTGATGTAGAACTATTAGGAGAAACACATAATTATTGTGAGGAGGCTTCATAATAGTCCAATATTATACATATATACTTGCTCTTAAGTATCACAATTGAAATTTATAATACCTTAGCTAAAAAGCTGTTTAATTTGTTCACAATGCTTTTGCCTCCTACTCATCCATATTCAAAATTGTAAAAAAAAAAAAAACGTAAATAAATTTTTGTGACCATTGAAGATGCATGCAATAAAATGATCAAATTATAGATCTTAATGAATACCTAATGCGCAAAACTGGCTAGAAATATGGCCACAGATTTGTTCTGCCAATGCACACCCTAGCGAACATTTCCAATTTTGCTCAAGGAGCTCCTGGCAGCTTTTAACCAATTGAAACAGAGTGTGGTTCTTGTGCACCACTTGATTCATTACAACAGTTACAACCACATTTGAGTCACACTCTACCTCAAGAGGAGCCCGCCCAGATTTCCAAGCAAGCTCCAATCCTCTATACAAAGCCCAAAGCTTTGCCTCAATAACTCTGCCAGTTCCCAAATTCTCCGCAAATATTCTCCCTTTTCATTTCTAATCACACCTCCTCCTCCTATGCTCCCAGATCCCATTCCCCGACTCCAAGCTACATTAAGCCTATACCTCTTGGCCTCTAATTTAGGACCCAAACACTTCCATCCATGGTGGGGAGACCTCCAGGAACAGTCCAACTGCTCCTCAAAGTTACATTTCTCACTGTTACAAGAAGACCCATAAACTTAGATAAATAATCAAAAGCAATGCAACAATGCAACACACAAAATTCTCAGATTTAAAATCTATTCATGTCTAAAACCCTATTCTTTAAAATTCAAATTACAGAATCAAACCCATTAGAGAGAAACGTACCTTTCCATTGATGAGTCCAACAAGGAAGAGAGCAACAGAGACCGCGGTGAACTCAAACAGAGAGGAAAGTGGAGAATAGAGGCCAAAACCTAAAGAGGGAATTCAATTTCTACTATGTTGAAGGGATTAAAGACAGTGTACTGAGTACTGACTCATCCCTTTATGCGATTAAATTTCACGCACCACCATTGGAGCGTGCTGCTTTTGTTGAAGTGGTTGTGCAGAGTTGCAGGAGTGCTCTGAAATTTCATTATGGGTTGTTGGTCTGTTTTGGGGAGGTTTCTTTTAATGGCTATGGGTTTTGGCGGTGACTGCTTATTTCCTATTTTGTGAAGAAGACCAAGGTGGTGGTCTCCTGTTTTGGCGCGGAGATTATTTTGCACTAGCCTTCCTGCACGCGCGATGCGCGTGTGGAAGGACCGCGCTCGCGCGTGCGTATTGTTCTTCCTCTCTTGCTATGCATGTTTGTAATGTTACTCATGAGTGCAATATAATTTCTGTGTTGCATATTACCTAACTCTTACCCTATACAGATATTATAAAACATGTGTATATGTCTTTAGCAATCCATTAGTAAAAACATAAAACATGCACCGATATATACAAATCTTTACAATAGAAACGTACTTTTTAAAAAGAAACTTCCACAAAGTGCCTATATACATATTTGTTCAATAAAGTAAAGTCCACATGCTCCAATCAACTCCATCTCAGCCATCCATTTGTCATTAGTCGTTGCCCAAACTACAAATTGAGAGTAAAAAAAAAGAACAGAACATTATTAGAAAAAAAAAAAAAAAAAAACGAAACATAAAATAGTGTGTTTGGTTTTTTACTATAAAGTGAAATGGATCTACTAAGTGAAGTACATACCATGAAGTTAGATAATTCCTTTACTGCAACACCTTTGCTCCAATTATTGGAAGAATTCTATAGTGACAGAAAATATTAAATTATTAATTGTATGATTTGACCAAATATAGCATACGAACGAACTCATTATATAATCACCTCAGTATTATGCCTCAACTCCTCAAAACGCTTGATGTAGAACTATTAGGAGAAACACATAATTATTGTGAGTAGGCTTCATAATAGTCCAATATTATACATATATACTTGCTCTTAAGTATCACAATTGAAATTTATAATACCTTAGCTAAAAAGCTGTTTAATTTGTTCACAATGCTTTTGCCTCCTACTCATCCATATTCAAAATTGTAAAAAAAAAAAAAAAAGTAAATAAATTTTTGTGACCATTGAAGATGCATGCAATAAAATGATCAAATTATAGATCTTAATGAATACCTAATGCGCAAAATTGGCTAGAAATATGGCCACACAGTTTTGTTCCGCCAAACTGGCTGAGGCCTCGCTGTGAAAGCACAAATCAATGCTCTCTACGGCCTGCCGATTCGCTGTCCCATCCTAGTCCTTCGGAGGACTCCCGGAGATTTCAGTAGTTGGGGCCAGCGTCAGTACAAAGTCAAAATAGGGTTTTGGCTTACGATTAGCGCAGAGGAACTCGCCTGGTATCGCAATGTTCGAGCAAGGGATCTGGCCCACTGGGACACTGCAGGCATTACCCACACCATTGATTTGTGCTTTCAACTCCCTAACGGTGGCAATGGTTCACCCCTGGCCGCAATTCTTTGCTTCTGGAACACTGCCACCAACACCTTCGATTTCAGGTTTGGTCAAATGAGCATAACGTTGCTGGATATTCTTACCATTACAGGGCTTCCCATCGACGATGAGCCTTATGTACACGGCCAGTTCGACGCCGTCACATTCCCCTCACAGATGATTCAAACCGGCCGTGGCCACCACAGCCGCTCCTACCCTCAATGGCGGACATACTGCTACAAGGAACGCAACGCGACTGGCAGTATTGCCTTCTTGGAATACTGGCTCTGCAAGTTCATTTTCTGCACTTCTTCCAACAAACCCACTGGTCCTTGGGCTTCTCTGGTGACTGCCCTCTACAACGGCCGCCGTGTCGGCCTTAGACAACCGGTACTGGGAGCGCTCTACCGCACCTTTTATCAAGCCACCATGCATCCTTTTGAAGTTAACATTTCTGGCCCCTTCTGGATCCTAGACTTCTGGATACAAGTCAAAAGCAATACAGTTATATATGGAATTCAAATCTAAACCAGATAAGCTTATCAAAACTACTAAAGCACATAGAATGAGGACCACTGGTTTTCAAAATAACATTGATATGACGTTGAGTTTTCCGAGGAATTTCTAAAACATGATTATGTATTTAAATTATCGTTAATCTCGCGTAATTATATTAGTAAATTGAGAAATCTTGTTAAATTTTGTAACCGCATTTGTTGTCATAATTTATGAGAATAATATTTATTAATGTTTCCAAGTGCGGTTAGGAATCGTACTCATGTTGTGGTTCGGGATTATTTATTTTTATGCTAGATTTTTGGGGAAGTATTTATTTTGGTTTTCGAATTTGTTTTTTTTTTTTTTTGAATAAAGGGCTGGTGCGGCTACCCTCAAGCCTTGATTAATGAAACCGTCGAATACAAGGGGGGGACATTGATCCTAAACCCCTGATTACAATAGGCACCTAGAGTACATCCTGAAATAATATCCTGAGTCTCTACTAAACAATTGTATTCAAATACACACCAACTAGCAAAGAACGCGCTCCAGACGGTTCTATTTGCTTCCCAGCGGTGACACAACGGAAAGATAACTCGGTCGACAACTCGAAGACAGCATAGCATAATATCCATTCATGTTGTGGTTCGAATTTGTTTTCTTCACTATACTTGGGTTGTTATATTTTACTGCTAGCTAGCTTATTGCTCCTCCTCACAATAACTTGTGGGTTGCAGTTGAGCCTTTAGCTTGGGAGGATATTACTAGAGCCTAGGAGGCTCTCTTTTCTGTATGGTGACTCTTCCTTTCCCATACTATACTTGTATGCTTAACCAACGAGGCTGGTTCGTTTTTACGAGATTCCTAGTTTTAAAGAAATTTTTTTATGAACTATTGCATGCATTGGTTTTTCAGAAAGATCTAAATGTGGGAAAGTATTAAAGAATTCTTCCCTTTTTATTGTTTTTCCCGAATAATTATTTTTGTCCACTCATGCTAACGTTTTTGCATACTTTCCTCTGGGCCTTTTGGTTTCAAATGCCCAGTTCGCAAAGTTGTTGTTCGGCTTTAGGACTTGAGGCTTAGTAACACTACTGCCATATTTCATTCTTGATGTAATTTCTTTTATTTATTTTAACATGCTCTGAAAACCATGGAATGTTAATTATTAGATGTTTGTAAAATATATAAACCGACTTGAGAATTTCATGGAGATTAAATTGTTGTTGTAGACTTGAAATGTTGTATATGGTAGTATTAATTATCGGTATGGATTTGTATTGATGTATGTTGTTCTTGTGGTGGGGAGCAGGTTGGCTCCAGGAGATGAGGATGAACGTGTTTAGAAGTGTAGATTTTGTTTCTTTTACAGGTTTGGATTGTCCATTTTCAGGGAAAGTTTTGCCGAATTTTCAGTAGAATTTTCTCTAAAAGTGGGCCCACAGTGCCACCTCGGATTTCAGGGTGAATTTCGGGGTGGATCCTGTCACCTGCATTCCCTAGATAACGAGTTTTAAAGTCACTCGCCTCATTGAGAGGCTACTTAAACTTGGAAACCTACATACGACTAAGACTTGAATTAATGACGTTCTACTCCTTCTCCACATCAGGTATGTGTCTTGTCTGTTTTTACTATGATCTAACTAGCATGCCTTTGGTTCTCGTTTTTATGTACTTGTAATTATAAGTGATTCTTCAGAACTAGATCACATGCTGCAACTCTTTGGGGCTAACTGTTGATGTCAATGGTAAAAATTCTGCTATGTTCCTTATATATGCAGGCTTTCGTTTTTTCACAACAAGTGGGCTTAGAAGTGGAGAAGCCCATATCAAACTAAGCTGAAGATCCTTCCCCTTATCAGTACTGTGGGTTATCACAACAATGTGGGCTTAGAAGTGGAGAGGCTCGGATAAAACAAAGCTGAAGATCCTTCCCCTTATTAGTACTGTGGGTTTTGCAATTTTTTATTATTATTTATTTATTAATTTTTATTAAATATAGTACACTCCTGTTAATATTTTGCCGATTCTTAATTGAGCATAAAGGCTCTGATACCAAATATAAGTTTTTAGTCTAACACGTATGCATAAGTATGTTGCACTCAAGTTTAAGAACACAAACTTATCTAGTGCAGAGCCTAGAAGTGTTGACCGCCGAAGTTGGATTGTAGGCCAATGTTGGTGGGTATTATGCTTGGCCTTTTTGGGTGATTTACTTTTTTTGGGCAATGTTTGAGACTTTTGGGCCTAACTCTTAGTGTGAGAGGAAGTGGATTGTCCATTGGGATTGACCCTAATGTTTAGGGTAGCTTTTAGCCTACATTTTATGAAGTGTTTTTACACTTACTTAAAGAAGATCCAAAAACAACACAATTATGTGCATTGGCGAAGAAATTCTCGACTAATTTTAATGTTGTGTAAGAAAACTAGTCATAGTCTTGTAGGCTCACTGAATAAGTGAGCACCATTGTACTAATGAATGATACTAATTTTCCCTTAACTACTTAGCCACTAATTTAAGATGCAAGTATATAGAAATTTATTCTAGGGTCCTTGACCAAAAGCACCAAAATAACAAAAAATTATCCCACTTACCCCAGCAACAGTTTTTTCTTCCCACCTACACAATTTAACAACAAATGACTATTTTGCCCTAAACACAATTAATAAATTACAGCTTCACCACTCAATATCAATCTCTCTGACTCTCTCTCATCCGATCTCTCTCTCTCCTCTCTCCCCCATCTCTCCCAACTGAACTCCGGCTCTCTCTCCTCTGGCTCCGGCGATCGACCCAGCCCTCTCTCTCCTCCGGCTCCGGCGCTCGACACGGCCCCCTCTCTCTCTCCCCTCCAGCTCCAACGTTCGACCCATGCCATCTCCCTCTCTCCTCCAGCTCCGGCGACGACGCAGCAACTCGGAGATAGGAGGAATATACCGGCTTCGTTTGCGGTTTCATGTGGTGTCGTCTTCGTCCTCTCTCTCTCCCGTCCTTGTCCACGCCGGTGTCGTCTCATCCGAGCCAAAACGCTTGAGTATTAACTCTCAGAATCCTTTCCTCTCAATTGCTTCTGGGTATGAACTTTTAGAGTCTTAAAACTATGAACTTAATTCTTTTTTGGTTGGCTTAGAAAATACATGTATATCCCCAGGAAATCAAGAACGGTGCTTGAAAGTCCTTGTGCTTCAAATTTAATTCACCACTTGAGGTGTTTTGGCTCGGGCCTTTAATTATCTCCTTTGCTTGATATTTTTTGTCTCCTTTGCTTTTTCTTTTTCTTTAATTATCTATTGTATGATTGAGCTGCAATCCGGTCTCTTGCTTTTTTTTTTTTTTTTTACTTTGGTAAAATAAGGGGCAGAAGGTGAAGAAGCAAAGAAAAAAAAGTTTCACCGGGGACAATAGACGTCTATTGGGAGGCAGTAGACGTCTACTGGAGGACAATAGACCTCTTGAATTGGTGCAATCTCCTCTTTTTTTCCTTATTTAAAGTTCTATTTGCCTAATTTTAAGAGGATTAGTAACTATTCCGGCAATTGAAATGTCTATTGGGGGGCAATATATGTTTTGAATTGTTGTAATCACCTCGTTTTTTTTTCTTTAGTCAAAGTTTATTTGTCTAAATTTAGAGAGATTAGTTCCCATTCCGACTATCTAAAATTCTATTGGGGGGCAATAGACGTCTATTGGGGGGCAATACATAGCTGATAGTCATCTATTGGGGGGCAATACATGGTTGATAGTGGTCTATTGGGGGGCAATAGACATCTATTAGGGGGCAATAGACTATTGGGGGGCAATAGAGGTATATTGCCCCTCTATTGGGGGGTAATAGATGTCTATTGGGGGTAATAAACCTTTCCGGTGAGGTTTTCAAAAATTCCTGTGGGCGGCGACCGGTGACCGGAATCCGGCGAAAGTTGGACAGAATCCGGCGGCCGGTGACCGGCTCCGGCGAAGTCTCCTATGGTTTCTCTTTCTTCCATTTTCTCTCTCTCTCTCTCTCTCTCTCTCTAAATAACAAAGGGATTAAGGGTAAAATGGTATTAAAAAAAATTTAAAAACAAAAAAAAAATCTTAATGGAGTATTAGGGAAGACTCCCTTAGAGTGTATTGCGTAAGAGAAAATTAAAAAAACTTAATGGGGTTAGTAGGAAAAAAATCCCTAAAAATAGGGTAAATGGATAAAAACCCTTTATTTTATGTGTCGTTTTGGCTTTAGAATTAATAATATCTCTTTAAAAAAAAATAAAAAAAATACCCAAGTCATTATACTGATTTAGTTGTCAAGAATTGAGTATACTTATTTATGTACCGTTCTGACTTTATCAATCTAATATACTTTTATCTCTTAAAAAAAAAATTAATTTACATTTTGTGGAGAAATTTTTCCTTCCTACAGTAGAAAAAGTGTTGGATGTCCATTTTGACACCATTTTAACGGCAATTAGACCAAAAATGGAGGTACTATATGGAGTGCTTTTTTCAAGTACTACATTGATTACTTTACGAATCTATATACCAAACCGGTCGCAGCGTAACTGCATAAGGTTTATGTATGTCCCATGACTCGTGAGGACAACCTTTAGTTTTTATATATATTTTTTTTTTTACTATTCATTATGCTTCTCTCCTATAAAGATGTAGCCTCCACAGATGCAGAAATGCTGGAACTCGGGTCTTCTGAAATCTTTGCTTCAGCCTTACGGACTCCAACCTCGGCTTCAATGATACATGAATCATTCACAAGAAACCCATTTCTTTGGTCACGGAGAAGAATTAGAGGGGCTAATGATTGGAATCCAAACTCACTCTCATGAATACCGAATACATGTACAGTTCCTGCAAATTAGGGTATCAAAAAACAAAAAAACATTAATCAAGAAGCATATCTCTTCATGAGGTAAATCAGAAATTATAAAAATAATCAAAGCTAGTTCAGTTGAAATACTTCAATGAGTTCAATCATGACTGCAGAAGAATGAATTTGCTTTGAGTTTTGACAGTTAATACAGTTGATACCAGTAAGCTTCTGTTGACAAAAGTGGTCAGTGACTTGCTATTTTAAAACAATTTTAGTACAACATTTTTCATTAACAGAAGTAAACCATCAATATAGAAATACTGCAAATAGAGAAGGAATCTAAAGTAAGACCGCAAACCCATCTATAAATTTACACTATATTCGGTTAATCAGCACACAATAGAATAAAATAAAGAGAGCTGTTATATTTTCTGGTGTATCAAGAAAAATAGAAGAAAAATTGTAGAAAAAGGAAATATTAAGATTGTCAAGGATTTGGGAAATGGTCATTCCTCGAGTGTTACCTAGAAGGGAGGCATCATATAAGAGCAAAGCAAACGAACAAAAGTTTCTATAGATTTATTTTTGATGAAAAAAAGTAGGAGAAGTTTCTATTTTCTCCAAAAGGGATCTCCTTCATGATAGGTACCACTTTCTTCTTCTCCAAGGAGTCTTATGTCTTGACCAAACAAGAAAACAAATTCCACTCTTTTCTCAAACTAGTGCTCTATTTGAGAAAATACAAAATTGCTATTACAAGGGCTCAGAAGACTATCATTTCATAACAAAGTAGAAACTAAATTTTTAAAACTGTAATCAGAAATAATCATTTTTTTGCAGTAAGCGTGACTGTGTGAGACAAAATCAAAGCACAATGTCCATAAAAGGATGCAACAAACACCATCACAGCCATTAAATTAGCATTACCATAAATGACTAGACAACTAAGAAAAAACACAGGCATAAATGTATAACAAAACAAATAGAAAATAAGTACCTTTTGTGAATGACTTGCTGTAATCAACTTGATTAACCATGGTTAAGCTGAATCGGGCATATCTAGACCATCCATAAGGTAATTCTGAAGAATCTGGAACTTCCAAGTACACCGACAGATGGTTTGTGTTGTTTCCCCTTGGGTAAATAAGAATCCGCCTGACCACACCAAGCAAGGGGAAACTATAACATGGCACAAAGTATAAAAAACTGAGCATATCAAATAGTAGGAAATACTTGAAAATACCATTTGAAATCACCGATGATGAAAACCTCAGAGTAATGCTTCAAGTTCAACTCAGAGAAGTTGTCGATTTTCCATCTGAAAGTCACAGAAGCAAGATCCTCCCTTTCCTGACTCTCCCCCATTTTCTGACTGTCCCCTGTTTCCGGACTCTGACTCTGACTCTGATTCGCCATTCCCCTTCAAATCCAAAACCATAAATAAGTAAATAACATGTCACCATAACACCAAAAATCACATGATAGAAACTATCTCAGAAGATAACTCTCAAAACCTAGAAACGAGGCGACAAAAACAAACCTGAGCTAAAACAAACCTGTATTGCATGGCTCTAGGAGTAACAAACCGGGGTCGAGTGAACCCACTCTGATCCTCAGCTAGCAAAGGGATACAATGAGGAGGTGGATCAGTAAAATAGTGGCAGCCTGGCTCCATTGTAAGCCCATGTCTGGCTAAAGAATCAGCTACACAGTTCTGTTCTCTATACACATGACGCAGAGAATATCTCCAGTTTTGATTAAGGAGAGCCTGGCAGCTCCTAATCAAGTCAAACTGAGGGTGACTATGGTCCACCTCAATTTCATTCACCATAAACTGTATAGTCTTTATCGCATCGGTTTCCACTTCAAGAGGAAACCATCCAGAATTCCAAGCATATTCCAAGCCAGTATGTAACGCCGAAAGCTCAGCATCAATCACTTTGCCCTTTCCGAAATTTGCCGCAAATCCTCCAACCCATTGACCGTATTCATTTCGGATGACACCACCTCCTCCTATTCTCTTATGCACTGTCCCATCCACGTTAAGTTTGTACCAGCCTTTAGGGGGGCAGCTCCAGGATAAGAACACCTGTTCCTTAGTTTTATAATCTTCCAAAAGTTTCAGTTTCTGATTTTTCTTTCTGTTGGGAGTGATCAAGATTCAATTGTGAAGCTAAATTAGGCAATGCAGTATATAAACAGAACAGAAAAAAAAAAAAAAATCTAAAATTCTAACCCATCAAAGATCAAGATAGAGAATCAAAATAGCAGGCTTCACAGTACTGTTGCTAAATTAGGTTACACAGTAGAGATGAACATAAATTAAAAAAAAAAAAAAAAAAAAAGTAAAACCCAAACCCCACAAAGTTGAAACCAAGAATCGGAATTAGAGGTCAGAGAGACTTACTTTCCCATCGAAGATTCTGAGAAAGAAGAGAGATTGCAGGCTGCGTTGAACAGAGGAAAGTGGAGACTCGAACAACCCCTTTTCACTGTAAGTGTGGAATTATTGTTGTAGTGACTGTGCAGGTTTCTTTGCGCCGATTTCAACCTCCAATTATGGGAACTTTCTTCGTTGGTTTGTCTTCTCTAACAAGGAGAAAGGGCTAGTGTTGTTCCCGTGCGGGCCTTCGCTCGCTCACTTGGGCCTAGTCTGTTTCTCTGTCGCCTATGGGCTTGATGGAAGTTCTATTGACAAAAAAGACGGGCAAAGTTTCCGTCGGTTCGGTTTGGTGCGGTTTGGCCATCTATGGGGTTTTGCTTTCGGGCCTAGTGAATCGAAATAAAACCTAAGAGAACGATATTCACACTCTGTTTTCTTAATGGAACACAAAATTTAAGTTACTAAAAAATGAAACATGGAGTGTGGATTGTAAAATGGGGAGTGTGAATTTCAGTCCCCCATATGATATTGTTCGGTCACTATTTCTCAGTGCTGTAGTACTTGTAGATTACTCTTTGAATAAGAAACTCAGTGTAACAACACTTATATGATATTTGATTCATTAACATTTATACAATATCTAGGGATGGAAAATTTATAAAGAGATTTATGAGTAGTGCTAGGGATCCCAAAACTTTGATTCGAAGCCCCCAACTAATTAACCTAAAGATTAAAGTGCCAAGAACAAAAAAATTCCAAGCAAGATATTTTGGAGGAAGACAACTAGCTAGGCAAGTAAGCAAACATAAGTCGCAAAGAACATCAAAAGAAAGTAGAGGCCAGATTAAAAGGCTTTGACTCCCAAGTCTCCCTCTAATTATTTACCTAGCTAGGGCTACCCTCTTTTTATATGATCACGTGGGCCGTAAACCTCACCATGATACGAATCATGATGTCCAGATAAATGGGATTTCATCAACAATTTTATTTTCATGAAAATATGTTGGAGATTTTTTAGTGAATGCATTAGCTAGCTAGCTTCTCAGTATATATCTTTTCTGATTTAGATAGAGAGGAACATGCAAAAGGAATGTACTGGATCTGCTAGGAAATTCTTTACTTGTTGTGCATGCTGCTAGTGCCTAGATCGACAAGCTAGCCACCGGTAGCTAGTAAAAGGGAGGATACCTAGTTTTCTCCTATATATGAACAGGATCATCGATCGATGATAGAGATTCGTTTCTTGTTGATGATGGAGTAGCTGGGTTAGAAGGTTACTCTAGCGCGCTTACAAGCTTGATAGACCTTTACCATTAAAACATGCATGCACGATTGAGATTCGATTCATGTATAATCCTAATAAAAAACTAAGAGTGCAGAACAATGAACTCTGCAGAGCAATATTCGACCTTTTACGCACTATTGAGCTCCTCCCTCCTTTAATTGGTTTTGGTTAATGTCGTTCCAAACTACGTACTTTATGATCACTAGTGTACAGAAAGAATCTGGAAGCCAGAATAAGTGCTCAAACTTGATCGATTTTTACGCAGTCGTATCATTAGAATTTATCTGCCTTTGATAGATTTATGCAGCTAGTATCTGGGATTTATCTGTATATACATACAGATCGGGTTTCAGTTGCGTCCTCAAGAGTGAGGGTTGATGTAGGAAATTTCCTAGCAATTTCCCTAGCTCGTGACTTTCAACACAGTCGTCCAGTACTTTACCCTAGCTCGATCTTGGCCGTTGACTAAAAACAGGGATCGTTTGTCTTTACTCTTTCATTCTTATAATGGCAGGTTCCTCCATCTCACACTGAGAGTGGCCTATTATTGACACTTTTTCCATGGAGGACTACTTTTCCCAAGGCGGTGGGGTTTCAGTGATTCTCTCACCACAAGTTTATTTCGTACTGGTCCATTCATACTGATACTCCATATCTTGGTGACGGCCGCCCGTTTTCACACTAGGTACAAGTGAACTCCATTCATACTGGTACCCTATATATATATATCCGCTTCAAGTTTCCACACTATGTACAAAGGGAGCTTTGGTATTTGTAACTTGTAAGCATCAATAACTCACTCTCTCTCTCCCCGTCTCTCCTCCTCCACCTCCTTCTTCAGTATAATTGCAATCTTGTAGTGGGAAACAAATGTTATAGCTAGCGCTTAATCAGCCGAGTCTGCAGTCCACTTACTATATTTCTTTTCTTTTCCTTTTTTCGTTTCAGGTGCATGCTTATATCTTTACACAATTTGTTCAATCAGGAACCATGTCTATCCCACAAGCACAACATGTATCACCTTCCGGGATTCAATTAACCACAGCTAGCAGCGATTCAGCAACTGGGATAGGCAACCAATCAGCAGACATCGCCATTGACATTTCAGCTGATTCGGCTCAACCTAACAGACCTTTGTCTTATTTACTAGAACATACAATGAGTAAGTGCCATCTCTAATCTGTCTTCCATTTACGTTATTCATAGTGATATCCATCTACTGTACAATTAAGTTCTTAATTAGTATCTAAAAGTATAAATACAATATTAAGTGGTAGATCGACCGGCTCCATACACCGCTGGTCTAGGCAGCGAGCTGGTCCATTGTATTGATATTTGCAAGGACTCCCCATTAGTCTACCCATCTAATATTAATATACATATCAGTTATTATATATATATATATATATTCTCCAAATATATGAGCAACTTAATTACTCTCTATATGATTAAACCCCAAACAGGAGAAGAATACCTTAAGACACGTGTTGCCCTCTATAAGTATGCACTAAAAGGCGATTGGGAAGCCGCTGAACTAATCTTGAAAAAGGATTGGAGCAGACTTCCACGAGCTAGCATATCTAGAAGATATGAAACAGTCCTTCACGTTGCAGCAGGAACAAGCCATATTCACTTTGTGGAGAAACTGGTCAGCATGATGGAAGTAGAAGATTTGGCACTGCAGGACGTAAATGGAAACACTGCCTTGTGCATTGCCGCTGCGGCTGGATCTCTAGACATTGTCCAATTTTTGATACAAAAGAACAAGTCTTTGCTAACAATTAGGGGCAGTAAAGATATGGCACCAGCCTATATGGCTGCTGTGTCAGGACAGTCCGAAATGGCGTGTTACCTGTACTACGAAAGTAAAAAGATGTTGGAGAAAACCGACCGAGAAAACTTGTTTTTTTCTTGCATCAACAATTGTCTGTACGGTAGGTATACTAAAGTTCATCCTTTTCTATACATGCATTTGAACATTTATGGGTACAGATTCTTTCATATTTTGACATTTTGAAAATATGAAATGATCGAATTAGTATAGTTTTTTCTTAGTTTCCTAAAGGAATAGAAATTTTCAAAATGTCAAAATTGCATTCTTAATTTCTGTGTAAAAATTTCAGATCTGGCCTTTCAGTTGCTAGATGCTGATAAAGCATTAGCGAAGGCACGTACTAGTTCGCAAAAAAATAAAACGGCCTTGCATATCCTGGCTCGAAGACCTTCAGCATTTGGTGGCAGCCAAAGTCCACCAATGTGGCCTAGACTCATTAACTCATGTTAGTGAATTGTTCAAAAATTAGTATTTAGCATCATTACTGCTGACCACGCAGCTTATGTTCTTCAAACTTTTCATGTCAAGTCCTCCCAGGTTTGAAGTTCGCATGCAAAAGAAAGTTGAGAGAAGCTAATGGAGCCCTTCAACTAGTCCACCGCCTCTGGGTAGAAATCTTGAGAGATGAGTATGATGACGTGATGAGGCTAATCAAATATCCTTCAAATTTATTCTTTGACGCAGCGGAATTAGGAAATTATGAGTTTCTGGTAGCGCTTATGAGCTCTTATCCTGATTTAGTATGGGAAACTGATGAAAAAAATCGAACCATAATCCACATCGCAGTTCTGCATCGTCACGCAAGTATCTTCAATCTAGTGCATGAAATAGGCTCAATCAAAGATGTCATCGTGACATACAAAGATGTTCAGGGTAACAACATTGTGCATATGGCTGCAAAATTAGCACCTCAAAATCAATTGAATCTCGTGTCAGGCGTAGCTCTTCAAATGCATCGAGAGTTGGTATGGTTTGAGGTACTTCTCATGCTTGATGTTTTAATAATGATCATCTAGGTAAAAACGAGGTAATAATTGCATATATGCAAGTACACTAAGAAAACTATACTAATTCGATCATTTCATATTTTCACATTCATTCCTTGGTTAATTACTGTTCTTTATATATCTCTGATGTGGCAGGAAGTCAAAAAGATCGTCCAACCTCAATACATCGAGATGGAAAACAACGAAGGAAAAACACCTCAAGAATTATTTACTGAAGAGCATACGGTGTTAATGCGTCAAGGAGAAAAATGGATGAAGGACACTGCAACTTCATGCATGCTCGTTGCGACTATTATTGCAACCGTTGTGTTCTCAGCTGCACTTAGCATACCGGGTGGCACAAATGATCATATTGGAAAACCAAACCTTTTGAAACAGAAAGCCTTTCTAGACTTTACCATAGCTGACGAAGTAGCACTCTTTTCCTCTTCAAATGCAATGTTGATGTTCTTGTTCATCCTTACCTCGCGGTATGCAGAAAATGATTTCCGAAAGTCCTTACCCTTGAAGTTGATGGCAGGACTCACTAGCCTCTTCATATCTATAGCATCAATGATGATGGCTTTCAGCACTGCCTTCTATCTATCATGTCAATACGAATCAAAATGGGTATCAAATTTTACATTTTTATTTGCATTTCTCCCAATTGCTTTGTTTGCGCTTATGAAATTTCCTCTTGTGTCCGACATGTCCTCTTCTATATTTTGCCCAAGTCTACTATTTCAGCCGTGGAAACACATGCTCTACTAGAAGTGGAGCTGAATGCTGTACAATAATTTGGTCACTAGCAGCTACAATAATGTACATATATGTATTCTAGCTAGCATATGGAGTTGTAATTTGATTGATCATCGTATTTTGTACTATGAATGCATAAATGGATGAACATGTTGTACAAAGTTAAATGCAATCTTTGTGACAAAAACAAGTTCTAGCGTCCACCAAGGAGCTCTTTAAGGTCATCTAAGCAACAGTTCTTTATCTTCTAAAATCTTAGCTTTAGCCTTATGAGGTACGACCTTGGCTTCAAGGATCCATATATCATTTACAAGACACTCATTACCATGATCAGAAAGCCAACTGAGAGGAACTAAAGATTTGAAGCCACAGTCACTGTCACAAGCATTGAACACATGTACAGTATCTGCAAATCAAAATAAAATAACACAAAAAATAATAATAAAAAAAATGAAGAAACCAGGCATGCAGAATTGCAGATGACTTTGCCAACAAGCTTCAAGTTGCTTATATCCAAAAAACTTTCACAGGAGTGAACGATTAATCTGCAGACTGGAAGTCATGGGAGGATATGTGATACTAAATTAACCGGGAACCCAGTCCATGAATGTACACTATGTTTCATTTTCAGGAAGAAATTAAAAGGAAGAATAGAGCAATGTTTTGTTTGTGATTGCCTGCTTGGTTACTCTGAGGAATTGAAGAAAAACTATAGTAAAAAAAAAAAAAAAAGAACCATGTGAAATGCCCTTTTGAGTCAGAAATTTTTGAGTTTCCCCCATAACAGTATGTAACATAAAATCAGACAAACAAAATGAACACTAAGATAAGATAATGTGATTTCTATAATTCTCTGTAAAAGAAACATGCCCCATATTTGAAAGTCAATTTATTATTCTAGCTCCTCTCTAATCGCTTGTCCAGACCAAAAAGATAAAACAAAACTATAACTCTTCAGAGCCAGACCAAAAGAAAATACTTCCTTTCTTCACCTAGCTGTATTACATAAAATAAAGGTCTAAAATTATTACTACAACGAAGATCCATAGACTACGGTTAACAGATTGTCACTTGATAAGAGGGTTTTAGTAGTGAAAATATAAAAATGTCAAATAATCATACAAGATCTCATTCTTATGCAGCTACTGTCAGACTGAATGAAACCCAAACCCCCAATAACAGTATGCAAGAATCACTGGTTCCATTTAATAAATTAGACTATTTTCCACATAATGACCGAAGCAACCATAAATGTGCCATGGAAAAATGGAAAACAAAGTACCCTTTGTTTTTGATTCGCTGGGTTGAAGTTGATTAACCACTTTGAAGCTGAATTGTGCACATCTAGACCACCCCTGAGGCAATTTTGAAGCATCCGGGACATCCAAATATGGTGACAAGTAATCCACAACATGCCCCTTCAGATACAGAAGGATCTGCCAGACCAAACCAGTCAAGTCCAAAACCATAACACATATCATAAAGTATGTAACTTTAAAGCATGTGACTAGTAGTAGATACTCCAAATTACTATTTAGAATTGCCGATGACAAAAATATCAGAGTAATACTTGGAGGCGGTATCCAACTTAGAGAAGTTTTCAATTTTCCACGTGAATGTCACAGGTGCAAGATCATCCCCTTCCTCAACTTTCTGATTCTTCAATTTACGAAGAGACATCAACCTGGTTCGAGCAACCATAGACTGATCCTCATCTAAAATCGGTTCACATGCATGGAGTAGGGATGCTAAAACAAACCTGTATTGCTTGGCTCTTGGAGTAATAAACCGGTGTCGAGCGAACCCACTCTGATCCTAAGCTAGCAAAGGGATACAATGAGGAGGTGGATCAGTAAAATGGTGGCAGCCTGGCTTGAGTAAGTCCATGTCTGGCTAAAGAATCAGCTACACAGTTCTGTTCTCTGTACACATGCTGCAGAGAATATCTCCAGTTTTGATCAAGTATAGCCTGGCAGCTCCTAATCAAGCCAAACTGAGGGTGATTATGGTCCACCTCGATTTTTCATTCACCATAAACTGTATAGCCTTTATCGCCTCGGTTTCTACTTCAAGAGGGAACCATCCAGAATTCCAAGCATATTCCAATCCTGTATGTAACGTGGAAAGCTCAGCATCAATGGCTTTGCCCTTTTCGAAATTTGCTGCAAATCCTCCCACCCATTGCCCCGTATTCATTTCGGATGACACCACCTCCTCCTATCCTCTTCGCCCTATGGGCTTAATGGAAGTTCTATAGACAAAAAAAAAAAAAAAAAAAACAAAACAAAAAAAAAGAAGGCCAATCCCATGTTCGGTTTGGTGCAGTTCGGCCATTTAAATTTTGCTTTAGGCTAAAACTTGTATAATATTCACTCTTTATTTGTAGGGGAAAATTTCATGAATAGAATTATGGTCAATTCTAACATTTCGTGAATTAATTTTTGTTAAAATCAAAACGGTACATCACTTTCAAAATTTCGATCTAATTTTGGTACATGCCGTCAATAACACTGTTAGTGTCATGCAATTATTTATTTTTGAAGGGGTAATTTAGTATTTTCACTATTTTTTCTCTCCGTCTCTCTATGGGAACTTCTTCCTTCCTCTTCCTTGTCGTTAATCTTCCCACTTCTCTGTCATCTGCTCACTTATATGGAGAAAGAAGATGATAATTATCTTCTCAAATCTCAGTGAGTTGAGCTATATGATAAAAAAAAAAAAAATTAGTCATAGATTAATACTTTTTCTCTCATTTCACTCACCTATAATATGAACTTTTTTTTTTGGGTGGCCTGACAACGAAATGAATTTGAACTATATGACCAAAACCCACTAAACCATTAAAAAAAAAAAATTCAAACAATGACGTCTCCAAGAATGGATTTGGTTATTTCCAAATCCTTTCTCACCTTATGCATCAGGGATGAATCTTGGCAATTTTTTTTAGTCAAGTAATTTTGGTTTTGGAGAATAGGTGATGACAATTTGAGACTCGATCTTAATTGGTCATGGGTTCAATAAAGACATTCATACTCAAATTCTCGGCGGACCCAATTGAATGGAGCTGGAATGCAAGATCTAAGGTGCTACAGTGTCCTCTCTCTCTCTCACACACACACACACACACACACACACACAAAATCCCAAATACCTCTTATGATGGTAGTGCAGGTGGTCTCTGATTGCAAAGCAACTACCAGGAAGAACAAATAATGATGTGAAGAACTACTGGAATACCAAGCTGAAAAAGAAGCTTTCCAAGATAGGAATTGACCCTCTAACCCACAAACCCATCTCCCAGGTCGATGATGAACAACTTCATCTTCCCACAAAATCCAGATTAAAGAAAACACTCACCCCAGAACCAAAACAACACCAATTTCACAAGGTACCATTTGGGTACCTTTTTCTTCTTCTCTGCTTCATCTTCCCACAAAAACCTGATTCAAGAAAGCACGGAAAGGTAGAGAGAAATAAATTAAGAAACATAACCCAATTTCTAACCCACATGAGCCAATCACTCCAAGACCCGAACCAGTGCGTTACAAAACTGGACTAAATCCACCTTCGCCAACCCATGTAGCGGCTTCGCCTCTTATCTCCAAGGCGTCACCTGCCGTCGTTAACATCTGGCAGAACCAGACCCGTTGTCTCTGGAATAGTTCCACCACAGCAACCCAGAAGCCCGTCAAAGCCGCCGTCGTCCCCACCACCTCCAGTACCATCCACAACATTGTCCACCACGCCGTCGACATCCCCGCTTGCCGGAACCTTAAAACGGCAAAGATCCAAATCAGGTAGCACAATTGGGTTTACTCTTCGATTTAGGGTCTCGAAGTGATGGTAATCGATGTGGGAGATGATCCTCTAATATATTTTTTTTTATCAATCCGTGAAGAGACGAATTTACCCTTACAAATTTGACCAAAATCACATTGACTAACAGAAAAGGTAACGACATGTACACAAATTAAGTAGAAATTTGAAATTGATGTACCGTTTTGATTTTAACAAAACTTGATTCACGAAAGGTTAGAATGTGCGATACTTCATGTACTCTTTTCGAAATTTTCCCTTATTTGTAGGGAAAATCGTCCAAACAGTGTCTGAACTTTTCCAGACTATTAATTTTCATACCTATACTTTGAAAAATATCAAAATGGTACCTGAAGATTTTACCCTGACCCAATTTCCGTACCTAGCAACAGTAAAGTCGTCAACTCCGTTAAAATTTGAAGGGTAAATCTGGCACTTCATGTGGTTTTGATCAGATCCGGAGCAACCCTTTACCTGGTGGACAATACTTGGACCAGCTTCATAAGCAGACCAATCATTGTTTGCCACATGTCCTTTCAGTTTAATACAATTTTTTCTTTTCTCAAAATGAATAGCAGCTATCAGCTGCCTCTTTCCTTCATCAACCTCACAATCTTATCTCCTGCCATCATTATTCTTCCCAAGCATCCTAAACCACTAAACCCACCTCCTGGAACACCGACTGTTTTTGTAAAAGAATGAAATTTTGATATGGGAAGAGATCTATATATTTGGTTTTGAATTTCATGTTGGGTTTACATGAATATGGGGCAATTCTGATTGAAGATTAGAGTGAGAAGTTGCATATTTTGGCACTAATGGTTCTGCCAGATTTTCTGGGTTTGCCGTGATCATGATCTTGGCCCCATTATTGATCTCAGACTTCCCCCGTGTCATTGCATCCACCAAAAGCTTCCCTATCACCATACAACCAAAACCCACAAAATCAAAACAAGAATCAAACATTTTAATCACTACCCATTTCTTAGAAACTCAATCAAATTATATAGAAGAAAGAAAAGAGAGACCTTTGGAGATGAAGTAAGCTTCATCTAGGTTATCGTCTTCATCCTCATAGGGATAATAATCTTCAAGATCATCATATGCATACACATCTTCGCGATCCTCCAAAACTAGCTTGGGACATGAGTAAAATTTCAAGCTGCGTTAATTTGTTTCTTCAAACCCAGAATTGTGAGTATAAAAACATAGCATTGAAGAGCTTTAGAGTCGGGTTTTGGGTTCAATTTGGTTCTTCAAACCCAGAATTTCAAGCTGCATTAATTTGGTTCTTCAAACCCACAAAATCCCACTAGGATTGACTCACCGGCGCCTTATGATGTGGTCGGTGCTTCAATGTATGAAGAGGATGTGTAGATGAGTCAAATCCGGATGCCCCTAGTCTGTGGGGTGGAGACGAGCTTGAGGGTGTAGACTATGTAAGTGACGCAGATGAAGAGGATGAACCAGACGAGGAGTTTCGGAGTGCCTCGAGGAGCTTGAGAGCTAGAACTGGGTAAAGGGTTCACTGTGGAGCTCCGCATCTGATTCTGATCCCAAACCACATGAGCGGGTTGTGTGGGCGGACGTCATCCTCGATTTCTTGCTGGGCGCAGCGGCGCTGGTTGAATTTCTCGGCGTTGGCGTTGTTCCACAGTGCGAATCGGACCTCCATGGGCGGGCGGTTCTGGAGCGAGTTGTGGGCTGGGTTCGGGTTCTCCGATGGGCACTAAGTCGAGAGAGCACTTTGTCCTTGGTTTGACGAAGCAGCAATTCGAAGAAGAAGAAGAAGAAAGAAAGAATCAGTTTTCATTTATTTTATTTTATTTTTTTCTATTTTTATTTCTTTTCCAGAATACATGAACTACTAGATTTACCCCTCAAAATTTAACGGAGTTGACGACTTTACTGTTGCTAGGTACGGAAATTGGGTCGGGGTAAAATCTTCAGGTACCATTTTGATATTTTTCAAAGTATAGGTATGAAAATTAATAGTCTGGAAAAGTTCAGACACCGTTTGGACGATTTTCCCTTATTTGTAATCTACACTTATCCTTTCTATTTTTTGGTTGATTTTTTTTTTTTGAAAGGATGGTTGAAATCCTTATAAAAAGGCGAAATTTAAGTTACTTAAAAAGGAGACATGGAGTGATGAAGTGTGAATTGTAAAATGAGGAGTGTAAATTTCAGTCCCCATATTTTATTGTTCTCAGTGCTGTAGTACTTGCATATTACTCTTTGTATAAGAAACTCGGTGTAACAACACTCATATGATATTCCATTCATTAACATTTATATAATATCTAGGGATCAAAAATTTATAAGGAGATTTATATAAGGTTGTTTTTGTTTAAGGATATCTCTATTTGTGTTTGACCCAAACTCTAGGTTACTTGACCTAGTGGTAATAGGGTTAAATTAGAAGGATCTAGATTCCTATTCAATGTACGATTACTTTCCTTGTATGATTGAGATTCTATGCATTGTAATCCTCTATATAAAGAGGCCCCTATTATCAATGAGAATACACAGCAAATTCTTCTCAATTTCAGTTTCTCTACAACACGTTATCAGCACGAAGCCCTAACCCTGAAACCCTAAATTCGTAACCTTCAAATCTCAGAAACCACCGCCGCTCACCTTGAAGCTCTCAATCCTAGGAACCCAGAACCGGCGGCGCCACCCCCAGAACCGGCCGGAATTGACCTAAACCGGCCACCGGAAGTGACTGAACCGGCCTCCAAGAAGAATCTGTCGATCTTCTGCCTGATTTCGCATCCTTCCCATCCACCGATCACTGACACCTTTTGTCAGAAGCGGCAGCGCCACCCCAGGATCCGGGAACCAGTGACAACTTTCCGGGAACCGGCCGTCAAGACCCCGGACCGACTAGTAGAAGTCCTGACGTTCTCATTCCGGTCTGCATCTGCCTCCCTCCAGAAACCCAATACAGACGACCCAGAAGCCCAGCCCAGAAGCAGCTGTGCAGCCTAGGCCTAGTAGCAGGAAGAAGCCCATAAGCCCAGAAGCAGAAGAGGTCCAGCCCGAGCCACGTCAGCAGGCCACGTCATCATCCACGCAGGCACACAGTCAGCGTCCCTCTGCCTGCCACGTCAGCACCTCCAGTCAACGCGTGTCAACCTTTTTCCTGCCACTTTCCGACGACTTTTTTCGGCCATCTACAGTAACTTTTCCGGTCAAGAAATTCTGACCGCTTTTCAAGGTAAATCTTTTCTAAAAGTTCCCGTTTTTGAAGTTTTTCAATTTCTTCTTCTTTTTCTCGGGGACTTCCAACATCCCTTCTTCTACCCCCCTTTTTCCATCATAGGAGAGACCAAATTAAGCCGAACTGTGGGGGTTCGTGCTCACTCCAAGCTTGGAGCTTGTGGAGTTCTCCAAACTTAGAGTTTGTTGAGATAAAACGATCGACCACAAATATCATTGTTTCGATCTAATCCAACCCCTATTGGAATCGAATTTCTTGGAAGAGACTACGCTCGGAAATTCCTAATTTCTTGGAAGCGATTATGCTCAGAAATTTTATATGTTTTCATGGTAGCCTATTTCGCTCCGAAACTAACCCTAATTTCTTGTTCTCTTTCAGGATGAGTAACCTGAACAAATTGGACTTTGCTCCATTGGGAACAACTAGCTCTGGATATCATAGGTGGGTTCGTGATGTCCACCAGCATCTCAAGGCCGATGGAATCCTGGATATGATTCTCGAGCCTAGCCAGGACGTGCTAACTGTTGAGCAAGCTCAAGCTTTGGAAGCAAATAGAGCAGCCTTAGAGGCAAATAAGGCGAAAGCCATCATCCTAATGACTCGTCATATGGACGATTCGCTCCAGTACGAGTGTATGAATGAAGAAGACCCCAGAAGGCTGTGGGTCTCACTCGAAGAAAGATTTGGCAACGTCCGTGACTCCTTGCTTCCTGACCTAGAAGTGAGATGGCATAGCCTCCGCTTCTGTGATTTCAAGTCAGTTCTTGACTACAACTTGGAAGCACTTCGTATCAAATCCTTAATGGAATTCTGTGGTAAAGAGATCAGAGATGCGATTATGATTGAGAAGACTCTCTCTACCTTCCCCGTCTCTACATTGATGGTTGCTAAGAACTATCGAATCGATGTTACTGCAGGACGGATCACAAGGTTTCATGAGCTCATTGGAGCTATGAATGTCGCTAAAAAGCATGACAACATCCTTGTGAAGAACTATAATTCGAGATCCGTGGAAATAGAGCATATTCCGGAATCCAATTATAGTCGCGCCCCTAAGAGAAGGCGCCAAGAGCGAAACCCTAACCTTAGGGATACTTCTGGACGTTCTGGTCCATATAATCGCTCTACTTGGGAAGGTAACCGCCAATATAGGCGAACACGGAACCGAAGAGGTCAACGTTGAAAGAGAGAGGGACCTTGATTACTGTCGCAAAAACTCTCTACGCTCTTAGGGCAAATCGTACCCTATGAATAGCCAACGGATTCCATGCGAAAACGCATGTAGAGAACGGAAATGAGTTCCTTTGCAATACCTCTAATGATTGCGAACAAAAGCGCATCTTAGAGAAGTTTATGTGTTTCTCTAGTGGACTCTATGTCACTATTCGAGCTATTAATCCAATAAAGTCATGAGAGAGGATCTCTTGGATTTAGACACATATTGGCTTTGTCACGACAGGATAGGTCACCCTAGTCATGATATGATGATCCGTCTACGAAAGACTTCACATGGACATCTTTTCTCTCGAGCGAAATGAAGCATGAAAATCAAAGGTTGATTCCTAGACTAAGTGTGACCGACGCTGTTGCCTAGGGCACCGCCTCCGTCCACCACCAGCCTAGGGCTGGCGTAGTCCCTATCCATAACGCCATGGATGGCGTCCATCATGGTGATGGCGCCCCAGGTGATGCTGCAATCACCAACTTGCTTCAGAATAGAGTTTCAGACGCTCAGGCCTAACCAAAATTCTCATTGGTTGCTTCTAAGGCCTCTAGCTCGTTTTACAAAGCTCGTTCCTTAAGGAAATTAGGACTGAGACCGTCCTATGCAAAGGATATGAAAATACTCATTATGTTCTTACATAGAATCCATAGGGATTCTGTGGACTGATTCAACCAACTTGCGGACGTTTAAATATCTCATGATGTTGGTTGACATGCAAACACGCTGGTCACGTGTTGTGCCATTGTCCACTTGTAATGCTGCTTATGAAACACTCCTAGCATACATCATATGACAACGGGCTCACTCCCCGAATCATTCCTATTCAGTCAATTGGATTTGACTATGCTAGTGAGTTTACATTGAAGACTTTCGATGGTTATTGCATTTGGGACTGATGTTGGACATCATATTCCCATGAGCACACCCAAATGGTCTCGCGGAAACGACTACGATGGTAGTCCGGACATTGGTAATGCGTACCAACCTCCTTATATCCGCTTGGGGTGATGCAATATCGCATGCAGCTATGCTAGTTCGTCTACGACCCACCGCCACTCAATCTACCTCTGCGTTATAGCTAGTGACTGGGTACAAGTATCGTACTTACGCATCTTTGAGTGTGCCATTTATGTACCAATTGCGCCGCCACAGCGCTCTATGATCGGTCCTCACAGACGAATGGGCAACTACGTTGGATTTGAGACTCCAACAATCGTCCGCCACTTCATGCCCTTGCTAGGCGATCTCCTTACCGCTAGATTTGCGGATGTCACTTTGATGAGACAGTCTTCCTATCTTTAGGGGGAGATAAGAACACAGATGTTCAGCAGGAACGACAGGAATTGTCATGGTCTGTCCCCACTATGTCTCATCTCGATCCCTACTAAAGTGACGAGATCACACAAATATGCTGCAAACATGCCTGCAAGGAAGGACGTCCCTATGAGAGGACGTAGCGCCACCCTACACGGAGGTAGGCATGGCGCCAACGCCAAAGAGAGTGGCACTCTGGCGTTACAGGCCATGGCCCCAGCTAGGATGCATGTGAGGCCTGTGGGTTTCGAACGATACTTTGGCACATTGCAGTCCTTTGATCATCGACACTCAAAATCTATCTCATGAGTATCTTCCAGGTTATGGTTATCGTTGGGGGACGCCTCAACGTCAGAACCTATTCCTGATAATATAGAGCTCTATGAAACTTACACTAGTGTACATGAGACGTGGGATAGAAACTCCATCATAATTGATGATGTAGTTGCGCATTTCGTTGCGCATGAGTTTGTTGAGTCAGATGATATCGAACCACGTTCCGTTGATGAATGAAAGCCAATGTAGAGAAATCTGGCCTAAATGGAAAGATGCGATCCAGGTTAAGTTGGATTCTCTAACGAAGAGGAAGGTTTTTGAGCCAGTGATGCCAACACCTCCTGACATAAAACCTATTGACTAATGGGTCTTCGTTAGAAAGCGTGATGAGAAAAAGAGATGGCAATCTCGCCTTATGGAGCAAGGCTTCTCACAAAACGCCTTGGAATCAACTACGATGAGACATATTCTCTCGTAATGGATGTCATTACACTCCACTACCTTGTCAGTTTGGTAGTTTCCGAATAACTGAACATGCAGCTTACAAATGTGGTCACTACGTATCTCTATGGGGATCTAGATACGGAATATACATGAAGGTTCATGGTGAACTTCATCTACCCAAGTCAAGTGGCTCTAGACCACGGAGCGCGTTTACAATAAGATTGAAACACTCACTAAAGTGACTACTTGATTGGGAAGGGATATGCCCACGCGTTTCCATAACAAGTTTCAGATTCTATCGCGGTTCATGTTGGACATGATCTTCATTAGAAGCCCTTAAAGAGTTAAGGGAAACCGCTGAACACTTGAAATCCGAGTTTGAGATGAAGGATATTGGGAGAACACGATTATGTCTCGGTTTGGAACTCGAGCATCATGTTGATAGATGCTTAGGCATTTTGACAAGGTCAAATCTTCAAGCACCCCCATGATCGTTCGTAGTCTTGATCCTGAAAAGGATCCTCTTCGTTCGAAGGATGATAATGAAGATGTGCTAGAGGCAGGAGTGCCTTACTTAAGTACAATAGGCGCATTATTGTACTTAGCTCAATGCACAAGACCGGACATCTCATTTGCCATGAACTTGTTAGCTAAAGTATAGCTCTACGCCAACGCGACGCTATTGGATTGGTGTAAAAGATATTTTTCGGTACTTGAGATGTATGATTGATATGGGCTTGTTCTATCCCTATAGAAAGATGATGGATTCAGACCCATCACACACCAGAAACGCCGCCAACGCTGGCCTGCGTTCTCTATCCCCTCCCCAAAATGACATAAGTGTTTTGGAAGGTTTTGCTGATATTGGGTATCTCTCTGACCCACACAAAGGTCATTCCCAATCCGGTTAAGTGTTCACCATGGGAAAAGACCGTGACATCTTGGAGGTCTACAGAATAGATCCTAGTCGCTATATCTTCGAACAATGGAGAGATCATTGCTCTTCACGAAGTGGTTCGTGAATGTATATGGATTGGATCCATAATTACGCATGTTCGAACAATTGTGGTTTGGAGTCTACCACAGATGAGCCTACGAGCATTTAGAATAATGCTGCTTGTTTTGAACAAATGAGGGAAGGCTACATCAAAAGCGATAACACCAAGCATAATCAGCAACAACAGACTCTCCTCGAGATCAAAGTGAACTAGGTTCAATCTGAGGACAGTGAGGCAAACTTGTTTACTAAGTCATTGCCCAAATCCACGTTCTAGAAACATGTGGCAAGAATTGGCTTGCGGAAATTATCTGAACTCCCATGATCGTAGTCATCAGGGGGAGGCACAGACGTCAGGGGGAGATGTCTACATGTTCACCTCGAAACGTGAAGGGTGTGTTGTGCTCTTTTTCCCCTTCGACTGAGGTTATTTTTGTCCCACTGGGTTTTTGTTACTCGGCAAGGTTTTTAACGAGGCAACGAGAGAAGCATCGCGTTTGGACAACACAAGGGGGAGTGTTTAAGGATATCTCTATTTGTGTTTGGCCCAAACTCTAGGTTACTTGACCTAGTGGTAATAGGGTTAAATTAGAAGGATCTAAATTCCTATTCAATGTACGATTACTTTCCTTGTATGATTGAGATTCTATGCATTGTAATCCTCTGTATAAAGAGGCCCCTATTATCAATGAGAATACACAGCAAATTCCTCTCAATTTCAGTTTCTCTACAACAGTTTTTTTTTGTTTTTTGTTTTTGTGTGTTGAATCAAAAGAGGTCAAACGATTTTCTAATTTAGCAAGCAGTACAAAAACGACACACCCCGTAGAGTCATAAAAAAAAGCCAGTTTACAGAGTACCAAAACCTATACTACCAATGCAAAATAAGCCCCAACACTTCTGATACACCTACCTTTAAGATGATAAGCACTTTTATTAAAACAAGAAACCTAATTCTTCGAAGTCGAATAAAAATTCAACAGAGCAACTAGATTTCTTGAACTGGAAAGAAAATTAAGCAAAAATGGCCCCAAGACCTAAAACTGCCACACATGCAACAAAGGGGCAGCCCATTACAAATAAAACCCTAACCCTTTAGGTTCAAAGTAAGAAGCCCAAAGTGTAAGGTCAATATTGTAACCAAATTCGGCCCAAAAAAAGGTTCCAAGCTCCATCTTTGTCAACCACTGCAACCTAGCCATTGCCTTAGAGCACTTTATCACTACCACGAACAACATCAACAACGCGACCATCAACAATGCATCCCCACACCATCATCCCTTTCAGGTCGAGCAACCCCTACAAGCAGATCAGAGCTTCAATAAACACCAACAAGGCGATCCGAACCAGCAAAAACCAACCGGTTGAAATTCGGTCAGCGTTCCATCACTCTCCCATGAAGCCACCGATCAAATTAGGCACATCTCCGATTTGGCAAAGGCCAAGCCAGACTTGAAAACCCCCACCCAACATGGAAATTTCCAACCGGATCTCGCTTTTCTCAAACAGCTAAACAAGAGGTCACCGACCCCGAGAACAGTACACCGCCCCCATCACCGAGCGCAGAACTCACAAAGATTAGGACCAAGCTAGCAATGGCGAGATCCATAGGATTTAGTAGCTTTGTCGAGGACTGGATGTCAACAAGAAACCCTAACAGAGCGGCCAAGTCAGTATATAAGGTTAACTAATTGGCCAATCAACAATCTATTATCTCATTATCCAGAAAAAATTATGTATAAATTAAATATTATAATCATGTTATAGGAAAACTGAAATTTGGAGAGAATTGAGTTGTTCTTTCATTGATAATAGGGGCCTCTTTATATAGAGGATTACAACCAGAGAATCTGAGTCTTATATGGAAATAGAATCACACAATGAATAAAATATCTCTGAGAATATCTGTAAGACTAACCCTATTACAACTTGGACAAGTTACTAGAGTTTGGGTCAGACACATAAACTAGATATACTTGAACACTCCCTCTTCTGTCGCCCAAACAAACGTGGTGTTCCTCTCGTTGTCTTGTCAAAAACCTTGTTGAGTAACAAAAACCAAATGGGACAAAAATAACCTCGGTCGAAAGAGAAAAAGAGTATAACACACTCTTCACATTTCTAGAGCAAACATATAGACATCTCCCTCAGATGACTAAGATCATGAGAGTTCGGACAACGTCTGTAAAACGATGCTTGCAACATGTTTCTCGAAAGTGAATTTAGGCAGTGACTTAGTAAACAAGTCTGCCACATTGTCCTCAAATCGAACCTGGTTCACTTTGATCTTGAGGAGCTTCTATTGTTGCTGATTATAGAAGAACTTGGGCGATATATACTTGGTGTTGTCACCTTTGATGTAGTTTTACTTCATTTGTTCAATACAAGTAACATTATCCTCATAAATGCTCGTAGGCTCATCTGTGGTAGACTTCAAACCGCAATTGCTTCGAACATGCGTAATTATGGATCTAAGCCATATACATTCATGGACTGCTTTGTGAAGAGAGATAATCTCTGCATGATTCGAAGAAGTAGTGGCTAGGGTCTCATTTGTAGACCTCCAAGATATCACGATCTTACTCATGGTGAACACAACCAGTTTGGGAACGACTTTTATGTGGGTCAAAGAGGTACCCAGCATCAGCAAAACCTTCCAAAACACCAATACCGTTTTGGGATGAGGATGAAGGACGCTGGCCACTGTTGGCGGCGTTCCTGATGTGTGATGGGTCCGAATCCATCGTCTCTCTATAGGGATAGAACAAACCCATATCAATCGTACCACTTAAGTATAAAAAAATATCTTTAACACCAGTCTAATGACATCGTATTGGAGCATAGCTATATCTAGCTAACAAGTTCACTGCCAATGAGATGTCCAGTCTTGTGCATTGAGCTAAGTACAATAATGCGCATATTGCACTCAAGTAGGGCACTTTTGCCTCTAGCACATCGATCTATCATCATTCTTGGGACAAAATGGATCCTTTTTAGGATCATGACTACAGACGATCATTGGGGTGCTTGAAGGCTTTATTTTGTCAGTATTGAAATGCCTAAGCATCTTTTGGGTATAAGCTGATTGATGAATCATGATAACATCTTCTCAGTGCTCAAGTTCCAAATCGAGACAAAATCGTGTTCTCCTAAGGTCCTTCATCTCAAACTCGGAGTTCAAGTGCTCAGCGGTTTCCCTTAACTCTTTAAGGGTGCGAATATATATTCATGTCATCAACATAAACCGCAATGATAGAAAATCTGGAACTTGTTTTCTTTATGAAAACGCATGGGCATAGTTCATTGTTAAGATATCCCTTCCCTATCAAGTATTCACTTAGACGGTTATACCACATCTGTCCAGATTGCTTCAATCCATATAGTGAGCGTTTCAGCCTTATTGCTAACGTATTTCGTGGTTTAAAGACACTTGGCTTAGGTAACTGAAGTCCATCTGGGACCTTCATGTATATTTCCGTATTTAGATCCCCGTTAGATATGCAATAGCCACATCCATAAACTGCATGTTCAGTTTTTCAGAAACTACCATACTGATAAGACTGCGAAACGTAATGACGTCCATTACGGGAGAATATGTCTCCTCGTAGTCGATTCTAGGGCGTTGTGAGAAGCCTTGCGCCACAAGGCGAGGTTTGTATCTTACAATCTCGTTTATCTCATTACGCTTTCTAACGAAGACCCATTTATGTCCAACAGGTTTTGTGTTAGGTGGTATTGGCACAACTGCCCTAAATACCTTCCTCTTCGCTATTGAATCAAGTTCTGTCTGGATCACATCTTTCCGTTTAGGCCAATCAACTCTACGTTGGCATTCATCAACGGAGCGTGGTTCGATGTCATCGGTCTCAATAATCTTACGCGCTACAGAATACACGAATACATCACTGATGATGGAGTTTCTTTCCCACATCTCATGTACACTACTGTAATTTACAGAGATCTCTACATTCTCAAAAACAGGTTCTAACGTTGAGGCATCCCTCAATGATGTCTCTAAGACATAACCATAATCCGGAACATTCTCATGGGACGAATTTTGAGTATTGATGATCAAAGGATCTAGTTGTGCCTTAGTCGCTCTCTTTCTATGGTGAGAATCCTTCGAACCAATCGGTTTACTGTGCTTCCTCGCGGGACCTGCAGCCATAGACACCACATCACTACCAACATGGGCAGTGGCGCCATCTCTTGGTACCTCAGGAGCGGCGTTACGTCCAGAATTTGGGACATCAATCCTTGTAGGTACATTTGCAGCAGGTATATGTGATATTGTCACTGTAGCAATATCAGAAAATGCACCAAGCAGGGTATCTGCTACTCTATGAAGCTCGATAATCCTATGCACTTCAAGTTCGGACTGTGCGGTACATGGATCAAGATGAGACATAATGAGGACAGACCACGACAATTCCTATTGTTCCTATTGAACATCAGTGTTCTTATCTCCCCCTAACGACAGGAAGACTATCCCATCAAAGTGACAATCCACAAATCTAGTAGTTAAGAGATCGCCTGTCAAGGGTTACAGGTAGCAGACGATAGTTGGAGCTTCATATCCAACATATATGCCCATTCGTCTCTGTAGACCTATCTTAGTATGCTGTGGCGGCATAATAGGCACATAAATGGCACACTCAAAGATGCGTAAGTGCGAGATATCAGGTTCGTACCCAGTCACTAGCTGTAATGCAGAATAGGGTTGGGTGGCAATATGTCGTAGACGAATTGGCATATGCCCAAGCGGAAATAGGGAGATTGGAATGTTCGGGCTATCATTTGTAGTTACTTAATGGCAGATTCCACGAGACCATTTTGGGTGTGTACATAGGGAACAAGATGCTCAACATCAATCCCTAGTGACATGCAATAGTCATCGAATGTTTTCGATGTAAATTCCCCAGCATTATCAAGTCGAATTAATTTAATGGGGTGGTCCGGGTAGTGAGCCCGTAGATGGATAATTTGGGCTATGAATTTAGCATATGCAGCATTCCTAGTGGGCAAAAGTGCGACATATTAATTACCAACGTGTCGACGCGTCAACCAACAACAAAAAGTATTTAAAAGGTCCGCAAGATGGTTGAATTGGTCCACATATATCCCTTTGGATTCTCTGCAAGAACAAAATAAGTATTTTTGGATCATTTTCATAAGACGGTCTCGGTCCTAATTTCCCTAAGGAGCAGGTTTTGCAGAATTAGCGAGGGGCCTTAGAAGCAACTAATGAGGATTTTGGTTGGCCTGAGCGTCTGAAACGCTATTGGAAGCAAAATTGGTGATTGCAACATCACCTATGGCGCCATCATCATGATAGATGCCATCCATGGAGTTATGGAGGAGGACGGCGCCAGAGCCAGCTGCGGCGACGGTCACACTCAATCTAGGATTCAATCTTTGATTCTTGCTTCATTTCACTCAAAAAATGGATGTTCGTATGAAGTCATTGGTATACGGATCATCATGTTACGACCATGATGTCCTAGTCGGTCATGCCAAAGCCAATATATGTCAGAATCCAAGAGATCTTCTCTTATCACATTATTGGATTCAATAGGTCTGATTGTAGTGACATAAAGTCCATTAGATTAACACATAAGCTTCTCTAAGATACGCTTCCATTCGTAATAATTAAAGGTAATGCAAAAGAACTTTTTTCTTTTCTCTGTATGCGTTTTGGCATAGAATCCGTTGGCTCTGATATCTTTAAAGCTGGATAGGGTTCGATTTGGCTTAGGAGCGTAGAGAGCTTCTGTGACAATAATCAAGGTGCCATTAGGCAAAAGGAATTGGGTCATTCCATGTCCTTGAAATAATCTTGATGACCTAACCATCGTAGTCACAAAAGAATATGTAGGCAACATCTCTAAGAATAATTGCCTATGGCGGAGAATGGTGTGCGTAGTAGCACTATCCGCAAGACATTGCAATTCTGCTGAATCCATTCCTAAAAGAAAAGCTCAGAATTAAAATGGAGTCATAATGAAAGAACTCAAAATTTTATTCATAAGCCAACGAAGTACATCATTGTTTCTTTGACCAAAAGAAAAATCTAATTCGAATACTAGCTAATGCAAAACAATGGTAGTCATTTGACTTCTTTCGATAACTCCAAAATAAATATGACCAAATGAGTAGAGACATGTCGGTGGAGCAAAGCTCTTAAGTACCACTAATCTCAAAACCTTCCTAGACGTCATACTTACTTTGGATGAGCCTAGTTGAAGAAAAACTAAACCATTGGCATTTACTACAAAAAAATATGGCAAGTACCTATTACATCTCTTGGAAAAAATAAAAGAATTATACAAAATCACTAGTTTCTTGATCTTGGCCTTTGAAGTCTTCCACCTTCAGATTGAGATCACCATCTTGATCTTCTTGTTCCACATGTAATTTGCTTCTCTTGCTTCACGATACACCTTGTACGCATTAGCAACTTTATGGGATGCATTACATGCCTTTGCCCAATGTCCGGGTGCTGTCATCAAAGACAAGCATCTTTATTGTCTGGCTCCCTTGATCGAGGCGCCTTTGGGGCGCGTTTTGGATGACCATTACCCTTGGAGGCGTCACCACCATGGCCAGAGGCTCTGCCTCTCTCTCTCTTTACACGTTGACCTCAACGGTTCTGTGCCCCCTTGTTTTGGCGATTACCTTCCTCATTAGGGCGAGAATATGGACCAGAACGTCCAGAATTATCCCTAGATTTAAGGTTTTGCTCCTGGCGCCCTCTCTTAGGAGCGCAACTATAAATAGACTCCAGAACAGACTTGGTTCCTACGAGTCTAGAGTTATAGTTCTTCACAAGGATATTGACATGCTTGTCAGCTACATTCATGGCTCCAATTAGCTCATGAAACCTTAAGATGCGTCATGCATTAAGATCAATCTGATAGTTCTTAGTGTTTCTGTTGGTTTCTTCGGTGTAGCCTGACAGAATGCAATACCAGCTGAAGGATAGAAGATAGCCTTTGGGAACCTATCAAGGAAACAAACGGCGTCAGAGGTACAGACCAAGCTAGTCGGTCTATGCCCCTCCGATGCCTAAGGATAAAGTATACAATTTGGTAGAATAATAGTGATGGATAAGAAGTTATTACCTTAATGAAGGTGGTTGAGTTTGGTTTATATACTCTGAGCAAGGGGAAAGAGTTTCCCATTTATTCGATGTGGGACGCAGTTCCACAGTTTGCAGACTGATATCGAGTTCTGGTGTACACTTGGTCAGCCCTGCAGGGCTGAGTTAAGACCTGTGCCATCCAAGGTGTCGGCCATTGTGGGCACTGCCCTACTGGGTACCGGGCCCGGCCTATGGCTTGGCACTTGGGTGGTCCTACAGGGTCTAGTGGTAGTATGAAACCTTGTGACAGTCTGAAGTATTTATTCGTATGTACACTTAGCAACCATCATTGCAGAGACGGGGAAGGTAGAGAGAGTCATCTCGATCATCATTGCATCATTGATATTCTTTCCACAGAATTCCATCAAATATTTGATGCGAAGGGCTTCCGAGTTGTAGTCAAGAATAGTCTTAAAATCACAGAAGCGGAGATTGTGCCATCTCACTTCTAAATCAGGAAGCAGGGAGTCAAGAACGTTGCCAAATCGCTCTTCGAGTGAGACCCATAGCTTTCTGGGGTCTTCTTCATTTAGGTACTCGTATTGGAGCGAGTCATCCATGTGACGAGTCATGAGGATGACAGCTTTTGCTCTGTTTGCCTCTAAATTAGCTCTATTTGCTTCCAAAGCGGCAGCTTGGGCAGCAGTAGACACGTTCTGGCTAGGCTTAAGAATCTTTTTCAGGATTCCTTTAACCGTAAGATGTTGGCGGACATCACGAACCCACTTGTGATATGCAGCACCTGTTGTCCCCAATTGAGTAAAGTCCAACTTGTTCAGGTTACTCATCCTGAAAAACAACAAGAAAAGAGGGGTTAGTTTCGGAGCGAACAAGGCTACTACAAAAACAATAGAAATTTCTTTGCGTAATCACTCTCAAGAAATTAGGAATTTCTGAGCTTAATTGCTTCCAAGAAATTTGATTCCAAGAGATCTTGGATCAGATCGAAACAATGATGTGTGTGATCGATCGTATATTCTCTACAAACTCTAAGTTTGGAGATATCAAAAAGCTCCAAGCTTTGGAGAAAGCAGGAACCCCCATAGTTCAGCTTAGGTCTCCTCACAAAAGAAGAAGTGGATGATAGAAGAAGAGAGGTTGAAAGTCCCCGAGAAAAGAAAAGAATTAAAAGTATTTGAAAGCAAGAACTTTTATAAAAATTTACCTTGTTTTGGGTCGCCGGAAAATTTGGCTGGATTCTGGTAGGAAAAAGTAGTCGGAGATCGAAGGTGGCCGGTGGTGGCTGGTCGTTGGTCGATTGTGGCTGGAATGTGACTGGGAGGTTGCTGGCCGAGTCTGGTCGAAGGCTGGCTGGTACTTGGCCGGCAGCTGGTCGATGGCGAGGCTAATCTGTCGGTAGAGGGGCGCAGGGTCACACGCGGAAGAGGCACATAGGTGCTCTGACAAGGCTAATAGGGCAGGTTCAGGATTTTTCGATGGCCGATTCGGGGGTTTTCCAGCCGGTTCTGGTGGTTTCGCAGCCGGTTCTAGACTCTTGGGATCGAGGGCTTCGAGGTGTGCGTCTGAGGTAGCTAGGGTTTGAAGGTTACGATTTTAGGGTTTCACGGTTAGGGCTTCGTGCTAATAACGTGTTGTAGGAAAACTGAATTGAGAGAGAATTGAGTTGTGTTTTCATTGATAATAGGGACATCTTTATATAGAGGATTACAACCAGAGAATCTGAGTCTTATATGGAAACAGAATCATACAATGAATAAGATATCTCCGAGAATATTTGTAAGATTAACCCTATTACAACTTAAACAAGTCACTAGAGTTTGAGTCAAACACATAAACCAGATATACTTGAACAAATCGGGAATTTTCATCAAAAATTTATTGACATTTAACTCTGAGGCTAATTTGAAATCCTCACTTTTTCCCTAATAATATTGATTGAAACAATAACACTAGTACCATATCATTAATTACACCATTGAAATTCTAATCGTTACCGCACTTTTGGGAATAACCGGAGTCTGCCCAATTTCAAGGATGTTTTGACCGAATCCCGCAGAGGGTTAGGTCTTATCTTGTCATTTGAGTTTGATATCCATATTTCAGACCGGTCTCCAACATTTATTGATTAATTTCTAAATGTCCATGGAGTTTAATAGAGCCCTTGATGTCTAAAATAGACATATATTCTGGGACCTTCGATAGCTGGAAAATGCTTCCTCCTTAATTACCATGGGTAGTCATTGGAGACTAAATTCAACATGATGTTTTAGATTGGGACACAAGCAATCACTACCAGAAAACTTATCTTTTACGACGCACAATTTACGGCGTGCATATCATGCGCACCGTAAAAGTGTGTCATTTACGACATGCTTTTTTATGCGCTGTAAAAGAGTTCTCTTTCTGGTCATTTACGGCGTGCTTCCCGTGTGTGCCGTAAATGACAAATTACATTTACAGCGTACGTTTTTTGTGTGCTGTAAAAGACTTTCATTTCTAGTCTTTTACGGCGTACTTCTCATGTGCGCTGTAAATGGAAGAAAAACCTTTTACGGCGTGCTTCATATATGTGCCGTAAAAGACTAGAAATGAAAGTCTTTTACGGCGTGCTTTCAAGTGCGCCGCAAATTTCACAAATTTTAAGAGCCCGCTCATATTTTCGGTCAACAATTAAACTTCCCCCCCCTTTTCTTTAAGGGAAGTGTTCCCATCCTTCCATCTCTCTCTCTCTCTGATCTTGTCCTTGCCTACTCCAACGGGAGTTACCAGACGACTACTTCTGCATATCAATGGAAGGGGGTTTTACTGGCCACCACAAGCACTTTCCCTCCAAATTTGGGTTTCACTTTTTGGGGTTTCTTTTAGATCTGGAGACGAACATCATCGCTTCGGTATTCCAATTCTCTTTTTGGGTTTTGACATTATCAGGATCTGGTATAACTCTCTCTAACCCTTCTTTTACCTTTCATTTTTCAATTTTGCCTTGCATATTCGGTATTGATGTTCAAATTTGATTAGGCAGCGAAGAGATTTTGAACCCAAGAGCTTTGGGTGGATTTCGTTTGTGTTTGTTTAGAGCTCAAGATCTAATTTTGATTAGGTTTTCTTTTTGGGTTTTCAGGGTTTGTGATTATTTTGTTTCTATGCCGTCAAAACCCATCCCATCTTGAACTGAAAATTCCAGAAACTGAAATTTCCTGAGCTCTGGGAACCTGGAGATGGACACTTTCCGAGTTTTCTAATTCATTTCATCATCATCTGATTGTTGTCTTTGAATTTTCTTTCTAGGTTTTTTGGTGGTTTTGTTTTTGTTGTTGCTAATTTGGGTTTTGGTGAATTTGTGAAGAGCAAGCGGTGTGTGTAGAAATTGGAAACAGGGGGTGAAGCAGAGTCTGGGACGCAGAGACAGTTTGAGCTTTGCTGGTTGGAAGATGGGTTCTCATATATGTATGTAATTTGGGTTCTCTCTGTTTTTCGTATTTGCTTTAATATTCTTAAAATTTTAGAACTTTGACAAGTAAATTGCAGGTTAGAATCAAAGTCAAACACAAACTGAAAAGTAAAAGAAACCCACTTTGGCTTTCATTTCTCATGATCATTCAATATCTTAGTACTTCAGTCCCAGTTTTGTTAATTGCTGAACAAGGTTGATCAATTTCTATGTTTTTTTGAGTTGGTCAATTTGAGTCTAATAATGTGTATGATATATGAGATGTACCAATTAGGTTCATTGATCAATTAGTTGTGTTTCTCAGTTCATGCACTTTTACTAAGTAGTAATTAAGCTGGAATCGTTTTTGTTAGAAACAAATATCCTTGTTAAATGATACAAGGGTTTCCAAAATGCACTTTATCGGAGGACTTAGTAAGCAAGTTTAAGTTAGTTCTGCCAAATGCTACCAAATGCACATATCCTTGTTCTACATATGCTAAACTGTACGTTACTTCCAATATTGTAAACTGAATTGAGATCATGTACATGATGCACTTGTACTAAACTATGAATGATAAAAATGAGTCAGTGGTTCAAGCCCAGCTTATCATATGTGTTTGGATTAAATGGAGTGTCTGAAGTTCTAGTTTAATTATGAATCAATAAGGGAAAAGAGTTAGCTAGAGTTCTAATTAAGCTTTTTGTATAGCTTCGAGTCACTCTTTGTTGTGATGATTAGTTGCAAGATGTAGTGTATGTGAAGATGAATTATACTTATAAGAAATCGATGACTTCAGTTCAATCTAGTTTTTTGGCTCTTTTAAGAATAGTTTGCACTTCATATATAGAATGCTTAGTTCAAAAGCCACATATACACTCTGCAAAGAACATACAATTCAGATTTAATTATTTGACTCCAATATGGAAGGTGGTTCCTGAGCATGCAATCAAGGGATTGTTATGATTATATATTGGTTCAGGCACATAACTTGATTGTCTCAATTTCCTGTTAAGATTATATATCATTTATAAGCTGGACTTTATTATGTGTAGGATTTTTGGGTGTGAGAACTCTAGCTAGAGAATAAGAGGATGATGGACAGTTCTATTAGAGAAATAGAGAGGACAAGCCTTCTGAGGGCAAGAGAAGAAGCTTTGGGTTTGAGAACTCTAGCTGGAGAACAAGAGGATGATGGACAGTTCTATTAGAGAAATAGAGAGGACAAGCATTCTGAGGGCAAGAGAAGAAGCTGGTTCGAGGTTAAGAAAAGTGCTAAGCAAGGGCAGATGATGTGTTTTTCTTTTGATCAGATACAAGAAGGTAATTCAAATAAGCCCCTTTCAACTGGTGTAGTAGATGCTTATCTTGCAGAGTGGATGAGAGAAATGAATGTAAAGTAGTGTAGGAAATGGATGTAAAGTAGTTGTGACTTGTGAAGGTTTCTTTTTGCTTTCATGGATTTTTATTTGCTTGTAAGCAAATCTTATATGATGTACAATAATTATATAAATGAAGTTTATTTACCAACAAAAATATAGAAACATGAAATAATATGTAAATTGTGGATTTTTGGCTTTTATTATTATTATTTTTTTTGTTTGTTTTTTCAACCCTCATTTACGGCGTGCATGATATGTGTGCCGTAAATATAACCTCTTTTACGGCACACATTTGACTCATTTACGGCGTGCATGATATATGTGCGGTAAATACACTCCTCTTTTACGGCACACTTTTGACTCATTTACGACGCACATTGTGACTCATTTACAGCGCATTTCATGTGCGCCGTAAATAATAATTGTCTTTTACGGCATGTCCATTTACGGCCTACATTTGTGGGCCGTAAAAGATCATTTACGGCGCACATTGTGGGCTGTAAAAGACCTTTTTTCTGGTAGTGAATAAGTAACTAGATCACTATAACCTTGGAAAGAAGTTGTACAGTTTTTTTTTGCCAATGTATATGGATCTCTCCGACTGATAATTTCTAACTGATCTATGAAGAATACAAATTAACTTTCCTATGCATATACAAAAACAATTACATAACTTATTTGCATTTCTTTTTCAAAACTTGGTGCATCTTGGCAAACAGGAACTTCTTGCATGTAGTAAAAAATTCTAGAGCTTTTTTATAGATATCTGGTCCATGTAATTCATCTCTATAGCATCATCATGGATAACTTTCAGCCCCGCCTTCTCTTTATTCTGTCAATATGAATCAAGATGGATTTCAGATATTTCATTCTTATTTGCATTTGTCCCAGTTACTTTGTTTGCGTCTATGCAATTCCTTCTCCTGTCCGACATGCCCTCTTCTATATTTGCTCAAGTATGTATTTCAGCCATAAAAACACATGCTCTACTAGAAAGTTTGGCTGAATGCTCAATGCTGTACATATTCTACTTAACCTTTGGTCTCTAATCTCTATCTACAATAATGATGTATATATACATATGTATATGTATTCTAGCTAGCATATGGAGTTGTAATTAATAATTGATCATCTCTTTTGTACGTTAAATGCATAAACGGATGAATATTTTGTGCAACGTTAAATGCAATCTTTGTGACTAGAGTAAATTCTAGTGTGTTCTCGATTAGGGCCATTTGGATTCTTAAACATCATAATGATCAAATTAAATGCAACTTATCGTCAAAAAAAAAAAGTAAATGCAACTTGAGCATCAATATGGTTTAAATTGTATATATTGATCGAATCATTGCGCGCATTGTGCATTTTAGTCTTGCATAAAGAAAACAAATTAAAGAATAGAATAAAAGAAATGACCCAAAAGAAAACAGGAAAAGTCACGGTCACCATGCCAGGATCGAAAACACAAGAAGAAAGAAAAATTTAGAAATGGACATCTTGGTGGAAGATTCCACCGGCCAAGATAAAAGAAGATTCGTAGGCCCCAACCAACCTAAAGATTAAAGTGCCAAGAAAAAAAAAAAATTCCAAACAAGATATTTTGGAGGAAGACATTGACTCCCAAGTCTCCCTCTAATAAGACATTGACTCCCAAGTCTCCCTCTAATAATTTACCTAGATGGGGCTACCCTGCATCTTTTTATATGATCATGTAGTCCGTAAACCTCACCATGATATGAATCGAATCATGATGTCCAGATAATTGGGATTTAATCAGCCATTATTATATTGGAGATTTTTTAGTGAATGCATTAGCTAGCTTCTTAGTATCTTTTCTGATTTAAATAGAAAGGAACAAAAGGAACGTACTGCATCTGCTAGGAAAATTTTCTTTACTTGTTGTGCATGCTGCTAGTGCTAGACAAGCTAGCCACTGGTAGCTAGTAAAAGGGAGGATACCTGGTTCTCTCCTATATATGAACAGGGTTATCTATCGATGATATGGATTAGTTTCTTGTTGATGATGGAGTCGCTAGCTTAGAAGGTTACTCTAGCTTACAAGCTTGCTAGACCTTTACCATTGAGTTTTTTATTTGAAGAAAACAGTTATTGTTTCTCTTTTCAATCATGAAAAACGAACTACATACATAAAAGTATATAGAACATTAAAACATGCACGATTAAGATTCAATTGATGTAAAATCCTAATAAAAAACGAAGAGTACAGAACAATTAACTCTGCAAAGCAATCGACCTTTTAGGCACTATTTAGCTTCTCCCTCCTTTAATTGGTTTTGGGCGGTTAATGTCCTTCCAAACTACTTTACAGAAGAATCTGGAAGCCAGAATAAATGCTCCAACTTGATCGATCTTTGAGCAGTCGTATCATTAGAATCAGGGTTTTAAATATCTGCGATACTTCCGATATATCCTCCGATATCTCTATTTTTCGACGGACCGATATATCTTAGGGGGTGAATATCTTATCTTCTACCGTTTCTTCAAAATTTCTCCGACATCGTCAAATATTCCTGATATATTAGATATTTGATATATATCTCCGATAAAGTGAATAAATATCTGTAAAATCTGATAAAAAAAAAAACAAAAAATAGAAAAAACTCAGTAATTCTCTAAATGCAAATCTGTGTGAAGAGAGATCTCCTCAAGACAAATTTGAGTGAGGAGAAATCCCCTCAAGTCGAATCTAGGTGAGTAGAAAATCCCCTCTAGGAAAATCTAGGTGAGGATCGAGAAAATCCCCTCAAACCGATATTTAAAACAACTATATAGATCTACTTCATGTTACAAGTAAGCCGCTTCATAATGGCATTGATCCACTTCATGATTGGATTATGCCTGCACACCTTGATGATGAAGTTGGAAGACCTCTTCCACAAGTTGTAGAAACTGCAACTAATGCTGGAATCAACGTAGAGAGGGTCTTATATGAAGAAGTTGTTAAAAACCCAGGAGATAATTCAGATAGTGATGATGCTTGGGGTGGTAAAGCAACTCCAGATTTTATAAAAAACGCTGGATTCTATGAAAAATATACTGAAGGACCAGAAAGTGCCTCTAGTAAAAACAAAGAAAACTAATGGATTCAAGCCATTAAAAAGACCAGAGAAGAATCCTGTTCCAAACATGATTTTTCTAGAACCATCTACTAGTCATACTAGTATTCGGTATGAAAACCCGAAAGAAGCACGAGATGTCAAAATGATGAGCATCTTCGGGAAAAAGAAAGGAGTACAACTCCTAAATGCTGAAGAATTTGAATTCAGCGAAATTGAACAGGAGGTAAAAAAACTCCTCAATTCCAAAATTAGATTTTAAACAAATCTACAAAAGGGGAAAGTTTGACCTGATGGATAGCCATCATTTCAAATTATTGGAATTTACAACCCCCTCTACAACAGGAGAAACAGATCTACTGATGATCACTCATGTAGAAGTCGCCAGAGCAAGAACAAATTTTTTTCAATTTATGCATATTGGAGCAGTCCAAGTAGGCATAAAAGTTCTTGCCCGAGAATGTATAAACTGTCCAGTTCTATGTGTCTTACAAGACAATAGACTAACAGATTTTCAAGCTAGTCTGTTGGGAACACTTGAAGCATCTTTATGCAATCAAGTGGCATATTTCAACTGCTTCCCAAACTTCTCAACCAGCTTGAAAGATGCAGCTCACTGTCTCAGACTGAGAGTCAAGACAGATGGCATATCAATGAAAAAAGATATGCAAGAACTCGCAATAGTATACAGAATATACTATAAACTGATGAGTACCACAGTAGAACCAAAGACGAGGATATCAAATATCCCAAGTCTTACTACTGGATTCCTCACCAGTCAGAAGAACCATTCACAACAGATTCACAAGGTTACTTGGAATGAAGTAACTTTTCCTATTGAATGGAAATTATCTGGTCCGAAAAAACCAGCAGAACACGCCAAAGGGCAATCTATGAAAGCAGAAAGACTGGAGATATCAGTCTCAAATTCGACGTTCACAGAAAAAGTGACGTCTGTCCTGAAAATATCAGGATAAACAACAATCTTCTTACAAGAAGCTACAGCACTAGAGAAGCTAGTAGTAGTGGTACTAAATTTTCTGTTGAAGAACCAACATAACCTATCACTGAAGAAGATTTAGAAGCTGATCTGAACAGACCAGTAAATATGCTGATAGCACAAAAGCTGTATGATCTCTATGAGGAAGCAGAATCCTGAACGATTAGAAAAACTAATCGAAGAAATGAAAAAATTTCAAACCAGGAAAGGAAAGAAAACTCCTTCCCTATCAGGATATTGAAATGGAAGAAGGAGAAAGCTCCAAAACTTTCATCGTAGGAGAAAAGGGAAAAATAAAACTCCCTATACAGAAAGCCCCTACGGGAAAAAATGGAGAAAGAAATTCTCAAAGATTTGTCCCAGAGGACAATATACCTAGAGTACTAAATTCCTCTCATGGTATCTGGCTAAATCTAGACAAAGCTCTAGACAAGAGAAAAACTCTTGACCAATGGGTTGATAGCCTGATGATGGCTTCTGCTCTTACTCTTGGAAAATTTGAAGCACCAGATCTTCAGGTGTATTATGAAACTACTCTTACCGGGGTAGCAAAGAAATATTACTTCTCTTTCAAAGAGACTGCCAGAGGAAAAGAATGGCTAGAAGAAATCAAAACTTCGAAATCTCCGTATGATTTTGCAGTACCCCTGTATGATCAGTTCTGTGGAGATCTCTCAAATTTGAGTGAAAAGGCTAAAGAAACGGCCAAATCAAATATCTATGCTCTCAAAATTTGCGACATGAGATATTTTGAAGAATACTTGAATGAATTTCAAGAATATTACTGTACGATTGGTGAACTAGAGAATACTGATCTAGTCAATCTATTGCACAGAAAACTCCCTGAACCATGGAGAACAGCTGTGAGAGAAAGCATAGCTGAAAAACCAATTGAAAGGTTTTCAGTTGGAGGAATTGCCGACAGAATCCGGCAATTAATAAAAGAGCAATGCAAAGCCAATCTTAGAGCAAAGATGGCTAAGAAACAACTCAAAGGAGTTGAAAATTTATGTTATGGAATACTGGATATGCCAACCAACTGGGGATGTCATGAATCCAAGTTCTATAGAAAGAAAAAGAAAAACTATTACTCTAAAACATTCAAAAGGAGTAATAAGAAAGGAGGTTGGAAATTTAAGAAAAGTTCCAATTTCAAGAAACAACAGGATGAAGATCCTAAAAAGAAATTCTTCAAGAAAAAGAAGAATTATCAAACTAGCCATCAAAATAAATAGCCAAACAAGAAAGCTTGTAGATGCTGGTTGTGTAAAGCTGAAGGACACTATACCAACGAATGCCCGGAAAAGGGTAAAAGATCTACTAAAGCTCTATTTGACGAATATGAGCCCATAGTAGAAACAACTAATATGAAGGGCTACGAAATAGCTTATTCAGATGATGAAGATGATGACAGGTCAGTTTACTCTGCCTGGTCTAAAGGAGAAGAAAACTCATCTGACTCTGAAACAGATTTTGAAGTAGAATACTTAGAATCTAGACAGATGAATGTTTTGAAAGTCAAAAACTGGGAAGAAAGTAAGACAGAAGCAATAATGTCTTCTTATCAGGTGAACCCTGGTACATTCGTCTGTGACTACTGCCTATGTCACGAAAAGAATGGACTTCCTATGTTTTGTGAAGAGTCAAAAAAGACTTATCACAAAGAATGCTTCATAGCTGAAGCAAGAAGAAAAACCAAGCATGGTCTTATCAGCCAATTGGTTGAACAAGAATATGAAGAATATTTCTCTGAACAAAAAGAGAAAGAAATAGAACCTTTGTTCCAAGAAATCATGGAATCATCTTCCTCAAAAAAGGAAGAAAAAGTCGATGAAGAAAAAATCGATATCGATGAAAATATAGAACTGGTTGAATTACCAGAAAATGTTCCAGAAGAATGCAAACCATTCATACCACAGGAACAAGCTCAAGAAAATGAGCTTCAACAATCAAAAATCGTCGATACTAGTAAATACAGCAACTACATAGAGATTGGATTAAAATTCCTTGATCACAAGAAATATCATCTACATGCATTTGTAGATAATGGATCAGGATTCATTGTTGCAAAGAGATTTGCAATTCCAGAATAACTCTGGAAAGAAGATAAGAAAAGAACAACTACTGGTGTCACGTTTGACGGAAGCCACCTTACAATGAACAAAGTAGCAAAAAATGTTCACATCACCATTGGTGGAACATTTATCATCCACAACGTTTGGCAATCTGAAGGCCAAGGATCAGATTTCTTGTTGGGAAATGATTTTATTCTTCAACAGAGATTCATCCAGGATGAAGAAGCAATAGGCTTCAAAAAAGGAGAACGGGTGTTCTGGGCAGACCGACTTACACAAGCAAAAAGTATAGTAGGTCCAAACTTTACTAAACAGTATAAGAGATCGCAACAGAATAGTGGTGATCTTACCCCCTACCAGCCCAAATTCGAACCGATACTCCAAATCAAACAACAAGAGGAATTACTTGTTGAATCTTCTGAAGAAGAAGAAGAAGAAGAAACTATAGTGAAAATGAAGAAGCTAGTTTTATCCATGAGCATAACCTCAAGCACTTCCAGAATAAGCTTGAGTCACAACCAATCCCTACTCTTGATAAAATCAAGAAACTACTCGAGCAAAATATCGATGTAGACCCTCAGAAATTTTGGGAAAGAGACCCAGTGGTCTGTGAATTGAGATTACATGATATGAATGCTATTTGTCATGTCAAAGCAATTCCTCACTACAAAGAGGAAGATAAAAAAGAATTCAGAAAAGACATTGAAGATCTCCTGAACAAGAGATTAATTCAACCATCCACTAGCCCTCATCATGCTCCAGCATTCTACGTGAGAAATCATGCATAAAACCTCAGAGGAAAAGCTAGAATGGTGATTGACTACAGAGATGTCAACAAGAAAACTGTCAAAGACGGTTATCAAATTGCTTAAGTAAGAGTACTAATCAACCAGCTCAGAGGAGCTAAAGTCTTTTCAAAATTCGATGCAAAGTCGGGTTTTTGGCAAGTCAAGATGCATCCTGAGTGTGTTCCTCTCACTGCATTCGGAACACCACAAGGCCATTACGAATGGTTAGTAATGCCTTTTGGTCTAAAACAAGCCCCCTCAATCTTTCAAAGAAAGATGGACAACATCTTCAAGCATGTGGCTGAAATTCTGCGTCGTCTATATTGATGACATCCTTGTCTTCTCTAAAAACAGAAAAGAACACATGAAACACCTCTATGAGGTTGTAAAGCTGATAGTTCAGCATGGAATTATCCTAGGAGAAAAGAAAATCTTCTTTATCCTCGATGAAGTTGATTTCCTAGGAATAAATATCAAGAACGGAGTAATAAAACTCCAACCTCACATCCTTGAGAAAATCTGGAAGTTCCCAGATAGAATTCCTGATGCTAAGAGTCTAGAGAGATTCTTAGGAGTCATAAACTATGGGAGAGATTTCATTCCCAAAATCTTAGGACTAATAACGATGTTATCTCCTAAAACAAGTTCCAAAAGAAAATGGAACTTCACAGAAGATGATGAAAAAATTGTGAAGCAGATAAAAAATCTCTGCAAAAATCTCCCTCCTCTCCAACAACCAGAGGAAAATAATGAAATCATTCTCCAAACAGATGCTAGTGATAATTACTGGTCTGGTGTTGTTCTGGCAAAAACTTCAGGAACTAACACTGAAAAGATCTGTAAATTTTGTAGCGGCAAGTTCAGTCCTGCAGAATTAAATTATCCTACAGGAGAAAAAGAAATTCTGGCTGTCAAGAAAACAATTTTAAATTCTCCAGCTTTTCTTAGAAAATCCTTTACTGTTCGCACCGATTGTGCCAGAGTAAAGAATTTCAAAAACTTTAAACTTGATAAAGCTGCTGATAGAGGAAGATTAGCAAACTGGCAATTGTTTCTTAACAAATATGATTATAATGTTGAATTAATTACAGGAAACAAGAACTATCTTCCAGATGCCTTAACCAGAGAAATGGCAATGTTCAGCCGAAAAGATGACGACGAAGGTCGCAATCCCAGAAGCAGAAGAATTGGGAAAGAACATAAAACCGCTGAGGATCCCAAACAAAAAATCCTCAAAAGGTTTCTGCTAAGTCCCAAAGGACTAGCCACAACTGATCAATCCCAGGGCAAAGGATTGGCTAGCCCGTCTCAAACGGCAGACGGTAAAGGCTCATCAAGACCGTTGATGGCTGTTGCTTTGCCAAATAGCAAACGAACTCCAACTGCAGTTATAAATGTTTTTAATTATGAATTAAGAACCTTTGCTGATCCTGTGTTCAGAACTGGCAGGAGGCTAGCGTACCACCAGAAGGCAATCTTAGATAACCTCTTATTTGCTTTTCAGGAAAGAAACAGTGGTATCATGTTCCGAGCTCTATTCGCTTTAGCTGAGGAACTCCATGAAAATGCTAGACCGCAGCATGAAGAAGTTCAGCAAAGTGTTGTTCGAAGTGAAAAAATTCACTATCTGGAAGATCCAGAAAGTGCTAGAATTCCTATCATAGCATTAAAAGAATCAGATTGGTTTGAATTCCATAATCTAATAGGAAGTCATAATTCTGAGGACTGTATTCCTCCAACACTCAAGAACACAAGCTTTGGCTTGTTGAAAATGGTTTTGTCCATAATCTGTGGACTAAAACAAATTAATGTCTCAAAGGCCTGCCGCCTATCATCGTCAACACAGTCAAAAATGTCAGAAGGAATGACTGTACTCTTAGACTGAAGTTCAGATCTACTCCACCAGAATGGATTCACAAAACAAATGGTGAAGTTGAATACATTTCTACTTATCATTATGTGAGAATTATTCAAAAAAGATATCTTCAGCCCGCCTGTGTTGGGTACAATGGCCAGCCAAATTCAAGCATTCCATGGATGAAAGCCATGTCGCTCGAATACATCAAGAAGATCATCCAAGAAGATACAAGAAATACTTTCCTGGCAACAGGAGAAAAAACAATAATCACTGCTTATGATCATCCTGAAGCAATCAGCAGTGACCTCTTCATATCTCTCACAAGAAAAGAGATAGACTCGACACTGGCATGCTTATAGTGGGTTGAAAAGCTTGAAAATGACAACCACTATAAAATGTATGTGGATACAGATGTCGAGGAAAATGAAACTACTGCCAGAATGGCCAGGATGGACAACAACTCCTTTGTCCTCGGCCACAACTCAGAAACAGACGAGAACATGTGAAGCAGCAGGTGTAGAAAGCACCGAAAGCATTTTTGGACTTTTCCCAAAAGCTGCTTTTACTTTTCAAAAAGAAGAAGGTGAAAAACATTTCACCTAAAGGAATCTGCTTTTCTCCATTCGACCTCCATCATCAGGAGCACTCACGAAAGCAGATAATCACGGAGTTGTTCTGTACATTTTTATGTTTTGAATTCTAGTTTGAGTTCCGCTCCCTATATAAGGAGCTTTAGGCTTCAGTTGTAAGGCATTCAAAAAGAGAGCATCAGAAAAATTCTAGATAAGAAACTTGAGCAGAAGAGTCTTCTCTCAAGAAGTAAGAATGTCATAGTAGCAGTGTGCTCCTTCCTTCCTGTCTAGTGTGAAGTAGTGTGCTTTCTTTACAAGTAAGTATCTGTAATTATTCTCATGGATAGCTAAACAGCTTTTTAGCTATTTACCTGAGAATGAGGCTCTAAATTCTTAGCTTGTAATTATGTTTAAATAAATAAGTTCAGTGTGCTCATCCACTTCGCCAAAAATTTAAAATTTTCAAAGTTTCATATTATTGCTTGTTATGTTCAGCCTTTATCCTATATTACCTGTAAGTTCAGATTTTCTGTTTCTTAGAAAGATTTGCCTTAGCTTAGGATAGAAACAAGCAGCAGTGATTCCGCCTGTTAAAGTAACTGTTAGGTGAAAAACTTGGGCATGTTGAAGGTTAGTTTTGTTTTTCTCAGAAGTTGGAACAAATTTTTCTAAGAAAAAGTGAATTTTGGACCCAAAAGTCAGCATAGGATATATTTGACACTACCCTAGAAAAGACTACCCTTATGAGTCTTTTCCCCTAAAGTTTGTGTACTTGGGCAAAATACCAACTTGGTTGATTGATTGGGCAAAATACTTCATGATTTTGGGCAAACGGGCTTAACCCCTTAATAATAAGGTTTTAGTTCTGAAAATGTAAAAATGTCTAGAAGACAGTAAGGCAAAAAATCATACAAGATCTCATTCTTATGCAGCAAGTGTCAGACTGAAAGAAACCCAAAACCGCCAATAACTGTATGCAAGAATCAGTGGTTCCATTTAATAAATTAGACTATTTTCCACACAATCAATGACCGGAGAAACCATAAATGTGCCATGGAAAAATGGAAAACAAAGTACCCTTTGTTATTGATTCGCTCGGTTGAACTTGATTAACTACTGTCAAGCTGAATTGTGCACGTCTACATAACCCCTGAGGCAATTTTGAAGCATCCGGGACATCCAAATATGGTGACAAGTAATAAATAACATTCCCCTTTAGATACAGAAGGATCCGCCTGACCAACAAGTCAAGTCCAAAACCATAACATATATAAGAAAACATATAACTTCAAAGCATGTCACTAGTACGTAGTAGATGCTCCAAATTGCCATTTAGAAATGCCACGACAACGAAAATATCAGTGTAATGCTTGGAGGCGGTATCCAACATATAGAACTTGTCAATTTTCCATGTGAATGTCACAGGTGCAAGATCATCCCCTTCCTCAACTTTTAGATTCTTCAATTTACGAAGAGACATCAACCTGGTTCGAGCAACCATAGACTTATCCTCATCTAAAATCGGTTCACATGGACTGATCCTCAGAGAGACTTACTTCCTCATTGAGGATTCTGAGAAAGAAGAGAGATTGCAGGCTGAGTTGAACAGAGGAAAGTGGAGACTCCATCTCCCCCTTTTCACTATTGTTGCAGTGACTGTGCAGCTCTCTTTGCGCCGATTTCAACCTCCATTTTTGTTTTTTGGTAATAGATTTCAACGTCCAATTTGGGTGTGTGCTAGATTATGGGAACCAAAGTTGTCTTCTCTATCAAGGATAAAGGCACCAAATTTTGAAAATGACCACTTTTTATGTCTTTAAATTGATTTAAAACCTAGTTTTCTAAAAAGTTGAAAAATGACCTTATCAAGGGAAAAAAAAAGTCATAATTACCCCTTACCCCCCTGAGGACAAATTGTTATCTTTATTGATGAAGAAGAACTAGACCACAAAAGTGAAGCCCATTTTTTTAATAGGCACGTCAAACTCTACGAACTGTATGCTTGTAGCTCTCTTGGTCAATTGTTCCTTATATTTAGAGAGAAAAACCGAGCGAGTTTACTTTGAGGAGGATTTTTAGTTAGTTTTCTTTTTGTGGCCGTTGAGCACCTTCATCAATTATTTTTGTTTCCTATTAAAAAGATCTTGTATCAAAACCTCATGTCATGCAAGTACTCTGTGTAGAAGTAACATATAGTTACTCTAGTGGATATTGGCTTTAAAGGCCAAAGATTTACATGGGCCTGTATTGAAGGAGACATCATTGTGTTACAAGAGCGTCTCGATCGTTGCTTGGTAGATGAAAATTGGTTATTAAATTGGCCGGATACTTGCCTGACTCACCTCACAAGAATTGGATTGGATCATAATCCAATCCTGCTTTGCACAAATTGTTCTTTGAGGAAACATAAGGCTCTTTTCAAATTTGAATGTTATTGGGCGGATGAAGTTGAAGTTGTTCCTATAATTGAGGAGAGTTGGTTGGTTAATTCTTCCTATCCAAATGTCAAAAAGTGGACTTCTAATCTGAACAGGTGCAAGACTCGTCTTCGCAATTGGAGCAAAAACAGGTTTCCTAAATGCAAAAAGGACGAGATCAAAAGTATCTTGAAGATTTGGAACTGCTCCAAATACAACACCCTTTTGACTACTCTGAATAACAACTAGAATTGTCTAGCAAGATGGGATCCTTGTGGCTACGGGAAGAGAAATTTTGGCACCAGTGCTCTAGAGTAAAATGGCTAAAAACGGGTGACTCCAACTCCAGATTTTTTTCATCTATCTACCTTCCAAAGAGGCAAAGGAACCTCATTTTAAAAATTCAAAATGAGGCAGATATATGGGTGGTTGGTGAGACTCTCATTAGAGGCGAATTTGAAGCACAGTTTAAAAATATTTTCACCAGCTCTGGCACTCGAGCTTGGGGGAATGCCTTTGCGGGAGTCTCTACCATAGTTAGATATGAGATGAATATGGCACTCAATGCCTAGTTCACTATTCATGAAGTCAAAGATGTTGCATATCAGCTTGGGGCTTTAAAATCCCCAGGCCCTGATTGTGAGCCCCGGAAAAATGTGTTGAACTTATTGATGATCGTACGAGAAATTATTTCGCGATCTCAACAATTGCCAAAGTGCTCGAGAATATTTTCAGAAATTTTCATAAAGTGAAATCCTCAATTTAGGAGTTGGATAATTAAGTACACGTCACGACAAGTCCGTGGAAATTTTCGGGGAATTTTTCAGATACCCGGGCTTAGTTTTAAGAATTTTGGAAGTTTTGGAATTAAAGAAATTAGAAAATCATCTTGGAGTGATCTGGACCGTCCATTTCCTCCCTACTGCTTGATCTGGACCATTGATCTCACTTTAAAGGAAGGAGGACCAAGTCAGATTGATCCAGAACGCGCGAGAGAGAGAGAGAGAGAGCGAGCTAGGAGTTCCCAGACCCGAGACGCAGCACGACCCGAGAGAGAGATCCGACCGGCGCTACTTCGTCCGGCCACCGATCGACGACGGACGACCACCATCTTCGTCGCCTACATCCTCATGCTCTTGGATCGTCCATGCACTGAACAGAGAAGAAAACCCGACGACGAGAAGCCCGAACCTTTACCGGCAACCTCTGCAATTTCCGGCGCCTCCGGCCACCGTTTGGGCCGCCTGTGGTATGAAAATTCCTCTCCTCGTCATGCTCTACAAGTCTGTGTAATTAGTTTTTCAATTTGATCAAGTTTTGACAAATCGATTTCTGGGTTAGCTCGGGTTCGACGCTGTTGCTGACGCCGGCGACTTTTCCGTCACTTCCGGCTTCGTTTCTGGCTTGACAGGATCTGTAGGCCGGGCATCAAGGATCACGCTAGGTTGTAGCACCAGGAATCATCAATTCTCCCTCATGCCAGCTTCGGCAGTGTGTGGGAAACTGGGTTTAGCTGAAATCGATTCTTGAAGGTATAATTCGAACCTTGTTGTCCTTTTTGTGGTAGTCGAAACTTGATGAACTGAGTTGGTTGTTTGGCTGAGATTGTATTACGCTGGTTCTAAGTTGGGTTGCTCAAGGTTGGGTTTGAATCGGATAGAGAATCCCAAATGAGTTGATAACCTGTTATTGTGGCCTTGAAGTGGATATTTGGTTGATTGAATGTTGTATAAGCTCGATTGCATGTGCAGAATGGGTTGTGTGTCGATGTGCATGGATTGTAATTATGATGTGGGAAATAGCCAAAAATAATATTGGGTGTCCATAGTAGTTTCCGTTGAATTATTATGCGACAAATTACAAAATGGAAGTAAAAGACCAAGTGTAGCGTGATTGAGATAAATTGTTGACGAAATTGTGTTCTATGCTTGTGCATATGTTAAATGGATAGAAAGTGAAAGAAACTAATATATAAGCATATTGGGTGGCCTTAGTAAATTTCGAGTACGCCTAATATGTTTGAAATTAAGTCGTTGCCTTCGACATAGTTGTAATTGGTCGATATTGTAATTTCAAGTAAATGTTCGGTAATTTGGGGTAATTCTCGAACAAGTCTCGGTTGGTCAAACATGGTCAAATTGGTCAACTCCTGGTCAAACCAGGAAAACTTAATTGTACGATTTGTAATTGTCGAGATTTCAATTATTAGTTCAATGAGATATTAACTATCAAAATGTCGGAATCTAGGATTTCCAGTTACCAGAGGAACGAAAGGTTTGTGAATCTCGGACAACGTAAAAGGTTAAAGCATCGAAATCCAGGTAGGGGACTTGGGACTCATTCGGTTAGTTGTTTTCCGTTTTGAATTAAATGTTTATGCATGTTTGAGTTGCATGGTTTGGTTATTGATGGCTTGAGAGTGAGTGGAACATAGCGATTCCTTGGGCTTCGATCCCCTAAACCTCCGGAGGGGCCGTATGGACGGAATGGTGTCTGACATCCTCTAAGGTGTGACACTATTTCTAGGTGATATGGCGTAAGTGGACACTCTCACTACGCTTACCTGGTGATGATTTTATTTGAGGTAAGGCCGTGTAGTTGGTCCATGGGACTGGCCATCAGGTATTATGCATTTCTTTGAGTTTCGTGCATTGGATTTTGAGTCCGAAAGATATTTAAAGTTTGTCGTTCTTTAAATGACATGGTTTTGAGTATGTTTTTATATTGTGGCCACAAAGCAATATTACATTGTTTTCAAACCTAGTCGAGATGATTTCCCAATGAGCAGCGAGGACGAAAGCTCACCCCTACAACAGTGTGGATGCAGGTACTGTGCACTGGTGACGGGATTGACGGACGGAGCAGGGTGCGCGGAGATAGCTTCGGTGAGCAGTAGTAATTGAATTCAGGTTTCGTGTCTAGTCTTGAACTTTTCTTGAGAGTCGTTAGATTTGGAACTTGATAATCCTTATTTCTTCTTGTCTCGAAATGTACCAACTCTTGTTTACCCTAGTGGTGATCTAGAAGTGCTTTAGACGAATAAGTTCGATGAATGATTCTAAAAAGTTTTCACCTCAAAAAGTATTTCGACGTTTCCGCTACACGATTTACAAAAAGCGATTTAACTAAAATGCCTTGCGGGTTTTTAGGACATAAACTGAACATTCAGTTTATGTCTTAGAGACACGCGGCACTGTGACGTGCTCAAGCTGATGAGGTGCAGTTTGGGGCGTTACACTGATGGGTTCCTAGGCCTTTTTTTATCACAAGTACTGGAGGATAGTAAAAGAGGTGGTTTTTGAGACTTTGAAAGATTTCAAAAATGGGTGTGTGAGGCTTCAGGAACTGAACAAGACCCACATTGTTCTCATCCTAAAAGTACCAAACCCAGAAAAAACGACACACTTCCGACCCATCAACTTGTGCAACAACTCCTACAAGATCCTATCAAAATTACTAACAAACCGCCTGAAGCAAATACTACCTAATCTGATTTCTATAAATCAAAATGCTTTTATTCCCGAGAGGCTGTTGGTTGCATCATGAGTATAAAAATATATGCAAATTTGTGTGATGTTATCTACTCCCAAGATTAGGAGGTCAAGTTTTAGTAAAAGGGAAAAGTAAGAGTATCGCACCCAAGGAATTGAGTAACTCTACCCTAAACTAGATTACCGCAAAAATAAACCTAGAAAACACATACAAAGTCTACCTTTTTACAAGTTTAATAGTTTTGGCCTTTTGGAAGCCTAACTACCAAACGGTGATATTAACAATGAGAAATAATGAATCGGCTTTTGAATTGATTTTAACTAAATTAAAGCTAAATTGCAAATAAAGCAAACTAAACTAACAAAGTGTAAGAGATTTGATCAAATGAGATGAAAATGGGGTTGTAGTGCATCAGACCTAACTTCCTTTGTGCAAAGTCTAAGTAACCAAACCTAACATGCTCATGCCAAGATAGACTCCCCCTCGGTTCTCTTGATTATCAAGTAACCAAGAAACAATTATACTAGAAAATGTATTTAAGCTACCCCTTGATTACCGAAAATAACTCTCCTACAAACCTTTTAGTTTCTACCAATTCCTTGATTATCGTACACAAATAGACCTATGTAGATACAACCTAAGATCCCTTGATTATCGGAAACCTAAGCCACATCCACATGATAAGCCCAATTGTAAGGACCCAAACAACCTTATTCTACATTTGCAACATGCTTTAGTTTACTAAGTTTGTCAAGCCTAGCATACTTCCATGAAATTATCAACAATTACCAACCTTAGGTGACAAATCTAAGATGCATAAATGATGAACAATTAAACTAGCAAAGTAGAAATTCATGGCATGATCCATATTAAATTTAACTACATAGTTTGTACACAAATTCGGTTAGGGCTAAACCCTAACCCCAAATTTATTCTACTCACACCTCATACACAAATCTAAGCCACAAGCATGTGAAACATCTAAATAAATAAGAGGTAGAGTGGAGAAATTGAATGTTACCCATAGGTTTGGTGTTTTTGGTACCAAACCGAAAGCACAAAAACTCAATCTAGCCTCCTATATGCAACACAAGGTGAGAAATGTTTCAAAGTATGGTAATTTTAATTTCTACAAACCCAAATCACCATACAAATCCACAAAACTCTTAGAAATTATGATCAAAAGGTATAGAATCTCTGGTTTTGATTATCAACCAAAGATGCTATATCTCTCTCTCTACACAAAAGCTAAACAAAACTACCTAAAAGATGAAGAACTAAGAAGAATGGAGAGGAAATGGAGAGATAAAGAAGATGAAATGGATGAAGGAAGACATGAAAAACGTCCAAAGTGAGGGGAGGGTCTATATATAGGCTAAAAGTGATGAATGGAGGGTGGAGATCAAAGAAAATGAAGGGTTGGATGTGATGGACAAATGTGTAAGCACAAAATGTAGATCTAGTCTTTAAATCTACATTAAAATGACTTAAAAGCCCATGGATATTTTGGCTGAGGAGATAAAGTAAGGGTATGAGGGTCATTATGTAAGAAAACAAGGTACTAAATGGGAGATAAAGGTGTAAGATGTAAGAGGGGGACCACTTGTTATCTTTCAAATTTTGAATTTCAAAACAACCTACAATACATCTTCCCACCTAAAGTCCCTAACCCGAGTCAACAGCTATTCCTTATCCTCCACACATGTTCTTGACCAGCCAACTTGGCCAGAATCCGGCGTTGGCCAGCGTTGACCCTCTTTTTTGTCCTTTTGCTCACTTTCTTCTCCTTTATTCATTCAATTCAATCTCCATCAAGACTTCAAAATTGGCCTTCGGTTTGTTAATACTATATTCTTTTTTATGTTTGTAGATCATCCTAGTAAAATTTCAGAGCTTGGTTCATCGTGGTTTGGCCAAAAATTCTGCCGGAGGCCTTACAGGTCCGGTTTTGCAGTTTTTGTCTTCTAGTGCAGAAACTTTCTTGGATATTTTGAAGGTCTTCCACTCTGAACCAGCTCTTGTACTCTTCATAAGAAATGATCCTCAGGATGTCTAGAATATATATATATATATATATATATATATATATATATAATTTCAGCTTATTTAGAGTTCATTTGGTTTGGCTTCCGCTCCTCTTTCCCTGCCTACCTCGGTTTCTCCTAGTCGGCATAGGAAAAGGTCATAAGATTGACTTGTTAGTGTATTTCCAAACTTCTCCATCATTTCCTAGCATGATAAGAAAAACATAATAAATATATATAAATAAACACAAATATTAAGCAAAAGTGCAAGATTAGAGAAATAATTACTAGGTAATTATGGACCTAATAGAGGCAGATAAAAGACAATATCCTACTGGCACATGAATCTTATCACTACCTGAGGCTGAAAAGAGAAGGTGAGAACAATGAACTGGGCCTAAAGTTCGATATGAATAAGACCTACGATCGTGTGCAATGGATTTCCTTGAGGCGACCTTATTGAGTTTTGGTTTTGCTAGAGGATGGGTTAATCGCATTATGGCATGTGTCACCACTGTGTCTTTCTCAATTGTCTTAAATGGCAATTCCAGCAATTTTTTTTACCTAAGCAGGTCTCTGATAGGTAGAGTACCCTCTTTCCCCATACCTGTTCCTTATAGTAAGCGAAGTTCTCTCCTTGCGCCTGGCAAAGGCTGTCAATGACAAGTCCCTTTTGGGTATAAGATTATGCAGGGGCAGCTCTACCCTCTCTCATTTGTTCTTTGCAGACAATGCTCTCTTTTTTCTAAAGGCTACCTTACTGAACTGCTGGAATCTCAGAAACATTTTCAGCGAGTACTGCTTGGCTTTAGGGCAGTTGATTAATAATGAGAAATCTAGCATCTTTTTTACCCCAAACACTCCTCCTCAAATGTCTAGATTAATATGTGAGCTCCTTGGGTTTGGAGAAGTGGATAAGCCCAGAATCTATTTGGGTTTACCAACTGTATGGGGTAGATCAAAGAAGGAGGCTTTGATTTATATCAAAGATCGGGTCAATAGAATGATTGAGGGAAGGAAGCAGCGCTCCTTGTCTTTAGCTGGAAGAGAAGTTCTTATCAAATCAGTTGCTATGGCTATTCCTGCCTATCCTATGGCCTTCTTCAAATTCTCCAAAAACATTTGTGATGAGATAAACTCTGTTTTGGGGAAGTTTTGGTGGGGAGCATACCAAGAGGGTAAAAAAATTCACTGGAAGAGCTAGTCCTACCTTGGTACTCCTAAAATGGAGGGTGGAATGGGATTTCGAGATTTAAATCATTTCAATCTAGCATTGCTTGCAAAGAAATGCTGGAGACTTATACAGGAGCCTAATTCTCTATGGGCACAAGTTATCAAGGCCAGATACTTCCCTAACTGCAGTTTCTTAGAAGCAGTTAAAGGCTATAGGGCATCCTGGAGCTGGTCTAGCTTACTGGAGGCTAGGGACCAGGTTATTGGGGGGTGCAACTGGCAAGTCATCAATGGCTGTACCATCAATATTTGTAAGGATAAGTGGCTCCCTCCTCCAAATGGTAGTTCCGTAGTTACTTCTGGAACTCCACAGGTGGGTGATCCTACATGGGTTAATTGATTTGGATACTCGTAGTTGGAACCTAGACTGCATTTTACATCTCATCCAGCCTAGTGAAGTGCGGAAGATATTGGCTATTCCTATTGGCGATGCGGAGGGGTGTGACAGATTAGTTTGGCCCTAGAACAAGAGCGGTGTATTTACAGTTAGCTCTGGGTACCATTGGATCCATCAGCAGCTGGCTAAACCATTATTTTCTACTATTGCCCTTCACACTTGATTGACAATCAAGTGTGGAAAGTTCTATGGAAGATCAACACTCTACCAAAGATCAGGCTCTTTCTTTGGAGAGCACTAAATGGTGCCATTCCTACCCTTTATAACCTGTTTCGAAGAAAAATTGCTACTACTCCTACTTGCCTTGTCTGTGGGAGTGCAAATGAAACAATGGAACACATTCTTCTATTATGTCCTTGGGTGGAGTTGGTGTGGTTTGGTTCCCTTTTGGGAATTAGAATAAACAAACAACATGTCACCACTTTGGATCAATGGCTACTTAGGCTAACAAGACATCAATCCAGTAAGAGTGAGAAAGAAATTATTCTAACTTTTATCAGCTTATTGAGTTGGAACATTTGGAAGGCGAGGTGTGCCTTTGTGTCTCAGCATAAGCCCCTTTCTCCGAGCTATACCATCATACCACCATCAAGCTGGTTGCTAAGTTTCATGATGCAACAAACCGCTTCCTGGCTACTCCGATCTATGACACCTACAAAATGGATCCTCATCCAATTTGGATTGCTCCCCCACCAGATCATGTCAAAGTCAATTGCGATGTGTCTTGGCTGGCCCCAAATTGGGCCGGACTTGGAGTAGTCATCAGGGATCATACTGGTTCTCTTCTTGGTGGTTCTGCTATCCAAGCAAACTGTTCTTCAGTGGAAATTGCAGATTCTGAAGCATTACTATCTGGTGTCAATCTTGCAGTATCAATGCATTTGAAATTGGTTAAGTTTGAATCAGATGCAAGGGAGGTTATCTCTAACCTAAAGAATCAAATTAGCCGGAGCTGAAATCTTATCTGATCATCGACCAAATAAGAAGACGATGCTCCTACTTTGATTACTGCACTTGGGAATAGGTTCCCCGTGAAGTGAACAAAGTTGCTCATGCAGCAGCTTCGCTTGCCATTCGAACGGTGGGTCCTTTGCGATGCGCTTACCAACCACCACCATCCAGGACACAAGTTTTGAGGAACAATGGTTTGCCTTCCCCCCCCCCCCTCCAAAGGAGCTATAACTGCAGGCGGTGGTGCTTTCTCTTTTGGTTGTGTTCTTCTGGTTTTCTTTCATGTTTCTATGCCTAATCTGGACTTAGGTGGAACTGAAACTATTTTCTTTGTATGTTTCAGGCCCCAGTGTTTACTGGGCTTTCAGGGTTTGTCCCTTAATGAAATAATTTTCATTATCCACAAAAAAAAAAAAAAAAAAAAAAAAAAAAAACCACAGCCAATTCTTGTGATGTCAGGTAGTTATGCACTTTTGACTTGCGAATTTGTTGTTGATTTGGTCAGAGCATCCATCAAGATAAGATTTTCCTTGAAGCTTACGTGCAAATAGGGCTCTCAAGAAATCTTGCACTCCGAATCCTTGTATATGTAGCAGGTGTTTGCCATCAAATCACGGATTGTAAACTGTCCCGATTAAGAGTCTTTCTTTTTCAGAGTTGACAATTGCTTGATGCTTGATGCTATGATAAGTCGCATTTTGTTTGACTCTACCAGTAATTCATGTTAGGTTTCAAGCAAGTGAATAATTCTCATTCAAGTAATATATACGTATATGTACGTATAGTTAATACGGTTAAGGAAAAACTTGCTTACCTCTCTAAATGTCTCCGATGTTGACAACAGGGACCCAAATCCCATCCCTTTTGATTTGGAAACCTTCAATTTCATTGACTTGCAAGAGGATGGTGAGTCCTACGGCTTCTGGGTAAGGCTGATGACTTTCTTCGGCTGAGGACATAAAGGGAATAGTTCATCCTCACTGCATTCCACCTATAAATGACTTGGTCAATTCCTTAGCATCAAGTTTCAAAGCATTTTCCGGTTGTCTTAGAATAGCCATAGCTAGGTTTTTCAGTTTCCAATAAGTAAATCTCCAAGGTGTCTCTGTTCATGTAAAACTGAAGTTTCTTTGTAAATATAGTCACGTACCTACATCATCATTCTATCAATACTATAGCCTAATTTTACATAATCATGCCACTCTATAGACAATTATATATGCACAGCAGCACATGCGTAGAGAGAGAGAGAGAGAGAGAATTTTGCTAGAAAGATTGGTTAGAAAAGAGATTTTATGGGGATAATTTTGACTTTTTATTTATTTATAAGGTCGTTTTTCAACTTTTTTAAAAATCAGGTTATAAATCAATTCGAACACATAAAAGTGGTCATTTTTATAAATTTCTCGGATAAGGGACTTGGTGTTGTTCTCTTATGGGCCTTTGCTCACTCACTTGGGCCTGGTCTGTTTTTACATCCGTCTTTCACTTAACTCACTAGTCAGGCGATTTTATAATTCAGCAAGCAGTACAAAGACGACACACCCCATATGGTCATCAAAAATAGCCGTTTTATAGAGTACCAAAACCTATACTACTAATGCAGAATAAACCCCAACACCCCCGATACACCTACCTTTTAGACGATAAGCACTTTTATTAAAACAAGAAACCTAATTCTTCTAAGTAGAATAAAAATTCAAGAGAGCAACTAGATTTCTTGGACTGGAAAGAAAATTAAGCAAAAATAGGAACCTTAAAGACCTAAAACTGCCACACACACAACAATAGGGTGGCCAATTACAAATTCAACCTTAACCCTTTAGGTCGAAAGTAAGGAGCCCAAAGTGTAAGGTCAATACTGTAACCAAATTCGGCTAAGAAGGAGGCCCACCAAGCCCCACCATTCCAAGCTCCATCTTCATCAACCATTGCAACCTAGCCGCTGCCGTAGAGCACTTTATCACTACCACGAACAAAATCAACAACACGGCCATCAACAATGCATCCCTACACCATCATCCATTTCAGGTCGAGCAACCCCTACAAGCATATCAGAGCTCCGATCAACACCAACAAGGCGATCCGAATCTGCAAAAACCAACCAGTTGCAATTCGGCCAGCGTTCAATCACTCTCCCGTGAAGCAACCTGATCAAATTAGGCACATTTTCAATCTGGCAAAGGCCAAGCCAAACTAGAAATCCCCCACCCAACATGGGAATTTGTAACCAGATCTCGCTCCTCCCGAGCAGCAAAACGAGAGGTCACGGACCCCGAGAACAGTTCACCGTCGCCGACGCCGAGCGCGACACTCACAAAGATTAGGACCAGGCCAGCGCTAGCGAGATCCATTGGATTTAGCAGTTTTTTTAGGACTGGATGTCAACAAGAAACCCTAATAGAGCGGCTAGGCCAATATATAAGGTTAACTATGTTTCAGTGGTCTCGAGAGCTGTCTGGTCCAACTGAACACGGGTTGTATCGGTCTGATACTATCGTTATCGGTCTCGATTATCTGTAAAACAGACGAAGGTCAGAGGGAAGACCGGGTGTGCCGGCCTTTGACGCTCCGATGCCTAAGTTAGTATCGGGTAAGATAATGATAATGGAAAGCGATAGTAAACAGTTACCTCTTTAGGTTGTTGGAGATGACCTTAATGTAGCAGGTTTGTGGGATCTTGGTTCTGTTTCTTTCGGTGTGGGACGCTTGGGATCCCGATATCGCCCCGAGGGGTATCGAAACCCCCGGCTGGGAGCTTATCTCGTTGGTATATAGGCGATACGAGTCTTGTGCTTCTGATACTTGTGCTTAGGAGGTATGTGTATACCAACAAGTCCCCCAAGTCCCCGGTCAAGAGTTCTCTTGGGTGGGGAGTTTGTTGCTGGTAAAAGTATCAGAAGTTTAAGGCGAGTTTATGCCACGTGGCTTCAGTACAACCATTACCCCCCCAGTCCCCCAAGTCCCCACTTAAGAGGAGTCTTTGCTGGGGTGAGTGAGTTGTTTTGGCATTCGATGTGGTGTCGCTATCGCGAATCGGTGGTGGGGTTGCATGCGTCTGTTAGTGCATAGGCTATGCCCCAGTGACACGTGTGGTGAGCTTATTTTCTTTCGTGTGCGGGAAGACCGGTGTACTGGGATTCGTAACGTGTAATAATGGCAGAGTGGTGAGTAGCCGAGGTGACGGCGTATGACCTCTATAACGCTCGGGGATGTCGGACACGTGGCGAGAACTGGGGTTGTCGCCCCTGCACGTCCAACGGTCCCGGTGTTCTCGAGGTCCTTATATAAGGACAGGGGAGAGAGGTGGAGATGATTACTGTTCCTACGTTCGTGTTGGAGCTTGAAAGAAAAAAAAGAAAAACAGGGTGAGACTTGGGTCGTAGCTGAGTGGAGAGCTTTTAGCTGTCTGTAGAGTGGTCGTCGTTGTCCCGGTATAGCAATCGGATGAGTGAATAGGTACGCCGTCTCTTGTCCTTTTCTGGGTTTATCTGGGGGTATTGGTGTGCGTGTACCTTGTGAGGGTCGTACTCCAGGAGGGCGATTTATTGGCGGGTTCTGGGTTGCTTTAGGTCCGATGAGATTGTGGAGGGGTTGAATTGTGGGTCCCGTTGAGTCTCATTTGGTCGTTCTGGATAGGGCTTGAGGATTTGAATTTTGCAGGGGAGCTTGAGCAAGACAATATCGAGGGAGAACGACTGATTAGGGATTTGTATCGCTCGGAGTATGGCGCGTGAGAACCGTAGTCGTGGTAGGCGAGAGGGTTCCTCTCGTGGAAGGGAGGGGACCTGTCGTGGTGGGGGAGAAGGTGCTTCTCCCGGTCTCGGTAGAGGTGGTTACCGGGGAGCTGGCGAGGGCGATTTTAGAAGAGGTGGTGGGGGAGCTCCCCGTGGGAGTATCGAGGGGAGTTCCCGAGGAAGTGGCGAGGGTTCGTCTCGCGGAGTTCCGAGTAGGGTTGAGCAACCCGTGGTGGCTGACGTGCCGGAGGCGGAGGGTGTTGATGTATTGGAGATCTCGCATTCGCCAATGGGGGCGGTTGCTTCTTGGCTCTACGCCCATTGATCAACCTGGTCCGAGTATGACGGAGCAGATTGCCGAGATGAGGACCACTTGGGCAATTCCGGACAACGTTTAGTTATGTCCCTTGAGGGATGGTGAAACGTTCAGCCACCCTCAGTTAGGATGGGCATGCTTTTATGAGTATCAGCTCAGGTGTGGGTTGAGTTTCCGATACCGGAGGAGTTGCAGTATCTGCTGTCTTGCTTGAATGTAGCGGTAGGGCAGTTGTTGCCCAATGCACTGAGGCAAATAATGGGAGTATTGCTGTTGTGGAAGCTAAGAAAGTTGCTGTGTCCTAGTATCGGCGAGTTCAATTCCATGTTCAAGATGTAGTACTCGACTAAAGCCGACGATAGTGGCTGTGTGAATTTTAGGGGGCGCGGCCGTACTGTTGTAGAGGACTTGCCGTCAAATATCTATGCGCGGTGGCGGGGGAGGCCGTGTTTAGTAGGCGGCCGGTGGCAGAATCCGGATATGGTGCACCAGGCCCCGAGCTGGTTTCAACCCATCTGTGAGTATTGTGATTGCCTTTGTTGGTGGGTTTTCTTGTCTTTGGTGTGTACTAATAGCGTTTTTGGCGTTGGTATCGCGGCCAAAGGTGTCGTACTCGGCCTGAGCGAAAGCGGTTGCGGCATCGAGGAGGTCATCATATGTTGCAGGGGGATTGGTGTTGATCTGCAACAAGAAGTATCCCGGCTGGAGAGCCTGCTTAAATGCAGAAGCCGCCAGGGCTGGATCGAGGGAGCGGCACTGAGTGGCCTACTTCTGCCATCAGCGAACAAAGTCTCGCAATCGCTCGTTCGGTCGTTGCTTAAGCCGAAATAGGTCGGGAGTTGTACGATATCCACCGCCGCACAGGATGAATAGTTGCAAGAACTTGTCTCCCAGTTCTTGGAAACTATCAATAGAGTTGGTGGGTAGGTTGAGGAACCAACGCAGGGCCTCGTCCCTCAAAGTTTCCTCGAACGCGTGGCAGGCCATGGCGTCGGTGTATCGCGTTCCATGGAGTTTGGATTGGAAGACTTCTAGATGGTGCATGGTATGGGTCTCGGGTCCCGTTATACTTTTTGATCTTGAGGGGCTTGGCTTCTGGTGGGCGCTTCTCTGCCTGTATGTGGGCGGTGAAGGGTCCTGTCTTTCCCTGGAAACCAGCTGTGATTAGCTGCCACTCGACTCTGCTTTCGGCGCTCTCCACTGGTGCCTGTAAGGAGGCGATGGCTTCGCTCATTTGGAGCAATAGCCAGGTGTTGGGATCGGGTGGAGGTATGTTGGTGGTCATAGCGGTGTTTTCACCCGAGGTTCCCACCATGTCGGTAGTCGGTTGGGGAATCGGTGCGGCGCCGAGGTGGCCTGGAACAAGTGGGGAATTCAGGTAGACCACCTGAGGGTCTGTGCTGGTGTTGTTGTGCGTGAGGCCAGCGAGGCCTCCCTATGTGAAGTTTGGGGGCATGAAGGTGCCAACGAGGCCGGTGGCGGGGTCGGCAGTGAGGGCCGGTCCCGGTGTGGGGACACCACCAATGGTCGGTATCAAGGTCTCCTGCTGATGGGCCCTGTCTAAGACGTCGTCATGCGCGACTCGCCGCTGGAGTACTTCTCGTAAGGTGCGATTCTGGTTGGACATGTTTTCGACCTCCCGACGGGCAGCCATGGCCGCTGCGCCCTCGGCCTCGACCTGTGAACGTGTCTCCATGAGGTCGCGCATTGCGATCTGTAGCGCCGTGGTTGGATCGGTGGTCACCACTGATCCCGTCTCGGTGTTTGGGTTCTGAAACTCGAGAGTACGCTGGACCTCGCGGATCGTTGTCTCACCAGGCGGATCATCGCTGCTTGTATCGGGATTGCTGGTAGCCATCGATGTGTTGTCCTGCCAGCAAGGAGCGAGGGGAGTCCTTCTAGCGCCAAATGTTTCAGTGGTCTCGAGAGCTGTATGGTCCAACTGAACACGGGTTGTATCGGTCTGATACTATCGTTATCTGTCTCGATTATCTGCAAAACAGACGAAGATCAGAGGGAAGACCGGGTGTGTCGGCCTTCGACGCTCCGATGCCTAAGTCAGTATCGGGTAAGATAATGATAATGGAAAGCGATAGTAAACAGTTACCTCTTTAGGTTGTTGGAGATGACGTTAATGTAGCAGGTTTGTGGGAGCTTGGTTCCGTTTCTTTCCGTGTGGGACGCTTGGGATCCCGATATCGTCCCGAGGGGTATCGGAACCCCCGGCTGGGAGCTTATCTCGATGGTGTATAGGCGATACGAGTCTTGTGCTTCCGTTACTTATGCTTAGGAGGTATGTGTATACCAATAAACTATATTGGCCAATCAACAATCTATTATCTCATTACCCAGAAGAAAAAAAAAATTATGTACAAATATTATAATTGGAATTTTCATCAAAAATTTATTGCCATTTAACTCTAAGGCTAATTTGAAATCCTCACTTTTTCCCTAATAATATTGATTGAAACAATAACACTAGTGCCATATCATTAATTACACCATTGAAATTCTCAATCTCAAGGATGTTTCGAGTCGAGGATTTGGTCTTGGCATGTCATTTGAGATTGATATCCATATATATTTCAAACCAGTCTCCAACATTATTGATTAATTGCTACATGTCCATGGAGTTTAATGGAACCCTAGATGTCTAAAATCGACATATATCCTGGGACCTTCGGATAGCTGGAAAATGCTTCCTCCTTAACTACCATGGGTGGTCATTGGAGACTAAATTCAACATGATGTTTTAGATTGGGACACAAGCAATAAGGAACCAGATCACTATAACCTTGGAAAGAAGTTGTACAGTTTTTTCGCCAATGTTTATCTCTCCGACTGATAATTTCTAACTGATCTATGAAGAATACAAACTTTCCTATGCATAAACATAAACAATTACATAACTTATTTGCATTTTTTTTTTTCAAAACTTGGTGCATCTGGAGCTTTTACAGATATTAGGTCCCTGTAGTTCATCTCTATAGCATCCATGATGATAACTTTCAGCCCTGCCTTCTCTTTATTCTGTCAATATGAATCAAGATGGGTTTCAAATTTTATATATTTTTATTTGCATTTGTCCCAGTTGCTTTGTTTGCGTCTATGCAATTCCTTCTCCTGTCCGATATATCATCTTCTATATTTTGCTCAAGTCTGGCTGAATGCTCAATGTTGTACATATTCTACTTATAATAAGTAAACCTTTGGTCTCTAATCTCTATCTACCATTCTCAAAACAAAAAAAAAAACAAAAAAAAATTTCTCTATCTATGTGTACGTATGTATATGTATTCTAGCTAGCATGTGGAGTTGTAATTAATAATTGATCATCACTTTTGTACTTTCAATGCATAAATGGATGAATATTTTGTGCAACGTTAAATGCAATTTTTGTGACAAGAGCAAATTATAGTGTGTTCTCGATCATTTGAATTTTTAAACATCGATCATAATGATCAAAGTAAATGCAACTTGAGCATTAATATGATTTAAATTGTATATATTGATCGAATCATTACGCACAATGTGGATTTTAATCTTGCATAAAGAAAAATAAATAAAGAACAGAACCAAAGAAAACAGGACAAGTTAGCGTAGCCATGCCATGATCAAAAATATAAAAAGAAAGAAAAATTTAAAAATGGACATCTTAGTGGAAGACTGCACAAAGATAAGAGAAGATTCGTATCGACTGACCTAAAGATTGAAGTGCCAAGAAAAAAAAAATTCCAAACAAGATATTTTGGAGGAAGACAACCAGCTAGGCAAAGTCGGCAAACATGAGTTGCAAAGAATAGAATATCAAAAGAAAGTGGGCCAGATTAATTTACCTAGCCAGGGCCACCATGCATCTTTTTATATGATGAGATCATGTGGGCCGTAAACCTCACCATGGTGTGAACCATGGTGTCCAGATAATTGGGATTTATTAAAATGGTTTAATTTCATGAAAATATATTGGAGATTTTTTAGTGAATGCAATAGCTAGCTTCTTAGTATCTTTTCTGATTTAAATAGAGAGGAACAAGAGGAACGTTTAAATGATTAAATCCTGGTTCCACCACTCAAGCTAGCCACCGGTAACTAGTAAAAGGGAGGAAACCTAGTTCTCTCTTATATATGAACAGGGTTACCGATCGATGATATAGATTCGTTTCTTGTTGATGATGGAGTAGCTAGCTTAGAAGGTTAGGCTTAGTTTGGGATTGCTGTGCTGTGAGAGGAAGCACTTCCGAACTTGCTGTGAGAGGAAGCACTTCTGAACTTGCTGTGAGAAGAAGCAGTTGAGTGTTTGGTAAACTGTTTTTAAAAGTGCTGTGAGAACAAAAAGCAATTTCTAAGTGTTTGGTAAGTTGCAAGACAAAAGTGTTTTGGCTGGGTATAATTACCAAAATGGTCATACATGTTAATACACTAGGCACATTACTCATCTCATCATCTCCTTTTTGTACTGTACTATTAAAATCAAACCAAGCAGCAAGCTTGTTAATTAACTCAAGGGCTTGTGAGACATTCTTCCCATGAACTCAGCAATTTCTATTTTGTCATAAAAACCTAGCAATCACTACAAACCATTCTAGCTCCCAATCTTTAGCAACAGTTGCAACAAGATTAAAAAGCTCCAGGAAATTTCGTTATTTCCAGACTTTGCAGACATCCACCAAGAAAGTATTTTTCCACACATCAGTAGCTACTTTACAGTCCCACAAACAATGAATAGCAGTCTCTTCCCTGAAACCACAACTCCCACAACTGGGTATCTTTCAATAGAACAAGATGTGAGCCCCATAAAATTTATCGAGCTTAATTGAGATCATTTGATAATTATTTATTTACGATCTCGAAAATTATTAATGGTGCTCGGAAATATTTTTCAGAATTTTTCACTGGGAGAAATTCTTGATTTAAGGGGTTGAGAGTAACATACACGACACAACGAGTCAGTGAGAATTTTCGGAGAATTTTTCGGATACCTGAGCTAATTTTTACGAATTTTGGAAGTTTTGGGGATTAAAGAAATTATTAAAGGAAAATAGAAAATCAGGAGGAGCGATCTAAGCCGTTCACTTTCTCCACCGACTGATCTTGGCCGTTAGATGTTGTTTAAAAGGGGATGGACCAGATCAGATCGATCTAGAAGGCTGGGGAAGGGATCAGAGCCTCTGACCCGCGACGCGACCCGACGACCCGAAAACGAGATCCGGCTGGAACTTCTCCGTCTGGCCATATCCTGGCGGCGCACCACAGGCGTTCGACTCCTCTTCTTAGCGCTGACACGTCTATGGTGATGGATCGTCCATGCAAGGATCTGAGAGAGATTCGAAGCTTGGAAGCTTGAAGCTTTTCAGGCGACTCCGGTCACCGTTGTCGATGCTTGAGGTATAGAAATTGATCTTCTCTTCACGCTCTACACGATAGTACACCTAATTTTCGATTTCGCATGAGTTATGATCGAATGGGATTTTTGGTTGTTTTCGGTGCCGACGGAGCTCACTGTGCACGGCAGTTTTCTGGGCTTCGTGGTTTGATTTCGACGTTGATGATCATCCTAGAGCAAGAAACCGGGCTTGGTAGCGCTCAATTTCAGAATCTATGTAGTGGAGTGCAAACCCGAGTGGAATTGGAGGGTAGCAGGGTGTTGGCTTCGAAGTTAGAAAATATCTTGTTCAGTGATCGTGTTCGAAGCTACACATAGTAGCAATAATCGTTATTAACACAGTAAAGGTAAATTTCATTCTCATACTCCATGTGTATTGAGACTGTTTTGCTCGGTGCAAAAATGGAATGGGTTGTGGATGTATGCTTATTGTTGGCTCTGTTGTATTTCGATCGATTAGAAAAGGACGAGGATAAAATAGGTAGTTGGCTTAACTTCATTAAATCTTCCGTGCTTTCAGCCGCGTTCCGCAAAAGCCATTTTCAAAAGCTACTAAAAGTAGCTTCGGATTTCCTGCTGCCCAGAGAATCACTTCCGCCCAAAAGCAACAATTTTGAAGTTTACCAAACAACCTCACTTTCCTCCAGAAGCTCTTTTGGACCAAAAGCAGGTTCCAAAAGCAATCCCAAACTAAGCCTTACTCTAGCTTACAAGCTTGCTAGACCTTTACCATTGAGTTTGAGATTTGAAGGAAACAGTTACTGTTTCTCTTTCGATTATAAAAAACGAAGTACATACATAAAAAGTATATAGAACATTAAAACATGCACAATTGAGATTCGATTGATGTAAAATCCTAATAAAAAACGAACAATTCTTAGGTTCACCACTTGGGTGAATGAGCATATTCACCCTCTCTTGCGATTAAGGCATAATAACTTTATAATTTTCTAATCCGACCATTCATGTTGTATAATGTAATACAAAGATTAGCTCTGTAAATAATCAATCAAATTGAAGACCTTTTAGTTATTCATTTCTATGAAATACATGGATGGTTCATCATAATAGTAGTAAGTGTTATTAGAATCATCCATTTGTTTGATTCAATTAGATATTTAAACGATTTCCGATTCGATTGATTTTTTACAGAGATTATCTTTAAAGGCTAATTTAAGATATGGACTGTTGGATTATAAATTTATTAAGTAAAAGTATGTTAATCGACAATGAAGTGAATATGCTCGTTCACCCTAAGAGTAAACCTGAGAATTGTCCGTAAAAAACTAAGAGTGCAGAACAATTAACTCTGCAAAGCAATCGACCTTTTACGCACTATTGAACTCCTCCCTCCTTTAATTGGTTTTGGTTAATGTCGTTCCAAACTACTTTTTGATCACTAGTGTACAGAGAATGGAAGCTAGAATAAGTGCTAGCTCCAACTCGATCGATCTTCGCGCAGTCGTATCATTAGAATATTATCTACTTTTGATTGATTTATATATGCAGCTAGCATCTGCAGGCCGGAATATATCTGTATATACTATATACATATACGTCGGGTTTCAGTTGCGTCCTCAGAATTTGGGAAGTCATGGATCTATTTTGTACTACTAATTATATTAGAGCACGTATTATTACTAATCTATGAGGGCCTGTTTATGGAGTGAGGATTGATGTGGGAAATTTCCTACCAATTTCCCTAGTCTTGGTCGTCGAGTACTTTACCCCAGCTCGATCTTGTTCGCGTTCGGTGACTAAAACAGGATCGTTTGTCTCTCACTCTTATAATGGTGGGTTCCTCCATCTGAGACTGAGAGGCAGCCTATTATTTACACTAGAGTCTCGATTAGTCAAGTCGCCGACGACTACTTTTTCTATGGCCGTGGGGTTTCAGTGATTCTCTCACCACGAGTTTATTTCGTACTGGTCCATTCATGTCTTACAATTTTCCACTATCAACTAGGTTACAAAACTAGCCAGCCACCCCTAGAGCACATACGCATTAGAGAAGATACATCCATATACTATACTGGGATTTTGGCCTCTATATATATCCCGCTTCAAGTTTCCGCACTAGGTACAAGTGAACTTTGGTATCTGTAAGCATTAATAACTCTCTCTCTCTCTCTCTCTCCCCTCCTCCTCCTCCTCCTCCCCCTCCCCTTCCTCCTTCAGTATTACAGCAATCTTGTAGTGGGAAACAAATTTTATAGCTAGCGCTTAATTAACCGAGTCTACAGTCTACTTATTATATTTCTTTTCTTTTCCTTTATTCATTTCAGGTGCATGCTTGTATCTTTACACAATTTGTTCAATCAGGAACCATGTCTATCCCACAAGCACAACATGTACCACCTTCCCAGATTCAATTAACCACAGCTAGCCGCGATTCAGCGACTGGGATAGACAACCAATCCGCAGACATCGCCATCGACATTTCAGCTGATCATTCGGCTCAACCTAACAGACCTTCGTCTTATTTACTAGAACGTACAAACAGTAAGTACCATCTTTAATCTCTCTTCCATTTACGTTATTCATAGTGATATTCATCTACTGTACAATTAAATTTTCAATTAGTACGTAAAAGTATAAATACAATATTAAGTGGTAGATCGACCGGCTCCATGCACTACCGTTGGTCTAGGCAGCGAGCTGGTCCATTGTATTGACGTTTGCAAAGTACTCCCATAAATCTATCTAGTTATTATTATATATATATATATATACATATATACAGATCCTATCAATTTCAGAGTGAGGTTAGGGTTTAGGGTCACTTTTCGGTCGCATATCTATATCTCGACCATTCAGTTTTTAGGTACTAATGAATAGATCATCTCTGTAAAATTTCAGCAAAATTGATGATCTTTAATGTATCTAACTAGCTTAAACCAATGGACGAACTGAATCTGTCCAACCTGAACCGTACTAGCTTTATGATAGTTATCAATGCCTTAACGACCATCAATTTGGCTGAAATTTTGCAGAGGTGATCTATATATTAGTACCTAAAAACTGAACGGTCAAGATGTGGATATGTGACCGAAAAGTGATCCTAAACCCTAACCTCGCTCTGGATAGGATCTGTACATATATATACATATATATATATATATATATATATATATATATATATATATACATATATATATATTCTCCATATAAGCAACTTAAATTAGTCTCCATATGATTAAACCCCAAACAGGAGAAGAATACCTTAAGACAGGTGTTGCCCTCTATAAATATGCACTAAAAGGCGATTGGGAAGCAGCTGAACTAATCTTGACAAAAAAAAGGGGACTTCTGCGAGCTAGCATATCTAGAGGATATGAAACAGTCCTTCACGTTGCAGCAGGAACAAGCCATATTCACTTTGTGGAGAAACTGGTCAACATGATGGAAGAAGAAGACTTGGCACTGCAGGACGTAAATGGAAACACTGCCTTGTGCATTGCTGCGTCGGCTGGATCTCTAGACATTATCCAGATTTTGAAAAAAAAGAATGAGGCTTTGCTAACAATTAGAGGCGGTAAAGGTGTGGCACCAGCCTATATGGCTGCTGTGTTAGGACAGTCTGAAGTGGCATGTTACCTGCACCGCGAAAGTAGTAAAGAGATGTTGAAGAACACCGACCGAGAAAACTTGTTTTTTTCTTGCATCAACAATTGTCTGTACGGTACGTATACTAAAGTTCATCATTTTTTATACATGCATTTGATCATTTATGGGTACAGATTCTTAATTTCTGTGTGTGAAAATTGCAGATTTGGCCTTTAAGTTGCTAGATGCTGATAAAGCATTAGCGAAGGCACGTACTAGTTCGCAGAAAAATAAAACGGCCTTGCATATCCTGGCTCGAAGACCTTCAGCATTTGGTGGCAGCCAAAGTCCACGGATGTGGACTAGACTCATTAACTCATGTGAGTGAATTCTTCAAAAATTAGTATTTAGCTTCATTACTGTTGACCACGTTGCTTATGTTCTTCAAACTTTTCATCTCAAGTCCTCCCAGGTTTGAAGTTCGCATGCAAAAGAAAGTTGAGAGAAACTAATGGAGCCCTTCAGCTAGTCGACTGCCTCTGGGAAGAAATCTTGAGAGATGAGCATGATGATGTTATGAGAATGATCAAATATCCTTCAAATTTATTATTTGACGCAGTGGAATCAGGGAATTATGAGTTTCTGGCAACGCTTATGAGCTCTTATCCTGAGTTAGTATGGGAAATTGATGAAAAAAATCGAACCATAATCCATGTCGCAGTTCTGCATCGTCATGCAAGTATCTTCAATCTAGTGCATGAAATAGGCTCAATTAAAGATGTCATCGTGACATATAAAGATGATGAGGGTAACAACATTGTGCATATGGCTGCAAAATTAGCACATCAAAATCAATTGAATCTCGTGTCAGGCGTAGCTCTTCAAATGCATCGAGAGTTGGTATGGTTTGAGGTACTTCTCATGCTTGATGTTTTAATAATGATCATCTAGGTAAAATTGAGGTAATAATTGCATATATGCCATATGCAAGTACACTAAGAAAACTCTACTAATTTGATCATTTCATATCTTCACATTCATTCCTAGGTTAATTACTATTCTTTATATATCTTTGATGTGGCAGGAAGTCAAAAAGACTGTCCAACCCCAGTATATCGAGATGGAAAACGACAATGGAAAAACACCTCAAGAATTATTTACTGAAGAGCATACGGTGTTAATGCGTGAAGGAGAAAAATGGATGAAGGACACCGCAACTTCATGCATGCTCGTTGCGACTATTATCGCAACTGTTGTATTCTCAGCTACATTTAGCATCCCGGGTGGCACAGATGATCATACTGGAAAACCAAAACTTTTGAAACAGAAAGCCTTTCTAGACTTTACCATAGCTGACGAAATAGCACTCTTTTCCTCTTCAACTGCAATGCTGATGTTCTTGTTCATCCTTACCTCCCGGTATGCAGAAAATGATTTCCGCAAGTCCTTACCCTTGAAGTTGATGATAGGACTCACTTGCCTCTTCATATCTATAGCATCGATGATGATGGCTTTCAGCACCGCCTTCTATCTATCTTGTCAATACGAATCAAAATGGGTTTCAAATTTTACATTTTTATTTGCATTTGTCCCAGTTGCTTTGTTTGCTTTTATGCAATTCCCTCTCGCGTCCGACATGTCCTCTTCTATATTTTGCTCAAGTCTACTATTTCAGCCATGGAAATACATGCTCTACCAGAAGTCGGGCTGAATGCTGTACAATAATTTGGTCACAGCTACAATAATGATGTACATATATGTATTCTAGCTAGCATATTGAGTTGTAATTAGATTGATCATCGCATTTTGTACTATGAATGCATAAATGGATGAACATGTTGTACAAAGTTCAATGCAATCTTTGTGGCAAAAACAAATTCTAGCATTCACCAAGGAGCTCTTTAAGGTCATCCAACCAATAGTCACGTACTACTAGAAAAATGGCTACTAGCCACCCCCTTTTGGATACACTTTATTAGCCGTGTCATTTGATAAAGCAAATGACACCCTTTTGTATTTGTGGTATTGTTTGTTTTATGAGTACTGATAACTGTGACAAAATAAAAAAACATAATCAACAAAATGCTTTACAAAAAATACAAATTTAGATAAACACAAACATCCGTATTCATTGCTAAATAAAGGGCTAAATTAATGTATTATTATTTAATATTCAGATAAACATCTTATATACATACGGTTAAGGGTGTGAAATAGTTCTCCTATATACATGTACCGTGTGAACGCGCTTGACCACTTGCCTGACAGAACATTGAGCTTTTCCTCCCTGTCCGGCGGCGAGCCTTTCGCCGTCGTTGGACGGGACTTGTTGACTTTGTGTGAGTCTGGTGAGTGGCCGGACTTTTCAATCGTCGTTTTCGTTCGTATCGGGGAGATTCCGGTGGTGGTGTGTGCAATGAGGAAGAGGGAGATCGCGGAGGCTGTCGGGTTTCAGTTTGTCCCTTGCTGGTCTGGTCGGCGGAGGGGACTGGGGTTGTGCGGTCGGAGGCGGCTCGGGGGTTCCACGGTCGGGCTCTGCTTGGACGAACCCGATCTGGGTTGGTTTTCTTGGATCCGATCTGGAGAAGGCGTTGTTTGGCTGGGGTGGTGATCCATGGCGCGACGGTGGCGGAAGGATGATGAAGGCGGTCTAGCGAAACCGGCGGGGTGATGCAGTCGGCGGTCCGGCGACGGTGGCCAGGGTGGGGCTGGTCCGAGCTTGGTTGGTGGCCTGCATTCTCTCTGATTCCTGGGTTGAGGCCTGGGCTTGGGCCTTATGTTTGAGCCTTGCCTGGGCTGGTTGCTTTATTTTTGTTTTAAGTTTTATTTATTTTAGTTGGTCTGTTTTGTCTCACCTTCGGCGTGTAATAAATCCCTGCAGGTATTCTGTAGGACTAGTCAGGCTAAATGCTTGTCTATGCACTCTTTGTGCCTTGTCTGGCCTAACGAGGGGACAGTCCATGGTTAAATGGTCGCACCCTCCTAGTGGCAGGATGAAACTAAGTGCCATCGGATTTCTTCTTCGGTGGTAACATAGTAGGAAAGCTGTGATTTTGGTAATTATGCTTCGTTATAATCGAGTTATCTTTCTGGTATGTCACCGCTATGTCAAAGCAAATAGAGTAGCCAGTCGAGCACTCTTTGCTATCTGGTGCTTGTTAGAATACAGATATTTTGGTAGAGACTCCTGATATTATTTCGGGACGTTCTCTATATGCTTATTGTAATCAGGGGTTGGCTCAATGTCCCTCCCCCCCCTTATATTCGGCAGTTTCATTAATCGAGGTTTGAGGGCAGCGACACCAGCCCTTTATTTAAAAAAAAAAAAGGGTGTGAAGTAATGTTAACAAACCACTCTTTTACATTTAATTTATCCAAATTTTCAAATTAACCATCCCATGTTTGCAACAGTATTGGAAATACGCCAAAATATATTATTTTTTGACCTTTTTTCTATTTAAAATTTTATTAGAGCTTTTCCTATTAATAATTAATTTATCCACATTTACAAATTAATCATTCCTTGTTTGCAGCAGTATTGGAAATACGCCAAAAATAATATTTTTAACCTTTTTTCTATTTAAAATTTTATTAGAGCTTTTCCTATTAATAACTTAATACACATATATACTTGCAAATTAACTACGCATATATATAGGTACTCAATGCGCGCACTACCATTTTTTGCACACTAGTATCCATATTCATAGTTCATTAGCCATGGATTTATGTATGAAAGCATAGCAAAATCTAGTTGAACAGTATGGATAGGATATATATATATATATATATATATACAGGCGGGTTCTGAAGCGGACGTCCGCACTTCGCTGCAGCCCAGCTCAGGCATCGACGGCGGCGCGAATCGGGCCGGAAGCATCCCAGACGGCTTCTGGGCACCGTTCGAGGTCGGAGGAGGTCGGGGTTGCCGGTTTCTGGGCAGCCACCTCACCTGCAACTGCAGGTTCTGTGCAGCACCGGAAAACCCGTCGCCGGCGACTCCACTCGACCGCAGACCCCTCCGCACCACCCCTAGGCTCCCTCCGGCAAGCCGCGCCGCGCCGTCGTGGCCTGAGTTGGGCTGCAGCGCCATCGTCCGCACTTTAGCGAAAGTGCGGACGTCCTCTTTGGAACGCGTTCGTATATATATATATATATATCCCCTGATACTTAATTTTTTTGTTGAACAGTATGGACAAAGAATGTATATTTTCAGATAAAAACAGCAATAAATACAATATTGGGTTGCGTGCATTCATCGATCATCATGCCTTACAACATGCTTCTTTTAAGGGTCAAATCAAGTGTCCGTGTAGTAAATGTCATAATACCTAATACAAATCTCCTGCAGTTATTGAAGAGCATCTCTTTATGGATGGCATGGATCCGAAATATGTGAACAACCCTTGGACCGAGCACCGTGAACATTTACCAGTGGCAGTTGATCCTAATTTGCCAGGATCTTCAAAACCTCAACCAGATTTTAATCCATCAGGACCATCATCATCTCAGCCAAATTTTGATGTGCAAGATATGGTGCACGATATATTTGGCGTGTATGAAGAAGAAGATAATTGGGAAGCACCAGGACCTATTGAAGGTCCATCCATGCCCCATGGCCCTAGCCCCGATGTAGAAAGATTCTACCGGTTTATAGATGATGCTGACACTGAATTATACCCATGTGAAGGGAAGAAGATGTTTGATTTCTTGATAAAGCTGTATAAGTTAAAAGCATTGCATAGCTGGAGTGATGTGTCGTTTACAAAGTGGCTTGAATTGTTAAAAGCCTATTTGCCTCCGGCGGAAACTCTTCCTGCTACGTTTTATTTAACAAAAAAAATTATTAAAGATCTCGGGCTAGCATACCAAAAGATCGACACATGTCCTAATGATTGTATGTTATATCGAAAAGATCATGCTTTAGACACAGTTTGTCATGTATGTGGAACTAGTCGATACAAAAAGGACACCTCTACCGACGCAACATCCAGTAAAAAGACAGCTCCTAAGATTCTACGTTACTTTCCATTAGGGCCAAGACTTCAAAGGTTGTACATGTCTCGCCACACCTCAAAATTTATGATTTGGCATTCCGAAAAGAGACCACGAGATGGGGTTCTCCGCCATCCAGCTGATTCTCTTGCTTGGGCAGAATTAGACAAAATTGACTATGATTTTGGCTCAGAGGGTCGAAATGTTTGTTTGGGTCTAGCCAGTGATGGATTCAACCCTTTTGGTATGATGAGCTTGTCCCATAGTACCTGGCCTGGTATAGTTACTGTTTACAGTCTCCCTCCTTGGTTATGCATGGAAAGACCGTACATGATGGTACTAATGGGTATTAAGCATTCACTCGAACATGGTTGCCTCCAACAAAATACACCTTATCCAATGATGAGAAGACATTAATATGCAAAATATTTGAATTGGTTCAGGTTTCTGATGGATTTTCATCAAATATTCGTAGATGTGTAAGAGTCGCTAAAACAAAATTAGTTGGTCTCAAAAGTAATGATTGTCACATAATCATGCAATATCTACTTCCAATGGCTATTCATCATGCTCTGCAACCAGACATAGCTAAGGTGTTATTAGAGCTCAGTGCATTTTTCAGGCAATTATGCACTAAAGTTGGTATAGTAGACCATTTTCGTGATTTGTCCAATCGGATTGCTGAAACACTTTGCAAATTAGAGATGTTAATGCCACCATCTTTTTTTGACATCATGGTACACCTTCTAATACACTTGGCAGATGAAGCAGCAATTGCAGGGCCTATACAATTTCAGTGGATGTACCCAATTGAAAGGTATGTCTAATATTTCATCTAAATTAATTAATTAAATACATATATTTATTTTTTATTATTGCTGTTGTTGTTGTTTTTTTTTTTTATGCTGTTAATAATTATTGTCATTGCTGTTTAATTACATGATTGTCTTCATTCGTTTGGTATACAAATAAATAAAGTAGTTATATAAAAGGAAAAAGAGTTAAACAATGACTCCTAATCTTATACAGGGAAAAACTCCTAGTCCTTTTATATAACTTTTTTTTTTTGTAAGTGATTGAAATTCATTGAAGAAAAAGGGGAAAAAGAACCCTTACAAAGCAAACAACAAAACACCCTCAACCTGGAGAGGAAGAAGAGCAGTCACGCTGCAAAATAATACATAAAGAGTGGGGAGGATTCTGAAACCAGTCAGAAGAGCACTCCCCCCTGTGAGCTAAAGAAGCAACTAAATGAGCAGCTTGGTTAGCACTTCTGCTGGTCCATGACCAGCTAACACGCCTAAGGACCGACAGGCTACGAACATGGGAGACTATGTGCGTAGCTCGCCAATCAGGAACTAAGGACTTATGTAACATACAGTTTATCAAGCATTTGGAGTCTGACGTGATGATTATTTCAGCATCCGGATAATCCATATATAGCTAGAATCAATGCTTCCTTCAAAGTCAAGGCTTCAGCTGCCATATGGGAAGGAGCTAGAACTTTCACGGCTCTACCTCCCAAGACTAGACCATCAGAGTTTCTAGCAATTGCAGCAATACCTCCGCTCAGAGTTCCCTGATGCCAAGAGGCATCAGTATTGATACGAATAGAGTTAATTGGAGGGGGACACCATGACCTATTGTGGGGCACTCTTACTCTGCCTGAAATCTGCTGAGAAGAAGAAGGGAGATTGTGGTTGGACTCCAAGAACTCAGAAGCGGCAGAGAACGCTTCAAGCTCCACTTTTACAGGATCAGGAGGCTTCTTTTTGAACAAGCAGTCACAACGATGTTTCCAGATTCTCCACAGAAGGAAAGAAACATGAGTCATAAAATCCAAAGGAGCTTCGAAAGCAGAGATATCTTGTAACCAATTTGCAAAGGAAGTGATAGCTTGAATGTTCACTTTGAATGATAACGGGTGGGCAAACCATGCACACCGAGCCCAGGAGCACTGAAGGAGAGCATGTTCAGTAGTTTCTGAGGGATGAAAACACAAGAAGCAAGCCTCATTTGAAGCAATATGTCTACTATAAAGGTTAGCATGAGAGGGCAGGATCCCTAGCGTGGCTCTCCAGAGAAAGTTCTTTATTCTAGGAGTGGAGTGCACTTTCCAAATGAAGGACCATAAAGAAGGAAGAACAGATTGCGAATGGTGAGGATGAACATTCTGGCTAACCTGGGATTTGGAGTGGATGAGGTGATAAGCCGATCTGACAGAGAAAGCTCCATCTTTATTATGGGGCCAAACCAATGTATCTTGAGCTGCAAGAGAAGTGATTGGAATTGCCGAGATCAACAGTTTCTGATTAAGAGAGATAACAGATTCATATCGTTCCAGATTCCATGCTTTAGTATCCCAATTGATTAGCTGACACACTCTGTTGTTTTCATACTCAGGAGGGAGGGCAATATGAGATGGAGGATTGGAGGGAATCCAATTAGCCCCGCTAATATTCACTGAAAAGCCATTACCAATATTCCAAAGAGCCTCATGTTTAATAAAATCCCTCCCAATTAGGAGGCTACTCCAAATCCATGACGGTCTGGGACCTTTAGTGGCTTCAAGAAAGCAAGTATGAGGGAAGTATCTCTGTTTCAATACCCGGACCCAAAGAGCCGAAGGATTTTGATGAATTCTCCAGGCTTGCTTAGCTAGGAGAGAATCGTTAAACATTTCCAAGTTCCGAAAACCCAGACCCCCCTCTTTCTTGGGTCTAGCTAAGAAGTCCCAAGACTTCCAATGCATACCCTTTGAATCTGCATTGCCCCACCAAAAGCTAGCTAGAATTCCATTGAGCTCTTTGCACAGTGAAGGGGGGAACTTGAAACATCCCATTGGATAAGTTGGGATGGTAGTGGCAACCGCTTTGATGAGGACTTCCTTTCCTGCCTGACTCAAAGTAGCTTTCTTCCAACCCTTAACTTTGCTCTGGATTGACTCTTTTATGAAACCCAATGCTTTTTTCTTCGATCTGTGCCAAAAAGTAGGGAGGCCCAAATACCTCCCCGGATCAGAAACCGACGGGATTTGTATAATAGAGCTAAGAAGATGGACAATCTCAGGGGGTGTATTGAGACTAAAGTAAATGGAAGACTTTGCAACGTTGATGAGCTGGCCAGAAGCAAGGCAATAGGTATGGATCAGATCAGATAACGTCTCACAGTTCCCCAAAGTAGCTTCAAAGAAGAATAGAGAATCGTCTGCAAAGAACAAGTGACTGACTTGCAGAAGATCTGTACCAATAGTGACTAGAGATAAGAGGGAATCATTACACATCTTAATAATCATTTTGGAGAGGACATCATTGACAAACAGGAACAGGAAGGGAGAGAGCGGGTCACCCTGTCGAAGGCCACGAGTGGGAGAGAAGAAAGGGCCAGGCTTACCATTAATCAAAACAGAGAGAGAGGACGTCGTGACACAATTCATGACCAGCCCTACCCAAGAGCTGGAGAATCCCATCTTCCGAAGCACCGCCTCTAAGAAATTCCACTCGACTCGATCGTATGCTTTGTTCATGTCTAATTTCAACCCAAAAGCCCCACAGTTGCCATCTCTGCTCAATTTAAGGTGATGAAAGATTTCATGTGCCACAATAATATTATCCTGAATTTGCCTGTTGGACACAAAAGCAGACTGATTCTCTGTTATTAGGCCAGGCATGAAGGGTTTCAATCTAGTCGCAATGATCTTTGTCAAAATTTTGTAGGAAAAGTTACACAGAGCTATAGGCCTGTAATGGGTAGCATCAACTGGAGCTTTGATCTTGGGGATGAGGGCCAGATGCGTCTTATTCATGACTCGTAGCAAAGAAGGAGACTGCTGGTGCTGGAGGGCAGCCTCATGGATAACAGTTTGTACCAACTCCCATTGGTGTTGATAAAAAAATGCCGGAAAACCCATTCGGGCCAGGAGCTTTAGTCGCTCCAAGGCCAAAAACTGCATTTTTTACCTCAATAAGAGAAACTGGACATGTAAGGGCCTCATTCATTTCAGGGGTGACGATTGTATCCACAAATTCAAGGACTTCCTGCCATTGTTGCGGACCGTTGGATCGGTACAGGGACTGGAAATAATTGTGAAAATGGAGAGAAATATCTGCATCGAAGTTCAGCCAATTCCCCTGATCATTCTTGATTCTTAGGATTGCGTTATATTGTCTGCGCTGGAGAGTACTATGGTGAAAGAAGCTAGAATTCTTATCGCCCAGCTGCAGCCAATTAACTCGGGATCTCTGATGCCAGTACATTTCATCTTGAGTCCATAATTTCGTTACTTGCTCAGTAAGCATGTTGATCTGTTGGTTGACATCAGGAGGGTTGGCTATAAAAAGCTTCTCAATGTCAGCTAATAAAACGTCAACAAGCTTGGAGGGATTAGAGAAAGTTTCCTTACTCCACCTTTTCAAGGTTTTACCACAGGAAGAAAGGTTTCCACTCCAATTTCCCATTGCTGATCTGCCAGGAGCAATTCTCCAACAGTTCCGAACTAGATCACTGAAATCCTCATGGGAGGTCCACATCTGTTCAAAACGAAAAAGGCCATGCCTTTTCCAAACTCTGGGCTGAGTATCCAATAAGATTGGTCTATGATCTGAACCAATCTTGGGAAGGTGGAGAACCTGAGTGTTAGGTTGATCAGAGCACCAAGCTATGTTTTCCAGAGCCCTATCAAGACGCTCCTTAATGTACACACGGCCATGTCTCAAGGCAAACCAAGAGAAATCAGGTCCATGGAAATGTAAGTCCTTGAGATGACCCCGATTCAAAAATTCTCTGAAAAGATTCATTCTCCATTGAGGAGGTGGATTCCCCCCCCCCCCCCCCCCCCACTTTTCAGAAGGATCCAGAATATCATTGAAAACAATAATTAAACAATGACTGCGTACACCATAAAAGATTGCGTTGCAAACTGATCTATTCATCCTTTTAATATTGTCTGTGCTTGGTTAACAACGACTCATATTGACATTAATTATCAATGACAATTATATTTCTTTTTTTGAGCCAGGTACCTACACGACTTAAAAAAAAAAAATGTACGCAATCAGAGTAAGCCTGAGGGAAGCATTGCAGAGGGTTACATAATTGAGGAATGTCTATCCTTTTGTACAATGTATTTGTCAGATGGTGTCGAGTCAAAGAGAACAAGGATTGGTCGTAATGTTGATGACCCGGATATTGTTCCCCATGTAGGGTTACCATTATTTTTTGAAAGGGGACGGTCAATAGAATCTGGACATGAGTTTAGACTCCCTGATGCTGAATGGATACGTCTGCACACACATATGTTGACTAATTGCCCTCAGATCAAGCAACATCTACAGTAAGTCATTTTTCATTCTTGTGATGATGTCACTAATAAATTTCTTTCATGTATCACTAATTGATGATGTGCATTTGAAATTGTTAGGGATCATGTAGAAAAGACTCAACGAACTAGGCATAGAAGTACATCTTTGATGGAGGCCGAAAAACAACCGAACGAGTCATTTTGGAAATATTTTCAAGACTTAGTAAGATTTTGTCCAAAGAGATATAATTTTATCACTTTTTTCATGTCTTACATATAAAGCATCACATGTCAATGCTATAGATAGAGGAAAAAGTACAACGAAAAGAAGAGATCGATCCACACATTCGAGCTTTGGCTATAGGACCAAGTAAAGATGCAAGGCGATTTAACAAGTACACCATGAACGGTTTTCACTTTTTTGTCAAATCTATTGACGCAAAATCAAAGACTCAAAACTGTGGTGTTTTTGTTAAGGATTAAATTCAGTTTACCCCCCTGAGGTTTGGGGGTAATTTCATGTTAGTCCATGTCCTCTCAATTTAATCAGTTTACCCCCCAAGCTTGTCAATTTTCCTCAACCGTGTCCAATTTCTCAGATTCCGTCTAAATAGAACGTTAAGCCTGACAACGGGGCCCATTTTCAAGACTAAAAGAGTCATTTCAAAAAGAAAGAAAAAAATCCCAATACCATATTCGACCCCCCTCTCTCCCCCCTACTTCTTCTGCTTCAGATAACCCCATTAGCCCTCAATCAACACTTAAGCACTAAGGCCAGTCTCCAATTTTAGATCTAAAACATGAACTAAACCAAATCAAGTCACCAATAAAGACCCATTTTATTCCTCACAATTCACAAGCAGAAAAAAAATAGATCACAAAATCATCAGAGAAATCCGAAACCAATATTTGCAATACCCAGATCACAAAATCATCAGAGAAATCTGAAACCAATCAGAATACTTGATCAAATAACCAATTAAGCAAAAAAAAAAAAAGAGAATCCACCCAGAACAGAACACAATTACATGCTTAAGATACTTGTTCAATTTTACATTATGATCACAATAGATCGAGACCCAATAACTCAGAGATTAAGATTACATATCAGAGAAACCCACGATGCACAAAACCCATCTGCACCAGTCAATAATTCCAAAGAATACAACGTTTTTCTTGGACCAAAAAAAAAAAACTAGCCCAAACTTGAATCAAATTATGGAGCAAAAGAAGTGGGTTTTTGATCAAAAGGCTGCTGTGTTATCCTATATAGATTCCCTCCCTTTTTCCCACACTTTCAACTATAGCGTTCACGGAAAAGGCTCATCGCAATCGGAAAAACCCACAACAAGAAACTGAGGTTTTTGCACAAATCATGAAAACAAAAACCCACCAAAACACAAGCAGACTCACCTCAAACTTGTAACCTGCACACATCGAAATCGAAACACAATTTGGAGTTGGGAGAGTGACGTTGATGCTGACGGCGTCGTCGTTTTGACAAAAAGAGGAAGGCTTCGCGATATAAGTAGGACGAGACAGCCAGCTCCGACGTCAACGCCAATGAAGACCCACTTCTTGTTGGAAGACCCACTTGGCAGTGATGACGGTAGAGGAGGATGAGGAGGAGAAGAAGAAGAAGGCGGAGATGGAGGAGAGATTGGATACTGTTATCCAATTGGGTAAATTGCAACCGATGGAAACTCGAGACCATCAAGAAATCCAACATGCTGGATGGCAGCGGCAAAAGGCCCAGCCCTGCTTGGTCCTCAAAGTATAGCTCGAACGTCCCCGGATCAATTCCAGGCCGCCATCACTGTGGTCCAAGATGGTTTCAACACGACCCGATTGGAGTACTTGAAATGGGACGAGAGAGAGAGAGAGAGGAGAGGGAGAGGAAGAAGATGAGTATTTTGTCGTGGTTCTTTTTTTTTTTTTTGCCATTTTTGTCCTGAAATGACTATTTTAGCCCTGAAAATGGACCCCATTGTCAGGCTTAACGTTCGATTTAGACGGAATCTGAGAAATTGGACACGGTTAAGGAAAATTGACAAGCTCGGGGGGTAAACTGATTAAATTGAGAGGACAGAGACTAACATGAAATTACCCCCAAACCTCAGGGTAAACTGAATTTAATCCTTTTGTTAAAGTTGAGGTTAGTAGCTATGCTAAAGAAGGAGATCGCAGACCAAAGGACAGTGTAAAAGACTACTATGGTGTACTGTGATGTGCTCATATTATCCTATATTTCTATGTCTCTTAATCTTAGTTTTTATGTTTAGTTCTACTTATTGATGATTCATTTACATGTTTTAATGTTTTTGTAGGTTTGTTTCGTAGAAAGAAGAAAAGAAGCTAGAATGAGCTAAGTAGGATTGAAAGGCGATTGCAATACCACATTCCAGAATCTGTCTATGCAGAACACCCAACTTCGCCGAATTACTGTGAATTACTCAGATCGAATCAGAAAATGAGCCTTATATCATTGGAATGCTACGGATGTATATTTTCTGTAGAATTTTACAGATCTTGATTTCAATACTTCTGTAAAATTCATGTATCGAAATCAAGTACCGTGGCACAAGATCGTTAATCCTAATGTTTCAGCAAAGTTAATTAATTCAGATGAGGATTAAATGATGAACTCATTCCTACTTCTACAAGAGATATTTCAAGGTTTTCCCATTCCAAATGAAGAAAGGAATCTAAACCCAAGTTTTATAAGGAAACATGAAGCCAAAGATAAGTACAAATCTTCCCTATATAAGGGAGCACGAATTTCACATAAGAGGAGTCTCGGGAGCACAATGCAGACGCCTAAGGAGCAGAGACGACTCATCCATATTTCCCATCTTTTCCCTTCCATTCTTTTTATGTTCTTTCTATGCTTTATTTAGTTATATTTTGCTAAACCTTTTTCTAGGGTTAAGACGATGCCCTATCATGATTGTTTATATACTTTGATGATTTATTGATGGATTTATAGTTTCTTTATGATTAATTCTTAGTCACTGTTTGAATTGATGCTTTATGTTTAAGTTCTTTGATTGATCACCTTATGGCTTTGCATCTAGTAATTAGAAGATGAATTTGACGCGTACCTGCAATATAATTCAAATTAGCTTATTGTGATTAAGAGTTGTGAATTACATTATTGTCATACCTGAAGTAATCGTTTGCATAATTCTCTTGTTTTCTAGTACATAATGAGTCCTAAGTATTAAATTTATGTCGTACCTGGATAAATTGCATGTTAGGATATACGACCTCTGATAAGTGTCGTGTGATTCACTTATTCTAGTAGTGGTACCTGGAGAGAATCATACACTTAAGGAAAACTATGGTCTAAGTGTCATACCTAGACTTAGATGCGGGAATTGTCATAAAAAGAAACAAAAGAATCTGTTAATTGCATCGAAACATAAATAGGATTGTTAGCAGTTGATTCCGAAACCGTAGGTTTCATCATCTTTGCTTTTCAACTTATAAACTTTATTTTGTTTGTTTGTTTGTTTCACATTATTTCTTTATTCAAAAATCTAAAAACAATACTTTCTTTATCTTAATTGTTCATTGTGTTTTTGTGATTTTGTGTTTGGATTAATTGAGTTAGGGTTTAAATTAATTATCAATCCTCAGTTGGAACGACCTCGTACTTGCACACTATACTAACGACAATTCGTGCGCTTGCGAGTTTTAATTAAAATTTCACAACATACTGACAGACATTATCGAGCTAGACTACCACCATGGTTGAAAAGCCTTATTATTCTATTATGATTGGGCCGATAATAGAGTCCGCAATAGAGCTGTTAAAATGGATGAGTATGGCTTCATTTTGGTAAACTTTGATCATCTACTTCCTAAGCTAGACAATCTCATTCTTGCTTCACAAGCCGTGCAATTTTTCTATATTCAAGACCCAACTCAACCGGCTTGGCACACGGTAATTCGAACCCGACCCATAGATTTGTTTGATATGGGCATAGACATAGAATTCGAGCCGTATGACGCCCAAAATTTGGTTAATAACAATGACTAAATAACAAGAACATATGTTGATGGTGTTTTAGTGGATGAGGTGATAGAATAAAGGGATAATGTCCATTTACCCAATTTTGAGCTACATTTACCCAAACATCTTATAAGATTTTCCACTTACCCAACAAATTACATATTTTTTGCCCTAATACCCAATTAAGTATTTTTTTATTATTCTTTATATATTTTTGAGACAATTTTGCCCTCCCTCTCTTTGTCACTCTGTAAGTCAACGGAGACTTCACTGGTCTACGATCAACTGGCGCGAGACTCCGGTCACCAGTCGTCGGATTCCGGTCAATGGCCGCCGGAATCCCTTCACTGGTGACCGGATTCCGTTCATCATTCGCCGGATTCTGGTCACAGGCCGGAAATCTCATCGGAGGTCTCCGGGTTTTTCTAAAGAGATCATCGGAGATCTAGGTCACGGGAGGATATTATTGCCCCTCAATAAAAAGTTATTGCCCCCTAATAGCAAGTTTATTGGGGATCGATGATTAGTGAAAAATGAAGATGTCTGGGATTTTCAAAGTTTTAGGAGGTTTATCCAAATAAATAATCTTATTATTGCCCCCAATAAAATGTCAACAAGACGATTAAAACAATTAAACATTAGTACAGGCAGTCACCCACTACGCCAATATTTGAATCAGACAACACGCATCAGACAACTGCGCACATTTTTTCTGTCGTCTGAAAAAATCAAACGACAGCAAGAATTATTCTATTGTGTATGATTCAATCATACAACAGTTATTGTAGAATAGGTGTGATGTTGTCCGCATTTCTTTAAGAGACAACAGATTTTTAGATTGCTGTTGTCCAAATATCTAGTTTCAGACAACATAATAAATGATGATGTTGTTTCATAGTTATTCAGACAATGATTGAATATTGATGTCGTCTGAATAAATTCAATCAGACAACTCTTTTTACATTGCTATTGTGCAATTAATAATCAGACAATCACCATATTTTTATGTTGTCTGATATTTTCAATTCAGACAACATCTTTTGTTGTCTGTTGTGTGACATTGTTACATACAATTGGTCCTTAATTTATGTTGTCTGTTTTTAGGGTTAAAATTTATTCTGCCCTAGCTCGCTAACTATACATGCGCGCCTCTCAACACTTAGACAAAATTAAAAATTAAAACTTCCCTCTACTTTTGCGCTCCCAAAACATTCGAGCCCGCCCTCAGCTCGACCTCGATCTCTCTCCCAAAATCGCTTTCCCCGACGATCTCACCTCTCTCTGTCTCAACCCTCAGCTAGACCTCTCCGAAGCCCTCACCTCTCTCTCACTCAACCCTCAACCATCTCTCTCACTCATCCCTCAGCTCTCACTGTCTCTCTCAATCGAAGTCAGCTTTGGAGGTTCTTGACTGTAGACTGCTCCCTCTTTCGAGCTAGGTACGAACTGTACTTTACAAGTTTGTTAGGGTTTCGGGGTTGATTTGGATTTGAATTTGGGAGTAGGGTTTCGAATTCAAATCGATTTTTGAGTTGAGGATTTTCTGGATAACATGGATTTGGGGATTGGGGTAGAACTCAAATTGGGTTTATGGTTTGTTGTTAATTTCGATTTGGGGGTTGTCAAATTTGGGGAAACTGCCTCTTAAATTTGGGTTTTTTTTTTTGTTAATTTCAATTTTAGGGTTGTGAAATTTTGTTTTCTGTGAAATTTCGTTGTACTGGGTTTTGCTTTTAATAGCTTCTGGGTTTCAATTTTCTTGTTTCTTTTTAAATTTATGATTGGTATAGGTAGAATGACCTGTGTTTCTTTCGTGGCCACATAATAAGCTGTGTGATTTGTATGAAAACTATTTTATCTTTGATAAAATTAAGTGTTGTAGTTGGAGTGGTAACAGGTTCTTACAACAATCTGTTTCGAGTAACCATTCTTTCCCCTTTTTTCAGAATCTCCTAATTTTGTAAGATTTATAGCTAGTATTCGTACCTTTGGATTGAAGTACCTCATACAATATTTTCTTTTAACAATTGGAATCACGATTTTGTGGGTCTCAATTATCTGGTTTTCTGGTACGGTGTCTATTGTTTGTGTTATGTATCTGCTGTACTCAACTGATCATCTCCATAAAAAGCAGAATCATATATACTGAAGCATGGAGTACTAGACTACGTACAAGCATATTGCTTTGTATGATTTTGAACTTGTTTGCTGTGATTTCAATGACAATGCATGGTGGTCAAAATGTAACTTTTGGTTTGCAATATGGGTAGATGAATTGAGCTTATTGGTTTGTGTGACTTTGAAGTTGTTTGCTGTTGATTTATATGGCAATGGTTGTGAAAATGTAACTTTTGGTTTGCAATATGGGCAGATGAACTGAGCTTTGATCTTATTGCTGTTGGAGGAGTATATATAAGCTTATTGCTGGTGGAGGAGTACTATAAACTGAAGTGAGACATCTTTGCAAATATTCTCTTATTCGATCTGTACTAGCTAGTGAAGCATATATATAGGTTTATAGTTTTAAAGTATGTGTTTGTTGAACTGCCTAGTTGTGATGACATGCATATTGTATACAATTTGCCGTGGTTGCGATAAAAATGTTTGATGAGTATGATGTTACTTGTGGGAATGCTTTCTAAGTTGTGTTTTTTTTTTTCCATTGTAAGATGGATAAATCATGGATGCATGCTGATAGAAGATCGCGGAATTTTCGGTTAGGGGTTGAAGAGATGATTCAGTTTGCACTAGAGAATGGTTGTGATGTTAATAGAATATGTTGCCCTTGTTTGAATTGTGCGCACGTTAACTATCATAAGGCTAGGGTTGTGAAAGATCATTTAGTCGAGTTTGGCATAGATAGAACATACACAAAATGGATTAACCATGGGGAAAATTCAGAGACTGAAGGGTATTCAGAAACTGTAGAGATGGAACCTAATCACATAGGTATAGGGGGCACGATGATGAGGAGTTTTCAGAAGACTCTGATGAGTTTTTGAGGTTTGTTGATGATGGCGATAAACCTCTTTACCCTGGTTGTACCCGTTTTACAAAGTTGAATGGACTTGTTAAAACGTATAATCTGAAAGCAAAGCATGGGTTAAGTGATGCATGCTATTCTGATATGTTAATACTGATCGGAATATTGCTTCCAGAAGGTAATGAGATACATACATCTTTCTACGAGGCTAAAAAGACGTTGTGTGCATTAGGAATGGGCTACGAAAAAATACATGCATGCCCTAATGATTGTATCTTATATAGGGACAGTCATGTTGATGCCACTAGCTGCCCTACTTGTGGCATATCTAGGTGGAAGTTGGGAAAGAATAATGTAGAGAAAGAAGGGGTTCCAGGTAAAGTTTTGTGGTATTTTCCACCTATACCTAGGTTCCAAAAAATGTTTCAATCAAAGCATACAGCTAAAACCTTGACTTGGCATGCTGATGAGCGAGTCAAGGATGACAAATTAAGGCATCCGGCTGATTCCCCTACTTGGAAGTTAGTGGACGATAAGTGGCCTGCTTTTAGTTCAGACCCTAGGAATCTAAGGCTTGCGCTTTCCTCCGACGGATTCAATCCCCACAGTTCCCTATCTAGTAGATATTCTTGTTGGCATGTCATATTAGTGAGCTACAATCTTCCTCCATGGCTATGCATGAAGAGGAAGTACATGATGCTCACTTTGTTAATCTCGGGACCTAAACAACCTGGAAATGACATTGATGTCTACCTCCAACCGTTGATAGATGATTTGAAGATTTTGTGGGATGGGGTTGAAGGGGTCTATGATGCTTATAGGAATCAGTACTTCACATTAAAAGCAGTCCTCTTTTGGACAATCAACGACTTCCCTGCATATGGGAACTTATCAGGCAGCATTGTGAAAGGATACAATGCGTGTCCTATTTGTCTAGAGAACACCAAACCTCTTAGGCTCAGTCATGGTCAAAAGATGTCGTATCAGCGGCATCGAAGATTCTTACCACGTCACCATCCTTATCGAAGACAGGCAGCAGCTTTTGATAACACTGAAGAAGCTGACCTTGCTTCTGTTCCATTAAGTGGACAAGAAGTGTTGGAAAGAGTGGAAGGGTTGAACATGCGTTTTGGTAAAAAGCACCGTCATCCTTCATATAAGAGTGTTGAAGATGTGAACAGACCGTGTTGGAAGAAGAAATCAGTTTTCTTCGAATTGGAGTACTGGAAGTTTTTACCGGTTCGCCACAATCTGGATGTCATGCACATCGAGAAGAATGTGTGTGATGCACTCATTAGAACATTGCTGAACATTCCTGGGAAAACAAAAGATGGGGTGGCTGCTCGATTTGATATGGTGGCTATGGGTATAACTGTATAAGGACTGGTCTGAAGCCCGATACTTCGGGAAAAAAGCAGAAGTTACCGTTGGCAAGCTGGAATTTGATGTTAGAAGAGAAGAGAACAGTTTGCACTTCTTTTTTCGGTATGAAGTTAGCAGATCATTTCTGTTCTAATGTGAGGAGTTTAGTGTCAATGGAAGATCTTCGGCTTGTTTGCATGAAATCACATGATTGCCATATAGTGCTTCATGACTTGCTTCCCATTGCAATTCGTTCTGTTTTAGATAAACCTGTTAGGTATGCCATCATTCGATTCTGTCTGTTCTTCAAGGGGATCTGCAGTAAAGTCATAGATGTGGGGTTGCTGAAAAAAATGCAAGTTGACCTTGTCGTAACCATTTGTGAGCTTGAGAAATTCTTCCCACCTTCCTTCTTCGATGTCATGATTCATCTTTCAGTCCATCTTGTTAGAGAAGTTGAGCTCTGCGGCCCCATTTTCTTTAGATGGATGTATCCATTTGAAAGATACATGAAGACTTTAAACGACTATGTTAGAAACCATACATTTCCAGAAGGTTGCATTGCTGAGTCATACATCGCTGAAGAAGCAGTGGAGTTTTTGGCGGATCATGATCTAGATGAAGCTGTTGTTGGACAAAGTGCCACCTTTTTAGATGGCAATACATGTAGACCTTTATCAGGTGCCACAATCATCAAGCCCGATAAGAAGCAGTTCCAACTAGCGCATCTATGTGTATTGCAGAATACAGATGCAGCAAGGCCGTATTTTGAGTACGTGAGCCTAACTGTTTTTCCACTTCTATTTTGCTGATGTACAAGTATCTTGGAAGTTAGTTTACTAAATGTTATCATTTCTATTCTTTTTTGCAATGAACACTTGGAAATCTTGAAGCGTGTTTTTCAAAACTTTGAAAAAAATGAGAAATGGCTAAAGGAGAAGCAGAATAAAACATTTGTGAAATGGATACAAGACAAGGTAGTGATCTGCTTATTTCAACCTCTTATTTATTTCGACATGTTTAGATTATAATAGTGTTTTATGTGAAAATGTTGGTTGCAGCTGAACTTCTTGATGACGGTAACAATGTATCAGAAAAGTTACGATGGATCGCTGATGGTCCTAATCCAGAAGTACCCTCATTCTGTGGTTACATGATCAATGGAGTTAACTTCAGCACCAAGGATCGTGATGATGTCCGACAAGTTCAATGCAGTGGTGTTTCGTTATTCGCCAATGCAATGCTAGTGTCTAGTGCGAAGGATAAAAACCCTGTGAATGATGATACCACTTTCTATGGAGTCATTAGGGATATCTGGGAGTTAGACTATCATAGTTTTAGGTTACCTATATTCTATTGTGATTGGGTTGATATTGATAAGGGCATTAAGATGGATGACCTAGGATACACTTTAGTAAATTTGAACAAGTTAGGACATTTCAATGATCCTTTTGTGTTAGGTAGACATGTGAAGCAAGTCTGCTACATAGATGATCCTCTTAATGCTAATTGGTCAGTGGTTTTACGATGTCCGGATAGGGATTACCATGTTGGGGATGAGGAGGAGGTTGACGTCATTGAATTAGAGCAGGAGCCATTTGTTGCAACCAGGCCACCCATAGATAGTACTGAAGGCACTAGTGACCAAACCAGCAATTATATGCGGGATGGTGACGAAGGCATATGGGTGGAATGATGAATTGTGTGTTATCATGGTTTAGGGTTGATGTTGTTAATTTGATCATTGTAATTGAACCTTTGTATGAATCTTTGCTTACTGAATGGTTGGTCTATATATATATATATATATATATATATATATATATATATATATATATATATATATATATTTGTTTCTACCATGATGTGAATCGTTGCCTTTTAAGTACACTTTTGCATTCTTTGATTGCTTTAATCTGTTATCGTTTTGTCTAAGATGAATTTACTGTAATCAAATGTTCATTGTGAATCTTTGTTTTATTTTGGTTTCCTACCTGATTATATGTTAAACTAATCTATGTGTTATTGGTTTAGGTTATGGTTCCAACAAAGACAAGGGCTGCCTCTAGAGCAAGGGCAAATATTCTGAAGGCATTGAGAGTGACAAGAGCGAAGTCTGCACCAGAACCAGCAAAACTGGCTCACTCGAATGCTTCTGAAAATATGCCTTCCCCAAAGAAAGCAATCACATCGTTGAAGGTCAAAAAGTCATTGACCAAGAAGAAGAAGGGCAAGTCATCAAAGGCCACCAACCCCGAAAAACATGGCTTACAGTTGTTGAAGCGAGGCTGTGTAACTACGCATAGGATTGTGCGTCGAAAAATCCTTGGTGTAAAGCTTAAAGTCTTGTTTAACAAGAAGGGTTCGCCTTATGGTGCTGCAGCAAAGGAAATGCAGTCATACATTGGGGTACTTGCACGTACCAAGGCACCTATTTGGAGACCTACTTGGAAGCAGGTGCCAAGAGATCGTAAAAATAAGATATGGCAATGTGTTGAGGTATGCAAATGACCCCTTTGTTTATTTCATTAATGTAAACAACAAGTACTTTACCTTCATAGACTTGGTTTTAATCTGAACAATTCTCATCTGTTTAGATGGCATTTGAGGTACCACCGGAGGCAAGGAAACTGGTCCTATCTTCAGCTTGTCAAAAGTGGAGAGAATTCAAGAGCAAGCTAACTACACACTACATCATACCTTTTAAGGATGAACCAGAACTGCTAGAGTATCCCCCTGCTGATTACAGCTTCATCGAGAAGTCTCATTAGGACATATTTGTAGCTGATCGGTTATCTGAGGACTTTTTGGTACAGTTTATGAGTATTTTAATGTTTTGATGATTTTGATTTCCCATTTATTGTAATCATGTCCATACTTTTGAATTGATACATGTTTTTACTTGTACTGTTTATAGGCACTTCAGAAGGTGCAAAAGGGAAAGAAGGCTAAGAACAAATACCCTCATCGCATGTCGCGCAAGGGATATGCAAATCTGGAGGCTGAACAGGTGAGCGTATATAGACTGATCCTCAAATTCTTTCATACATTGTTGTTTTAAGGTTAAATGATTCCTTATATTTTTGTCATGCATGTTGTAGTCGGAATCTATCCCTGAGTCAGAACTCGACCGTGCAACAATGTGGATCAAGGCACGGCAAGATAAACATGGTAACTTCAAAGATGATGAGGTAGAGCAGAAGGTCGCAGAAATAGTAAGTAAACCAGTATAGTCTTTTCAATTAATTGAAGCCATTTTTACAACCATATTATGATATTGGCATTTGTAAATCCTAAACTGATTTATGTGAGTGTCATTTTTTGTTTTAGGACAAGGTGAGGAAGGAAGTGAGTGAAGGATCGGTGACAACTTGTGGTACCGATGATGTGTTGACATTGGCTCTAGGTAACCCAGAGCACCATGGTAGAGTCCGTGGTGTCGGAGGTCATGTCAAGCCTGCTACTTATTTCAACCTACCTAGGCACCACAGAAAGAGTGTTGAAGAGAGGATTCAAGAAGGCTGTAAGAAATTTATAGAAGAGGAGACAGAGAAGATTGTGGCACGAGAGAGAGCTCATTTTTTCGAGAGGATAATGAGGTTGGAAGCTAAATTACAGGAAGTGAGATCCACTCCCATTGAGTCGCCTCTTGGAGGGCACATTAGCAAGGATGTTGGTTCTGGACAAGGTAGCTGCTCCAATTTGAGGGAGAAGTGTGTAAAGCAGAAGGCTGATGAGGTTGTTGTCGCTACAAAGAAGCGATTGGATTTGGTGGATGACATTGTGAAGGACCTAGAAAAAGAAAGGGTTATAGAGCTGCCGGTGGAGGAACCAGCTGCCGTAAAGGTTTAGGAGAGGGCTATTAAGTTGGTTGAAGTCACACAACAGGTATATATTCCCTAAACCCTATATGATCAATGTAGATGTACATTACTTTGTCTATTTTCATGCATATGGGATCAGGAATATTTATATATATATATATATATATATATATATATATATATATATATATATATATATACAGTTCGGCTACACTAAGGATGTCCTTAGTTTTTCTTAGGTACGAATTTCCGGTTTTCACCCACTTTCCGATCAAATTTTCACATCTTAACCGTTCAGTTTTTAGGTCCTAATGTATAGATCACCTCTGCAAAATTTCAGCCAAATTGGTGATCATTAAGGCATCCAAAACTGCAAATTACAACAATGTAAACGAACGGTTCCGGTTCGACAGATTCGGTTCGTTCGTGTAAATTGCAGTTTTGGACGCCTTAACGATCACCAAATTGGCTGAAATTTTGCAGAGGTGATCCATACATTAGGACCTAAAAACTGAACGGTTAAGATGTGAAAATGTGATCGGAAAGTGGGTGAAAACAGTAAATCCGTTCCATAAGAAAAACTAAGGACATCCTTACCTGAGAAAAATCCTATATATATATATATATATAAATAGTTGATCAGTCATTGATATAGTTATTTGTATGGGAATATGTGGTTCTTCATAAAACAGGAACTCAAGGAGGCAGAGTGCAAATTGGCTTTAGGTGACATTGGCAATATTGTTGCCATTGCGAGGCTTGTTGAAGTCGACGCTGACTCCGCCAACCAGACAATTCATTGTGTACATTTGGGAGAAGAGAATGTGCGAGTGTCGATTTTGCGTCCACTTGACCCTAAAGCTAAGCTTCCAATCCCAGTCGGAGATGAGATGGTTACTGTCAAAGATGTTGTGGGGTCTTTTGTTGCTTGGCCGAGGGATCTTATAGTTCATTCCCCTCCCGATGTTAAAAAGGTAAAGTAACAAGAATTGGAATTTAATGAGATTATATATGTTACATGTTGTGTATTTGTTAATTAAGCACTCAAAACTGTTTTCATGTAGAAACAACCTGTGAAGGCTGGTAAGGGTTTGAAGAAGAGGAAAAGGGTAGTAGCCGTTGATGAAGAGGAGTTATTTATCAACTTCAAGAAGCTGCCGAAAGATTACCCTGCAGCGTGCAAGTGCTTGTGGTTGTGGGCGAAAGACAATTTGGCAAATGGGAAGACAATCTCCTTTCAGATGGAAGACAAAGTTTTTGGCATCAACAAAAAGCAATATGTATTTAAGGCAGATATTCATGCCTTGTGTACCATGGGTGAATTGTCGGGTGGAGTGATCTGCATGTACATGCTGTAAGTTGCTCCAATAAGTCATTCATAATGTATTATTGCCATATAATTGTGTTTCAATAATTATACTCTCCTAGATTGCAAATATATTAATGCTCTACCTATTTTGCAGCTACTTGCATGAAGTCTTGAAGAGAGCAAAGATGTCAGAGATGGTTGGCTTTGTGGACCCTTCACAGCTTGGCGCACTTGGATGTGGAAATCCAACAGAAAGATCACGCCATCTAGCAAATAGGTTCCAAAATGCAAAGAAAGGGCAGATTTTTATGTTGCCATATAATGCAGGGTGAGTAACATATTTTTAAGTTTATCTAATTACTTGAAGTAGTCATTTAGTAAGTAATATGTATGTGTATATGTATAATACAAAAACTGGAGTTGACATAATTTTTGGTTTCAAATTATAAGCAAGCACTGGATGTTGACTGTTGTCAATCCGGATGAAGAAACAATCTACTTCATGGATCCTTTGAGGCGTCGACTAATAGGTGACGAATGGGAGACGGTTGTGGAGAAGTAAGTTTGGAGCGTCTTTCATTTTGATTAAATGATGGACTGATGATTTCTGTGTTTGTTTCTTTGTAATTGATCGATTTTAACTTATTGCTTTCTTATGTTTATTTGTTAGTGGTATCAAAATTTACAATGCTCACAGGAATAGATCTAGCCGCAAATCAATATTGTGGTAAAACATGGCAGTATGTCTAGCTAGTATTCATTTGTAGGTTTACACTTTCTACTTTGGTTGGTACATATGATGGTTAGTGCACTGCTGAGCTCTTGTAATGTACTATTTTTAGGGTATTCCGGTGCAGCAAACTGACAAGGATTGTGCCATATTCATCATGCGGTTCATGAAAGAAATAGTTGAGGATAGGAATCTGGAATTTGGATCAAAGGTAAAGCCTCAAATTTAGGCCTAAACTGCTTTGTAACTTCATTTTCTTGTTGCATGTGATTTGTGATGTTGAGATAGTACTATATTTGTTTCAGTGGCAGCGGCGATCATCCAAGGAACTGGTTTACACCCAAAAGGATCTTGATGCTGTGAGGACAGAGTGGGCTAAGTTTCTCATGAAGTATCACACATAGCTGGTAAATGAATGGGATAATGTTTTTGGTATTTTGATCACCCTAGCTAGTTGCCATTTTGGCCTTTATGTATAGGCATATTATGGTGAATGTGCATTGGACAGAGTTATACAAGCACATGTTTTTGGTTTTAATGTATATGTGTAGGCATCAGGGTGTTGATTACTATGTTCATCGATGTTGGGATGAATCGAACTAATGGAATATTGTAGATCTTGTTGGAATCAATGAAAAGTTTTTGGTATCAATATTGGATGTGTTCGTAAATGCGTTGATTGATAGGTTTTTGTTAGATGCAATATCCAGAATGTATGTTTTCTTATCCAATCTCAGACAATTCAATTTCACCAGAAAACCATTGTCTGACAATTTAGCACAAAAAATTCAAGTGAAAAAACTGTTGTCTGTACAACATAACAACAACATCTTTTACATTGGTTCTATTGCCCAACATTGTAAAACACAATGTTAAAGGTACATATTCTGTTGTCTCACTTCATTAACCACTAAATCATAGTGCCCAAACTACAAATATGCTGTTGTTTGACCAAAAGCAAAACAACATAGAGTACAAATTAAACATTGTCTCACTTCAATAAGCAGTACATCATAGTAGCAAAACCATGGTTGAAAATAAACTTCAATAACTGCAAAATCTAGAAAGATGTTGTTTGAGTCGACTACAAACAACATTTTACTATGAGAAAAATGTTGTCCTAAATGACCTCAGAAGTTCATTTTGTTTACATTCTGATGACTTTATTCACTTTGGACAACAACTATTTAGGAGGTCTGTTGTCTTTTCTGGTGTTCATACAACAGCCTTGATAGTCCTTGCTGTTGTCCAAATTTTCTTCAGACGACAGAATCTCGCTGTTGTCTGATACCTCCATCAGACGGCTCTCACTCAGTCAACAGCAAAGAGGGGTATTAGACGACATTGAAAAACTGTCGTCTGATCATATTATTGGCGTAGTGACCAATCTACAAAATCTACCAAACAGATGCTATTCTAGTACATAACTGGAATGAAAACATTTTTTCTGCATATTTTCACATACTAGACAACCTATGGCCTGTGTTCTGCCAAAAAAAAAAATATATATATATAAAAAGGACAGCCTGTGGTCACCGCCCACCATTCTGAAGCTGATGAGGTGGCTTTCCTCGTCCAACAACTCTAGCCTCTCGATGCTGCTCTAGGCCGGGACCTCACGAAGAATACAGACGTCGCCTTCCCCTACGATGACAAGGCAGCTCTTGACGAAGGGCTTGTATGCTTAGCCGTGGGTTGTCAAACGCCGAACCGGACATGCAACCACACGGTGGAGATGAGAGCAGCGATCTCATGGGTCACGGGGAGCGGGATCGGGGTGTGCTGCTTCTTGATCATCATCCCCAACCGAGATCTCCAATCGCCGTCCATTCCTCGCTCGGCAGAGATGGTCGAGGGACGCCGAGATCTTCATCCCCAACTGCCTCGCCAACCTGTGTCACGGGGAGCGGGATAGGGGTGCGCTGCTTCTTGATCATCATCCCGAACCGAGATCTCCAATCGCCATCCATTCCTCGCTCGGCAGAGATGGTGGAGGGACGCCGAGATCTTCATCCCCAACTGCCTCGCCAATCGCCGTCAATTCCTCGTCCGGCAGAGATGGTGGTTGGTGTCTACTGGTTGCGACTCGCTGAGTTGACTCGGTCGAAGAAGGAGAGAGAGAGAGAGAGAGAGAGAGAGAGAGAGAGAGAGAGAGAGAGAGAGAGAGAGAGAGAGAGAGAGAGAGAGTCTTTGAGAGGAGTCGAGATAGAGAGAGAGTCTGAGGGGAGTAGTTTGTTAATTAAAATGAGGGTAACACTGTCATTGATGTTTAAATTGGGTAAATGGGATTAAAAACTTCTTAGTGGAGTAAGTGGGCAATTTTTAGGCTCAAATTGTGTAAATGGTCAATATCCCTAGAATATAAATTTGAAATAATTGTTTTATATTATATTTATAAACTTTTTGTTTTTCTTTTTGTATTAGCTTAATATTTTGTTTATTTTCTTTTGGTTATAATATTTTGTTTAATTTCTTACGGCCTAGTTTTTTGCTTATAATAGTTTGTTAATTGTCATCCTGTTGTACTATGATTCTATATCTCAATAAAAAAAATTATTCTTTACGGTGGCTTTAATTTTTTATTTTATTTAATTTAATCATCCAATGATTTTATATAATCATATCAATTCCAGATTGAATTATCCATGGTATCAGCATATGAACTAGAGTAGTCGTTATTATCTTCTATTTCTTCAATTTCCCGCTTGTACACCCAAAATGAAAAAAATAAAAAATAAAAAGAATAAAAAAAAGAACACGAAGGAGAGTGGGAATAGAAGGAATTTAGGCGGGACGATTATCGCCGCCTGATAAGTAAAAGGTTTAGAAACAAGGGATGGAAATGTAGTATTGAGCACACCTTAATTGATGGCCAATACCATGTATTTATATTCAACAGAACACTAGTGATCACTACAAGTCGTTACAAATGATAGAGTAGAACTCTATTAGATTTACATATACAATTGATAAGCATGATAATTATACAGATAAATGTTGCAACAGATTGATCCCATGTTGCTGATGGACATTAGAAGAAGGTGGGATAAGGTTAGGAGACTTGAGAGATAGAGTTGCCTTGCGTGCATGCATACGTGAAGAGTGCAAACATTCTTTTGGTTTATCATGCCCCCGCAAGCTGGCAGGGCGAGAAAGAACTGGCAGCTTGGAAATGAGAAAGTGAAACCGTGGAGCAGGTAGTCCCTTGGTGAATATATCAGCTAGCTGATCTGTTGTATAAACAAAGGAAACTTGAAGCTCTCGGTTTACAACTTTGATAGTCGACCTCAACATGTTTAGTGCGTCCATGAAATACTAGATTAGAGGCAATTGCAATGGCAGAGATATTATCACACCAAATACGGGGACAGTGAAAGAATAGGCCAAGATCACAAAAAATAGAGCGGACCCATGAGATCTCTGCTGCAGTATAAGCAAGTTGCCTATACTCAGCTTCTGCACTAGAATGGGAAACTATTTTGTGAGTCTTAGAGCTCCAGGAGATCAGATTAGGACCCAGGTATACACAATATCAACCAGATGAATGTCGATTATCAGGATCTCCAGCATAGTCGGCATCTGAGTAAGCTTGAAGTTGAAGAGAACCTGGTTTGTAAAGTAACCCTTGAGTGATAGTGGCTTTAAGATAGCGAAATATCCGTTTCACGGCTGTCCAGTGAGTTGTAGTTGATGTTTGCATAAACTTACACGCTTGATTGACAGAGTACGAAATGTCAGGTCTAGTAAGCGTGAGATATTGGAGTGCTCCAACAACACTTCTATACTCTGAGAGATCAGAAAGACAAGTGCCTGCATGTTTACTCAACTTTTGACCACTAGTTGCTGGTGAAGAAATTGGTTGCACTTCATGCATGTTAGTACGTTTAAGCAAATCAACTACGTACTTTGTTTGTGTGAGAGAAAGATGAGAGCCATGATAGGTTGCTTCAATGATAAGAAAATAATGTATAGGACCAAGGTCTTTCATAGAAAACAAGGAGCTCAACTGATGAATAAGTTTATTAATTGCAGAAAGGTTGTTACCAGTAAGAAGAATATCATCCACATAGATGAGAAGGATGAGAAAGACACCATCATGACGATAAGTGAACATGTAATAATCTGCTCTTGATTCTTTGAACCCCAAGTATTGGATCTAGTCAGCAAAGCATTGAAACCAGGCCCTAGGAGCTTGCTTAAGGCCATATAATGAACGCTTCAATTTACAAACATGGTTGGGATAGGTTGGATCAACAAAGCCAGATGGTTGTCTCATGTAGACGTCCTCAGTGATATAACCATGCAAGAATGCATTATGAACATCTAGTTGCCGAACATGCTAACTGTGACTAACTGCCAAAGCCAAGACAAGATGAATTGTGGAATGCTTGACGACCGGACTAAATGTTTTTGAGAAATCAATACCTTCTTGTTGATGAAAGCCGTTGGCAACAAGGTGTGCCTTGTACCGTTCTATGGAACCATCAGCACGCTTTTTGATTTTGAATATCCATTTATTGGGGAGGACATTCATAGAGGGTTTGTACGACACCAAATCCCATGTACCACTATTTTGAAGCGCAGTGTATTCTTCAAACATTGCTTTCCTCCAGTGTGCATGTTTAATAGCTTGTTTAAAGGTTGTAGGCTCAACGACATCATTAAGAAGAGAAGCATGCAGTGCATACTTAGGATTGGGTTTCTGAATCCCATCCTTTCCACGGGTGACCATGGAATGTGTATTAGGTATGGCACTTGCACTTGGTTGTATAGGCACAGGGTTGGGTTGAGGTCGGGAAGGAAGATGTGGGAGACTGGAGGAAGGATTAATTGGAGGTGGTGATGTTGGTTGTGAAGGTGACGACAAAATAGGAGAATTAATTGTAGAAGAGGTCAAAGTTGAACCTGGTTGTTGTGAATAGTAGATGGATTAAGTTGAAATTGTGGTGGAATGGATAATGATAAAGATCTAGAATTATCTTGGGAGGAAGACGGTGGAGTAGGTGGATTGGTATCATTAATTAAAGGATATGGATGAGAAGAAACATGAGGAAAAGTAAGAGGAAAGAAATTTAAAGGATGTAAAGTTGAAGAATTACCAGGAGAGGGAGAATTGGTCTCACAAAAAGGAAAGCAGCCTTCATCAAACACAACATGCCTTTAGAGATAGACAGACCTGTAGATAAATCCAAGCACCTATACCCTAGATGATTTAAAGAATATCCCAAGAAGACACATTTCTTTGACCGAAATTGAAGTTTTGAGGTGTTGTAAGGTCGTAAATACGGAAAACAAGCACAACCAAACACCCTTAAAAATTTGTATTGTGGTTCATGGTGAAACAATTTAGTATTCGATGTGCTATGTTGAATAACAGGACAAGGAAGTCTATTTATAATATAAATAGCAGTGTTAAAGGCTTCAACCCAATATGTTGAAGGAACATGAGCATGAGCCAAGAGAGTAAGACATGTATCAACTATATGACGATGCTTGCGCTCAGCAAGACCATTCTACTCAGGGTGTTTAGGACAAGAAAATCGTTGACAAATTCCATGATTAGCTAGGTGTTGTCGGAGAGCAAGGGAGGTATATTCACCACCTTCATCAGTTTGAAGCATTTTGATTTTAGTGGAAAGGAGATTTTCAACTTGTTTATGAAAGTGGACAAAAAAACTTCATTTTTGTTTTTCATTGGGAAGATCCAAGAGTATCTAGAGTAATCATCAACAAAAAGAACATAATATTTAAATCCTTGAATTGACATAGTTGAATAAGACCAAACACTCCGAATGAATTAATTCCAAAGGATAATTTGATACAGTCTCAGATAATTGAAAAGGAAGCTTAGTACTCTTTCCTAATGGACAAAAGTACTGATAAAATGACATTGATGAAGGGCCTGAGACAAGCACACTTTTATTTGACAAAATCCTAGATAAAATTTTGAATGAAGAATGTTCTAGCCTAGAATGCCAGACATGAGTAGGGACCCGTACACCGACAAAAGCAAAATGACGACCGGGATCAAGATCATGTTGTGATTGAAGGCGCAACGGATAGAGACCATTTCTAATCCTCCCCCGAAATAGCGTCCTCCCTGTTTTTAAGTCCTTAATAAGAAAAATGGTAGGAGAGATTAGAAAATTAATAACAATCATTATCAGAAGAAAATTGGTAGAGAGAAAGGAGGTTGGTAGAAGCAGTAGGACAATGGAGAATATTGTTTAGCTTAAAGGATTGGTTACCGGTAGTTAAGAGAGAAGAACCAACATGAGAAATAGGTAAAGCAGAGTTTGTACCTATACCACCAATTTGGTCAGTGCCATTGTATTCTTTTGGGAACTGCAGATTATTGAGATGGGACGTAACATGGGTGTTGGCTCCACTATTAAGCAACCATGTAGATGATGACGGTGTAGATACAGAGGCAGCCAAAGCACTGAGATTCTTAGTGGGAACTCGACCTTCAAAGGAAAGGTTCAACCTGTTGTAGCAATCTAAAGCCGAATGACCGCTGCGGCTACAAATTTGGCAAGAAATTCTGCCAGATGATAATTTGGTTGTGGAAGGGTGAGGACCAAGAATAGAGGGTCCACCAGTTGAGATGCCACGTCCTCGAGTACCAAATATAGTTGGTGTACCCGATCTGCCAAAGCTGGAAGGAGGATTAGGATTACTAATGCGGGAAGCGTGAACACGATAGTAAGAGACTCCGTCAAGCGTTGAAAGCCATATGAGATGAGCTAGAATCCACTAGCAATTACGGGCACAGCCATAAGAAACATAGAGAAACTTCTCTAATATTTGGTTTTTTATTGATAACTTGAATGAAAATTACAATCTAAGAGGTGCCTTATATATAGGGCACATAGCATAAACCTAATACAACTAGAAAACAAAAAGAATAATTTATTATAGACTAAAACTAGAAAACCTAATTAAACCTCATTAAATAAAAATCAGAAATAAAATCCTAGATACTAAAGAATATTACGCAAATATATAATTGGAATCCCAACCAAGATTTTGTTCGAGAATCCCGATATATCCAAAATAGTAATTTATGATTAATTCTATCATTAAGAAGTTTATTTGAATACCAGTTTTCAATATTCAAATTATTATTCTTGATGTGAAGACGCTTCTTTCTTTTCGAGATTCTTTGTTGAAATTGGCTAAAATCTCATCCTACATCAATTATGATTCTGAGGATCTCATAACCAAGGCTGATATTCCTTACTTTTCTAGTCACATGAATGTGGAGGATTTTCTGGATTGGCAGGTTGAAGTGGATAGATTCTTTGAGATCATGGAGGTTCCAAAACACAAGCAGGCTAAGATGGTTTCTCATAAGCTAAAAAAAGATGCTGCTTATTGGTGGGATCAATTGCAGAGTTTTCGTCAGAGGCAAGGAAAAGAGCGTGTTCGAACATGGAGGAAGATGAAAGGTCTTCTTAACGAAAAATTTTTGCCTAGAGATTTTTCGATCAAGAATTACCCTTCTAAGGTTTTTGAGAAGAAGTTAAAGTCCAAAGAGTTTTCTTTGCCCGTTGAGATTAATAGTTTATCTGAAGAAAAGTCAGAAGAATTTCTAATGGAAGATGCTCCACAAGAAATCATCCATCATGACCAAGAAGAGGTTAAAGATGAAATTGTTCATGTAGACATGGTTATTAATAATGAAGAAGTCTTGGAGCCTGAAATAAATCACTCAGAACCAGATATCATTCAAGAATGCAACCTTGAGAGCCGAGACGAATCTACTAAGGTTGCGTATGAGAGCCAAAATGCATATGACAGACTCATCTTTGGCGTTGGGTTCATGATTGTGCCATCAAAATTTGCAGAGGATCAGGCCAATAATCTACAGGTTCAATTGTCTAATTTTTTCTCAGGTCGTTTATCTACCTATTCTTGTTCTTTATTCAAGAGGAACTCGAGGGCGAGTTCTTTCATAGTAGAGGAGAATGATGTAGGACGAGAACGGGCCTGTTTTAGCCGGAAAACTAGAAAAATAAAGAAGCGGCGTGGAATCAAGAAGAGTGATTGGAAAATAGGTAATTCACGCATAATGAGGTTACTAGCCGCTTCAATATCCAAGAAAATTTGGTTTTGGACTTTTCAAGTTTCTCGTGCGAAAAGTCAGGTCTTAATTGTGAATCAGATTTGATCAACTTTTGGCCAGAATGTCCGTTTGAGACGCATGATCCCTTTCCAGAATGGGAACGACGAGATCTTCAAGACTCACTTTAGTGAGCCCTAACGGATTTAGGCCAAAATATGTCGTTTTAATAATCCGATTCGGGATTTAATATGTTTAGGCTAGTCTTACATTTGTTTTAGAATTCTTTTATTTTAGGTTTTTAGTTTCCTTTTAATTTGGATTCTTTAGGATTTCTTGTTAGACTATGATTTAGGGTTTTGGATGCCTATATAAGCACCATTATACTTTGTACTAGATCAGTTTTATCATATCAAATTTAATAAAAATTAGAGATTTTTCTCTCTTTCTCTGGTGGATTCCAGAATTATGTCTTTTAGGGTTTATCGCTTGTAAACCCCGTTACTTCCGACTGCGTCAATTACGTCCTCCAGAAAATGGAGTCTAATGACGACCTCGACCTCGACCTCTCCCACGGCCAGAATTAGAGACATGGAGGGCTGTCAGTTGAGAGCTGAGGTCAAGAGCACCTTGATGTTGATCAGCCATTCTTCATTCCACAGATAAAAGTAAGGCTTCAAGGGAATTATACGTGATAGGAGTATCACGTGCTTGAGCAGAACTCACTGTGGTCTCATAAACTGGACCAACGTTGTTCATAATAATAGATACCAGATCTTCATCACCCATAGGATGTCCAGCAAGGGCAAGATTATCTGCAATGGAATTAATCTTGTCAAGATAGTCAGAGATGCGGAGATTACCACGGAAAGTACGAAGGAGATCACTGCGGAGCTGCATAACCCGATTTTGTGATTGAGATGCATATCTCCTAGCCAAGGACCTCCAGGTGGAAAAGGCAGATGTGGAACAGGTAATCGTTGCAAGTACAGAGGGAGTGAGAGACCCATTGATCCAACTGGGCACAGTCTGCTCTTGAGCAATCCAATTTTCATAGTTGGGATTGACAGTGTCAGAGAGATTGCCGTCACTATCAGCAAGGAAACATGGAGGGCAAGGATTAGTGCCATCCAGAATGCCCATGAGTTTGCGACCCTTGAGAATAGGAGTGATCTGAGCCAACCACAAAGGATAGTTGGTTCTATCTAACCTGATGGATAGAAAATGAGGTACATTGCTAGAAGAAAAATCATTTCCAGCATTAGAGGACTGTGAGGCATTAACAGAATGATTATTGTTGAGGGTGAGGGTTTGGGAGGAGGTGGTGGAGGAGATAGTAGAGGAAGAGGTTGAACTGGTAGTGGTCATTGGTAAAAAAAAAAAAAAAAATTGTAGTTTGTCGTTAGACACTACAAGCTCTTGATATCATAAAAGGTTTAGAAACAAGGGATGGAAATGTAGTATTGAGCACACCTTAATTGATGGCCAATACCATGTATTTATATTCAACAGAACACTAGTGATCACTACAAGTCGTTACAAATGATAGAGTAGAACTCTATTAGATTTACATATACAATTGATAAGCATGATAATTATACAGATAAATGTTGCAACAGATTGCTCCCATGTTGTTGATGGACATTAGAAGAAGGTGGAATAAGGTTAGGAGACTTGAGAGATAGAGTTGCCTTACATGCATGCATACGTGAAGAGTGTAAACATTCTTTTGGTTTATCAATAAGATCCTCAGTCCATCAAACCATGCTAATCGATTAGATTAAAAGGGAGTTCTGCTCTTCTCTTCACTGACCAAGGAAGCAGAGGGAAGTAGAGGTTTGGCTACTGCTCTTCTCTTAAACCCGAATTTGTTCATGTTCATGTTTGTTTCCCTTTTGGTCTAATTTCAAGGATTTTGGGTATTTCTGGAAACTTTTCTGGTTTGAGTTCATGTTTTTTCGACTTGGAAATCAAACCCTTTTTCTGTATAAATATTGTAGATTTGAAAGGGTTTTTCTTCGTTTTCATAGATGCAATGCACTTCTTTTTTTTACTGATTTTGGGGTATGTCTTGCGCTTAATCGTTTGTGATCGATCTTTGTTTGTTTTGCAGGGTTTGCGGAATCGACACGGCTGGGTTTTTAGGAAGCGGGTTTCATGTGCTTTTAGGTAGTATTTTTTACTTGCATGTGCCATTTTTGGTCTTATCGTGCTTGGGAATAAGGTCTTTGGGTTCTCTGCATGTGGGTTGTTCTTGCTAGGTTTTGTTTTCTTGCTATTCTTAGCATTTACGAGTTTTCATGGAAATGCATGTGCTTGTTTTGTATAAGCTAGTTTTCTCTGTTGTTTTAGACTATTTTTTGGGGTTCTGTTCTTGCACTGAGATTTTCAATTCCATTTTTAGACTTGGAAATCTTGATGGGAGTTATAGTGTTCTTAAGCAATTTATTATGTTGTCTTTCCAGGCATCGAAAAGACAAAATCACCTACTTAGCAGGTATGAACCTTGCTTTGATCTTTGTTCACTTGGGTATTTTTTTCATGCTAGGAGTTTGGATGCAGTTTTATGACTTTTTATCAACATAAGCCTGTATTTTTACAAAGAAATAGACAACATATTTATGGCCTTATGATTCTATGAAATAGGTTGGAATGGCTGTTCATATGAGTGCCAGAGCTTTGAAAGCATCTTTTAATACAAATAAGTTGTACAGTATAAGGAGTCACTTTGCGTTTTTGAGGGGGAAAAGTCAGTAACTTATGATTAAATAGTATGCTTGATTTCAGCATATCAAATTGTTCGGTTTATTGTTTAGTAGTTTATGTACCCTGATAATATCTAAATTCGAATAAATTAGTGCCAAGGCTATATGTTTAGTTCGAGTTGTAGTAATTTATGGTTCATGCAATTCTGATTTGTTCCATTCTTTAACGTCTTGCAACTGAACTATATTACTATTTTCATGGTATATGGAATGCAAAGTTAGTATTTAAATAACAGTCATTACATGCTCTCAATAGCCTGGCAAGCTTCAACCTTAATAAATAATAAGATGTGTTTAGGTCTGCACAAACCAAAGAGGCACAAGAGAGGGAAGTACGTATGATGGATGAATTACAAAGGAAAATGGCCGAACAAACAAAAAAGATGGAAGAAATGTTTGAAGTAAGGTGTGTAGGCATGGCAACACCAAAAAATGGGAGAGACGTTTAAACAATGTGGGGATACACAAGAAGATATGGAGCAAACAATGTCTCAATTTGCTCATAACATTTCTCAAAGGCCGTCAAATGTGGTTTTTTTTTTTCCCCAAATGATGATGTTTACCGCCCCATATTGCCATTTGAATGTTCTGATATGCAGACGGATTGAAGACATTGCTTGAAGATGGTGGTCGCTCGTTCAACTCTATCGAAATTAGTTTCATATTACAATAAAGATTTTGATATTAGTATTTCCATTTTCTAGTCATTTGAGATTTCGGATTAATTTTAATTCTTGTCTTTTGTTTGTTTAAAGTTCAAACTTTGTAGATTTTATTATTATTATTATTATATTTTCTTTAGAATATTAATGATTATGCTTCATTGTTATTATTATTTTTTTTAATTCCGTGAAAATTAGAATTATTTGGATATAATTTATTTATATTAAAATTACCAATTTTCATAATATTTCTTTTAAAATATAAAATTTAAACAATACCAATGTCGTACTGTATCCATTGCTTAATACACATGGATAATTATCCGTAATTTTGGATAAATTAATATTATACAAAAAATATAATATGAAATAAAGTATAACGTATTTTGTATACGTATAAAAGTATTTAGGATTTTTGTCCACTTACTCCATTTCTAGGGATTTTTTTCTCACTTACCCCATTAAGATTTTTTAATTCCCCCTTACCTAAAACACTCTAAGGAAGTCTTCCTTAATACCCCATTAAGTTTTTTTTTTGTTTTTTTGTTTTTTTTTAAGACTATTTTACTTCACCCTTTTTTTTTTTTTTTTTTGAAAAGAGGTTTGGAACCCAGCCTAGCTGGGAGGCTCAGCCCCACGCCCGGTTCCATTTATTGAAATAATATTTTGCAACGGGGGGGACATAAAACCTGAACCCCGTGCTACATTAGAACAATGACAATAATCTTCGTAGAGTACATCCTGAATAATAGCAGGAGTCTCATCTAACCAAACATCATCTAACCAATCAACACTAGCAAGGTGAGCAAGCCTATCTGCAACACCATTTGCTTCGCGGTAGATATGCCGAATTCTAACTAATTGAAAAGCAGATAGGTAATTAATCTTTACAATCATCCAAAACTCGACTTACCTCCGAATAATTCACCTCCTTGCTATTGAGAGCAGCAATCAGAATGGCAGAGTCGCTTTCAATATCAATTTCCGTCCAACTTTGGTGTATACCAAGAAGAAGACCAGCTCTACACGCCTCCGCTTCCATATTAATAGCCGAGTGTGCATGCAGAAAAGGTCTTGCAATTGCCGCGATACCCATGCCCCATTCATCTCTGACCACCACTTCCATAATCAACTCTGAAAGCCCCATCAACATTAATTTTCAGTCTTCCTGAAGGAGGACATTCCCATTTAGTCAAACGCCATTTCTTTTTCCTGGAAGCCTTTGGATGGTAAAGCTGAAAGTCCTCCGATCGCTGCCTACACCACTGGATCATATGCATGGGTTGAAAGCTACCACACTTCCAGACTAAATTATTCCTCTCACACCAAATCAACCATAGGCCCATAATAAAAAAATCTCACTGCTCAGAACACAATATATCCATCATATCAAAGACCCAGGCCTTCACATCAGCAGCAACATGAGTCTGAGGCTTTAACTTTAACGGACAGAAAGTCCAAAAGCATTGGAGTGCCATGCAATCTTTAAATAAATGCTTGTCGGTCTCCACCGAATTGCAGTTGTAATATCATGCAAAGGAATTTTACGTGAAAAAAGTGCATAGCTCATGGGTAGGGCCCCATTCAACAAACGCCATGTGAAGACTTTGACTTTTGGTGGCACATTAGCTTGCCACAATTTATTCCAGTAGCTCCTTAATTGACCCCAGCAATTATACTAGATGTTGACGCCCATGCATGACTTCTCAAGGAATTAACCATTACATGATACCCACTTCTTACATTGCAGACACCCTTGCCATCATAATGCCATACCATTCTGTCTTCTGCCGGTCTAATACTCAAGGGAATAGCTGCTATCTTAGTGACCTCCATCTCCGTAAAAATTTCACTCAGAACATCAACCATCCACTCCTTCTCGTCGGCATCTATGACATCTGCAACTACCCAATTTTCAGTGCCCTCCATTATAGGAGAGAACGGTCTAAAAGAGCTAGGCATGGACATCTAGGGGTCCTGCCACAAAGAAATAGTACTCCCATCTCCAACCTGGTAACGGACACCTTGACGTAGCACTTCCCGCCCAGCCATAATACTACGCCATGTATATGATGAACCCTTCTTCATCTCCGCTGCCATGAAAGAACAATTGGGGAAGTATTTGGCCTTCAAAACACGAGCAATTAAAGACTTTGGCTTATGTATCCACCGCCACCCCTGTTTAGCCAAGAGAGCTAGATTAAAGCAATGCATTTTTCGAAAACCCATACCTCCCTCCACTTTTGGGCGACACAATTTCTCCCAAGAGACCCAATGAATCTTCTTCTCATCCTCTGATCCACCCCACCAAAAACGAGCCATTAATTGTTGCATCTCATTACACAAATGTTTGGGTAATTCGAAACAACTCATCACATAAGAGGGAATGGCTTGTGCAACTGCTTTGATCAAAACTTCTCTTCCAGCTACCGATAATTTTTTTTCTCTCCAACCTTGCGTCCGAGTTCTCACCTTTTCATTCAAGAATGCAAAAGCTTCCTCCTTCGAATAACTAATCTCTGTTGGCAACCCGAGGTATTTATCATGCTTCTCTACCCTTGTAACACCCAATAATGCTGCAAATTCCTCTTGACAATCTGTTAATGTTAGAAATCGGAGGCTCTAATTAACGTTAAAGAGAAAAGAGAGAGAGAGAGAGAAATAACGCCGACAAGTATAGTGGTTCGTCTCCCACTTTGGGGGAGACTACGTCCACTTAAAGCTTTACTATGTGTCAGGTCTTGAGGCTCAACAGGATTACAAGAGTTGTAATGGGATGATGAGTAAGTGGGAAGGAGTCCCCTTTTATAGGGAAGGGAGGTTCCTTCCTTCACTTGTTTTCCAATGTGGGATACAAAAACAACTATTCTAGTCTAGAAAGCATGTTGTGAAGGCAACTTGGCAAGGTTGGGAACTTGGTTTCCCGACAAGCTCTTGAGCATTTCCGACCATCATGGCATAGCTTGGACGTCGGGCTACGGGATGCATATCGTCGTTGGGTCCCACCATGGCTCGTGGGCCCCCCACGAGGGTGTTGTTTATGCTTGGTGACATAGATATTAGCCTTGTTAGTAGAGGTATCTACAAGTCCCCGAAGTCCCCAAGTGAGAGGAGCTTCTTTGTTGGGGAGTTATAAACATGATGACATCAAGCATAAACAATGTCCGAGAGGCGCCTAGCCACTACACAATCCAACGCCACATTCCTACTAAAGGAGATACAGCTCTTTTAAAGGTTAACCTGCTGGCCAGACGCATTTTCATAGTCCTGGAGAATCCCAAACCATACATTCAGCTGCCTCCGCTTTGAAAAAAATAAAGGAATCGTCTACAAAAAATAAATGGCTAATACTTGGTGCACCCTTACTGTTAATGTCTAAAGTTCAGCGGTAGTTGTACTTTGGTTAACGATGATCCGATGGGCGGACCGCTACTTGTGATATGGTCGAAACTCCTGCTACCTGTCAAGTAAAATACAAAGAGGCGTCAAAGGGAGACCGCACTGGGCGGTCTTCTCTTCTCCGATGCCTAAGTTAGTCAATGTATTTATGTTGACAACGTAACAGTAGGTAAGTAGTAAATGCGTAATTAATGAGGAGAGAGGAGATAACCTTTTATAGGTTGGGAAGAGGCTGACCTCTTCCTTGTTTTCGATGTGGGACTGATATGCTTCAGTTCCTAGCTTCTAGAGCTTCTGATGCTATCATGGCGCAGCGCGTGGCGGCGCGACAGTGGTGATCTGGGGGTGAGCCGGGGCTCAGGCAGTAGCCTGCTTGGCTGTGTTTCCGTAGGTCACACAGTTGGTGGTAGTTGGTACCGCTGGCGGTAGCATGAGTGTGGCTCATTCTAGCTAATTATGCTTGGCAAAAGCTCATGTAAGTACACCTACAAACCTCCATACCGTGAAATCTGTCATCCCTTTCTGCAACCATAATTAACCTCAATAAGGCCTCAGCAACAAGAAGAAAAAGATAAGGTGAAATAGCATCTCCTTGTCGTAGACCCCTGGATGGAATAATTCGGCCCCTATGGTCGCCATTAACAATGAAAGAGTAGGAGACCGTACGAACAGAAGCCATAACCCAATTAACCCACACATCACAGAACCCCATCTTCAACATAACTGCTTCCAAAAACCTCCATTCAACTCTGTCATATGCCTTACTTAGAGAGAGAGAGAGAAACCATAAGAGACTTCGCCGGAGTCCCGTCACCAGTCGCGGGATTCAAGCCAACTTTTACCGGAATCCGGTCACTGGCCGCCGCCCATCGGACTTTTCTGAAAACCTCGCTGGAGGTCCCCAAAGAGGTCGTCAGAGATTTCATAGGTCGCCGGAAATGTTTATTTCCCCCAATAGACGTCTATTGCCCCCCAATAGAGGGGCAATAAACCTCTATTGTCCCCCAATAGATGTCTATTGCCTCCCAATAGAACTTTTGGTAGCCGGAATGGAAACTAATCTTCCTAAAATTAGATAAATAGATTATATCAATTTAAAAACGTTTATTGTCCTCCAATAAACGTCTATTGCCCCCCAACAGACATTCAAAACTTTTTTTTTCCTTTCCTTCTACCCCATTACTTAAAAAAAAAACTGCTTTGGGCACCCAGAAAATTGCTCTAGGCACCCAAGTCAACAAATCAAAATTCTCTCTCCCTGCCTCGCACATCCGGTCAGTCCAGGATGCCAATCTCGGCTTCTGGCAAGGCGTCCCCGGAAGCTTCTCCAACAAAACCGGTCCCCACCGTCTAACACTGCCGTAGAGAGAGAATTTGGATTCCTAGCCTACCGGAATCGGTGCTGCAGAAAACTCGTCTCTCTTTCTCTCTTGCTTTGGGCGATTTCTGTTACAACATCATCAATTCCTTCTATATGCTCTAACCATGACCGGCGGCAGATCGGAGAACTGGTCAACCTTGATCGTCAGCGAAAACGAGAGGTCAAGGGTGAGCTCCGGCGACAAGTGGACTCCGACGTGGTTGAGTTGGATCCAGGCGAGCTCTAGGGCCGGGTCGGAGGGGAAGAGGATGAACATGGCAGTGGAGAGAGAGAGAGAGAGAGAGTCTGATCGGAGAGGGATGAGAGAGAGAGGAGAGACAGAGTCTGATCGGAGATTGATGAGTGGGAGGAGAGAGAGAGAGATCGATGGCATGGATGCAGTTTTTTAATTAAGTTGAGGGCAAAATTGTTATTTTATTTAAAATTGTGTAAGTGAGAATAAAAATCTATTGCTGGGGTAAGTAGGATAATTTTGACCAATTTTGGTGTTTTGGGTCAAGAACCCAAATATTTATGTATTCTGGTAAATATGAAAATAGAAAATAAAAGAAAATGACGAGAGAGAGAGAGAATAAAAATTAATGCAGCAAAAAAGAAAATAAAAATGGGAGATAAGTCATAAGCGTGGCTTTTGGTTAGTGGAACCTACGATAGAGAATACTCTTTTTCATTCCGTGGTTGCACCGTACCCAATGAGTTTTAGATACCCTTATTTGTATCATTTGAAGCAAAAGATACAGAAAAAAATCTGTATTCTATGAGCCTTGTGCTAGAAGTGAGTTCTTGTATCTTCTACAATCTTAGCTTTAGCCTTATGAAGTACAACCTTGGCTTCAAGGATACATATATCATTTACAAGATACTCATTACCATGGTCAGAAAGCCAACTGAGGGGAACTAAAAATTTGAAGCCACAGTCACTGTCACAAGCATTGAACACATGTACAGCATCTGCAAATCAAAATAAAAAATCATAAAAAAAAAGAACAAGGAAAAAAAAAATGAAGCAACCAGGCATTCAGAATTGCAGATGACTTTGCCAACAAGCTTCAAGTTGCTTATATCCAAAAAAACTTTCACTGTGCAACAGTCTTAATAAAAGTGAACGATCAATCTGCAGACTAGAAGTCATGGGAGAATATGTGAAACTACATTATCCGAAACCGAATTTGTGAATGTACACTATGTTTCATTTTCAGGAAGAATAGAAAGCAATGTATTTTTGTGAGTGCCTGCTTGGTCACCCTGAGGAATTGAAGAAAAAATATAGAAAAGAAAAATAACATAATGTGAAACGCCCTTTTGAGTCTCAGAAATTTTTGATAGTACGTGACATAAAATCAGACAAACAAAATGAACAATAAGATAAGATAAAGTCTCAGTTCTGTAATTCTTTGTAAAAGAAACATCCCCCACATTCGAAAGTCAATTTTATTATTCTAGTTCCTCTCTAATCGCTTGTGCAGACCAAAAGATAAAACAAAACTATAGCTTTTCAGATCCAGAACAAAGGAAAAAAAACTTCCGTTCTTCACCGAGCCATTACGTAGAAGGTCTAAAATCATTACTACAACGAATATCCATAGACTACGGTCAACAGACTGTCACTTGATAACAAAGTGTTAGTTGTGAAAATATAGAAATGTCTAGAAGACTGTGATGCAGGTAAGTCCTTTGGATGCCCCTGCATAAGTCACGCAAATAATCATACAAGATCTCATTCTTATGCCGCTACTGTCAGACTGAACAAAACCCAAACCCCCGATAACTGTATGCAAGAATCACTGGTTCCATTTAATAAATTAGACTATTTTGCACATAATGACCGGAACAACCATAAATGTGCCATGGAAAAATGGAAAACAAGGTACCCTTTGTTATTGATTCGCTGGGTTGAAGTTGATTAACCACTGTCAAGCTGAATTGTGCACATCTAGACCACCCCTGAGTCAATTCTGAAGCATCCGGGACATCCAAATATGGTGACAAGCAATCAATAACATGCCCCTTGAGATACAGAAGGATCCGCCTAACCAAACCGGTCAAGTCCAAAACCATAACATATATCAGGAGTATATAACTTTAAAGCATGTCACTAGTGGTAGATGCTCCAAATTACCATTTAGAATTGCCAACGACGAAAATATCAGAGTAATGCTTGGATGCGGTATCCAACATAGAGAAGTTGTCAATTTTCCATAGTGGAAGATCATCCCCTTCCTCAACTTTCACCTTCTTCATGCTACGAACATAACGATTCTTCAATCTATATGACTTTGGAATCAATAGACCAGCATTCTGATTCTTCAATACACATCCCCTTCCTCAACTTTCACCTTCATGCAACGAACATAACGATTCTTCAATCTATACGACTTCGGAATCAATATACCAGCATTCTGATTCTTCAACATAGAGAAGTTGTCAATTTTCCATAGTGCAAGATCATCCCTTTCCTCAACTTTCACCTTCTTCATGCTACGAACATAACGATACGAACATAACGATTCTTCAATCTATACAACTTTGGAATCAATATACCAGCATTCTGATTCTTCAATATACAAAGAGAAATCAACCTGGTTGGAGAATCCATAGACTGATCCTCAACTAAACTCGGTTCACAAGTAGTGCTAAAACAAACCTGTATTGCATGGCTCTTGGAATAATAAACTGGGGTCAAGCGAACCCACTCTGATCCTCAGCTAGCAAAGGGGTACAATCAGGAGGTGGATCAACACAGAGAGCAGCTGAGGTAGAGAGAGGAAGGGCAATGCCAACTAGAAATATCAATGGAGCTTTGCTTTTTCTTTAGGCCTTGTAAACCGAAATGAAACTTATATGATATTTTTTGCCAACGTATATCTCTCCGGCTGATAATTTCTAACTGATCTATGAAGAATACAAACTTTCCCATGCATAATTACATAAGCATGTTCTAGAACAACTAAAACACTAATTGCAATCTTCAGCATGTGAATAAAGGCCAACTCCTCAGGTAGCCTAGTTCATTGTCCATATCCTTGCCGTCCAAATCTATTCTTGCTACCACAAGATCCACCTTTGCAGGAGTTACCTCGTCCTTTAGTCTCTAAACTTCTTCCACAAACTTCTTCATACCCAAAGCACCAGGGCTCCAACCAAACCAATTCAAATCAAAAGATCTTAAGCTCCTCCCATGAAAGTTAGGTGTTCGCAGGCATCATCTGTCATATCCTTGACTTTGGTGGTCTTCAAAATCGAGCCGAAGCAATGAATGCGCATTCATAAACATGCAACTTCTCTTCTATTAATTTTGAATTCGAGAATGATGCCACCAAGAAACTATATTTAGGAGTGAAGAGAGAGTTTTCTTTATTTTTTCTAAACCCCAAAAATCTGTGAGCTGACAGCCTCGCATCCTTGTCTTTCTTGACTGAGGTAGGGTCAGTAGGATCAATGTGAAGTTGTTCAAACAGCAGTTTATCCTTCTAGGCATGCACCTGTTGACCACTCTTCCATGATGTCAAAAAATCTGGAGCTTTTACAGAAGAAGGTGCTCCTTATGTATATCCACCTCGAAAACTTAATGCATCCCAGTAAGCATGCCTAGAAGGATAAGCACCTTTTAACAACTCCGTACCTTGCATCCTGCCAAAGAGTCTGGAGGCTTTACAGATCCCCATCTGAAGGTCTCAGTTCCTGATGTACATCCTCAAGTGATGAAGGGCTAGTAGGCTCCGAGCAATTTTTTTCAAAACTTGGTGCATTCTGGCAGGCAGGCATCTGTTCGCAATTCAGTTCCTTGCATGTAGTCAAAAAGTCTGGAGCTTTTACAGAATCCATATCAGGTCCCTGCTCCTTAAGTTCCTCTTCTGAGGGTTGCACGGGTGCAGAACCAACAGTTCTTTTATCTTCTAAAGTCTTAGCTTTACCCTTATCAAGTATGACCTTGGCTTCAAGGATACATGTATCATTTACCAGATACTCATTACCATGGTCAGAAAGCCAACTGAGAGGAACTAAAAATTTGAAGCCACAGTCACTGTCACAAGCATTGAACACATGTACAGCATCTGCAAATCAAAAATAAAATATCACAAAAAAAAAAAAAAAAAATTAATAGAAGGCATAGCTCATTACTACATAGTAAAGAAACAATAATAATGAGGTAAATTTTTTTAGGATACACAGTGGATGAACTCAATTAAGGTTTCATAGATTAACAATCTTGATAATCAATTATAGAGATATATCAACATATGTTAGATAAAAGGAACTTTTAAGTATATATCAAAACTTGAGTTGTCAGAGGCATTTGGGGCAAACTAACCAAATGGATGCCTATGATATTTTGCAATATTTCCACCCTTTTTTTTGTTTGTTTTATTTTTTTTTTTTTGATGCATCTTAGAACTAAATACACATTGGGAGCCAGTTGACCAGAACCTTAACAAAATAGGGAGCACTATCTTCTTCTTTGCTTTTTCCCCCTCTGGGCAGAGCAATAAATTGAAATGATCATCATTATAGCCATCATTCAATATACATCTTTGTCGTGTTCAATGCTCAAAATGAAGCAACCAGGCAAGCAGATGACTTTGCCAACAAGTTTCAAGTTGCTTATATTCAAAAAACTTTCATTGTTCAAGTCTTAATAAAAGTGCACGATCAATCTGCAGACTAGAAGTCATGGAAGGATATGTGATACTACATTAACCGGGAATAAAAGTGAATGACCAATCCATGAATGTACACTATGTTTCATTTTCAGCAAGAAATTACAAGGAAGAATAGAAAGCAATGTTTTTTGGTGTTTGCATGCTTGGTTACTTTGAGGAATTGAAGGGAAAATATAGAAGAAGAAAAAAGAGTAAAAGAACATAATGTGAAATATCATTTATCAGAAATTTTGGAGTTTACATAATATGAACAGAAACAAAATGAACAATAAGATAAGATAATGTGTGAGTTCTATAATTCTCTGTAAAAGAAATATCCCCCATATTTGAAAGCCAATTTATTATTATTCTAGTTCCTCTCTAATCGCTTGTCCAGACCAAAAAGATAAAACAAAACTATAACTTTTCTGATCCAGACCAAATAAAAACATACTTCCTTTCTTCACCTAGCCGTTAAGTACATAGAAGGTCTAACATCATTACTACAACGAAGACCCATAGACTAGGGTCAACATACTGTCATTTGGTAACAAGGTTTCAGTTGTGAAAATATAAAAATGTCTAGAAGACAATCAGGCAAAAAATCATACAAGATCTCATTCTTATGCAGCAAGAGTCAGACTGATTGAAACCCAAACCCCCAATAACAGTATGCAAGAATCACTCGTTCAATTTAATAAATTAGACTATTTTCTACATAATGACCGGATCACCATAAATGTGCCATGGAAACATGGAAAACAAAGTACCCTTTGTTATTGATTCGCTGGGTTGAAGTTGATTAACCACAGACAAGCTGAAATGTGCACATCTAGACCAACCCTGAGGCAATTCTGAAGCATCCGGGACATCCAAATATGGTGACAAGTAATCAACAACATTCCCCTTCAGATACAGAAGGATCCGCCTAACCAAAGCAGTCAAGTCCAAAACCATAAGACATATATCAGAAAGTATATAACATTAAAGCATGTGACAAATAGTAGATACTCCAAATTACCATTTAGAATTGCTGGTGACGAAAATATCAGAGTAATGCTTGAAGGCGGTATCCAACTTAGAGAAGTTTTCAATTTTCCATGTGAATGTCACAGGTTCAAGATCATCCCCTTCCTCGACTTTCACCTTCTTCATGCTACGAACATAATGTTTCTTCAATCTATACGACCTTGGAATAAATATACCAGCATTCTGATTCTTCAATTTACGAAGAGAAATCAACCTGGTTCGAGCTACCATAGACTGATCCTCAACTAAAATCGGTTCACATGGAGTAGGGGGTGCATCATAATATGTAGTAACCCCTTCCTCCAAAGTAAGCCCCAAACCGGCTAGACAATCAGCTACACAGTTCTGCTGTCTATACACATGACTTAGTGTCCATCTCAAGTTTTGGTTAAACAGAGCATTGCAGCTTTTAATAAACTGAATCAGATGGTGATCTTGGTACAATTCGCCTACATTCGATAAAAGATTTACAGCCAACTTGGAGTCAGTTTCTACCTCAAGAAGTGACCACCCAGAATTGGATGCAAGTTCCAAGCCTTTGAGCAAGGCCTTAAGCTCTGCCTCAATAACTTTGCCTGTTCCCAAATTGGCTGCAAATCCAGCTACCCATTCTCCGTTTTCGTTCCGAATAACACCTCCTCCTCCAATGCACCCAGATTTGTTACGCCGACTCCCGTCTACGTTGAGCTTGTACCATCCCTGGGGAGGAAAGCTCCAGGACAACAACAATTCCTCCCTGCCTCTCTTACCTTTCCTGTGTTGAATAGGAACAAGGCCCATAAACATAAAGGTGATCATTGTGGTTTTAACTAATACTAAACCCTTTATTCAAAAAAACTGATACTAAACCCTAAGCCAAACCTTCAAATTCAAACCACAGAGAGAATCAAAACTATGGGGGGGGCGGGTGAGAGCTTACCTTCCCATATTGCCGATTCCAAGAAAACCAGAAGGGGGCTCCTCTTTTCGCTCAACAAACACGAACTTCCCGCTCTTGAGCAGAGTAGCCAGCGACCCAGCCGACTTCAATTTTCAATTTCACTTCTTCATCTTTCCGCGAGGCTAACCCTTTTTTTTTTTTAAATCAAAGTTTCCAAGTATGTTTTATTGAACTTCAATTTATATGAAGGCCAATTTGTTACCTTAATTAGATTATAATTGGAATTGTTTAAAAGAAATGGAATTATATTAATATTTATGTATAAGTTGCTTTCAAAACCCTAACGACCATGAAGCTTCTTGCCAAATCCCCCAACGTGCTAGCAACCGACCAACTCCGATAACTGTTTCTTAAGATTATACAAACAGTGTTTTGATCAAGAATCTTTACTTGAAATGGAGTTGTCTCCTTTACAATTGTGCATGTTGCCATTCAAAATATTAAAAAGCTTAGATGATTCCTTGAATTAGATCAAGTCAAATTTTTGGTGCTATCACTTTCTATTAAATGGAATCCAAATTGAGAAGTTGCATTAAAAAATTGATGACAATAACTTGTGATTTTAAAAATCGATGTTATCAGTACCGGGATTGTTGGAATTTGATTGTTTGTGTGTAGAGTTTATTTCCTCTTATGTTTTGCTAATATTAGGATTTTAATTCAAAAAATATATTAGTTCCTCAAATAAATTATTTTTTATTTACATATTGGAAGTTACTAAGTTAAAAGAGATCATGTGGCTGCTGCCACGTCATTTGGGATTCATATTTGGTATAATTTTTTGGGGTCTCTAGCGCTACTCTTTTAAATGTCAAAAACTTGAATTAAAATTTTGTTCGTGTTTGTGCTTTCTGTTATATAATTTCGCAAAATAATGTTAGAAACATTAAATTTCATCTGCTAATAGGTGCGTCCGTGCGTACAATGACAGAGCATCTAAGGAAGACCAAAAAGTGTCATTTCGATCAACAACTGCAAACGTGTGCAACTTTTTGTGATATCAAAGGGCATTTTGCTTCGGGTGGTTCTAGTTGGACCTCCAAATTTGCTATTTGGACCTCCTATACTTAGTATACCTCTAATTTACCTTTTAGAATACTTGAAAAGCTTAGTAGACCTCCTTATTTTTAGAGAGTTGGTTCTTGATCTTAATATGTTGCTAGAAACATTTTGAATTTGCTAAAAGAAGGATTTCAAGGGTTTTGGGTTGGAAGATTGAGTAATAACTATATCATAATATTCAATTAATTTAGTTTAAAAAAATTCAAAATCAGATTGTTTTGAATTTACTTTGGTATTAAATGATGGGCCATGTATATAAATTATTATTTTTACTTAATTATTTTAGGTAAATTATAAAACTATATGGCAATATAAGGAAATTCCAGAAAAAGAAAAAAACAATTTAATTGAATGTTATATTTGGGGAGGTAAGAAGAGTAATTTTTTTTTTCATTTTTCTCACTTTGTCCTTATTTGTCTTTTCATATCATATGACTTGACAAAGTCTATTAATAATTGAAAAAAGTTGGAAGTCCAAATATCAAATTTGGAGGTCCAACTAGAACCACCTCTTCTCAAAAAAAAAAAAAAAAAAAAAAAAAAAAAAAAGGAGGAGGCATTTTGCTTTCAAGTCATAAGGAGATAAGTTGTTTGCATGTTGCTTTCAAGTCGATCATGAGTTGTTTGCATTTTATTTTGGCTAATATAAACTGCATGCATTGTTGTTTTCTTTTTGTGTTTCAGTCAATGTATCAATGGATAGCCCCAGTGTAAAACCATATTCATGCTCACAATCATATGCATACAAACTCGACAACAATCACACAAGAATCAAGACTTACCTTCAGCAATTACTGGCATGGATTCCATCTTCTGCAGCTGCACAACAATGATCACTTGAAGATGGCCTTCTGTTACTTACCAACTTGCTTCTCAATGGACAGAACAATATGCAAAACGTGGTAGTAACAGGGACCAAGTTCATCTTATTTATATAGGTGACTTAACCCTCAAGAAGCTTCCCATTAAAGCATTCCTTATCGGATTAGGTTTCCTAGTTAGATTCTTAATGTATCACATCATTGTAGTCTTTCTTGCAGACTAAGAATAGGATTACTTACCTTAATGAATTGATACACTCTTTCATTAAGTTACAATATTGATTTACAGTTTGTGTCCATGTTGAACTAGTTTTGACATTAAGCTAATTATCAATTTACTATATGTTAATGTGTGACAAGTCCATGTTGATTCTAACAATCTCCCCCTTGGATTGACACATATTAAGCTTGATAATTTGCACCAGAAAATGTCAAAAACTACTCAACTTACTGTAGTGCGCGCCAGAAAACAAAATCAAACCAAAAATTCATTCCAACATGGTCAGATCACAGTTACTTATGCAGAGCAAGAAACAGTATACATTTTAACAAAAATGCAGAGTTTCAAAACCACAAACACAAGCTCCTGCAATCTACATATGTCAATCCAGAAGTGATACGATATATGCTAATGTGTATCAACAAGAAGGCATATGCTAGGTCCTACTTTATGTTTCTTAAACCAGAAACTCAAGCAAATTTTTTTGAACAGTACTGATGGCTTAAAAATATTGCTTGAACCTTAACATCAAGCTATACATGATTTAAGCCATCTGATAACAAGTATGATATTCAAAAAACAAGATGATAATTTCCAAAATATAACAATAAAGCTGCAGCAAACCATATTTGGAAATACCTCAATTTTTAATTGATAATAATAAACTGTCTTTACAATCAAGTTGTGATAAATAAACTGGAAATCCACAACTCAAAGAAATACAAGAACTCAGAAACCTTAGAAATTTAAATTGCTCCAACTAGAATAACTCTCTACTGAACCTAAGCATCTAGATTAGCTAAAACTCCAATGCTTGCTGTATGCTTCTGGAATGTTGCTACTGACAAGGCCTTGGTGAAGGGGTCTGCTATCTGTGAATTCGTGTCAATGCTCAAAACAGCTATTTCACTATGTTTTACTCTTTCTCTAAAACTGTAATACTTTAAATCAATATGCTTAGAATTGTTTGATCTTTTACTGTTCTTGCGAAAGAAAACTGCAACCTCATTGTCACAATAAATCACAAGTGTGCCAGCCACAATGTGACTCAATACTTTGGTCTGCATGAGAAAATTCCTAATCCAAAGTCCTTCACACACAGTTTCATATACTGCAATAAATTCAGCTTGCATAGTAGAAGTTGAAACAAGAGTTTGCTTCATGGTTTTCCAAGCAATAGCACCTCCTGCAAGCATGAACACATATCCATAAGTCAATTTCTTGGAGTTTGGATAATTTCTTGCAAAATCAGAATCTGAAAATCCAATGAGTTTCAGATCCTCCACTTGCCTATACACTAGCATGTAATTCTTGGTTCTCTGCAGGTACCTCAACACTTTCTTCCCAGCTACCCAATGTTCATGGCCTGGATTAGACTGGAATCTTGACAAAATCCCTACTGCAAAAGACAAGTCTGGCCTAGTGCAGACTTGTGCATACATGAGACTTCCTATAAGTATGGCATAAGGCTTTGACTCCATATTCTCCTTCTCAACATCATTTTTGGGATTTTGCTTCTTGGTCAATTTATCTCCTTTGGACATGGGAACTTCTCCAGCTGCACACTTCTCCATACCAAATCTCTTTAAAATTTTGGTAACATAATTCTGTTGAGACAAACCAAGTAGTCTCTGTGACCTATCTCTTTTAATCTCAATACCTAGTACATAGGATGCTTCTCCTAAGTCATTCATGTCAAAATTCTTTGACAGCAAATTCTTAGTGTCTTTAAGCAGTTTAATGTTACTGCTAGCCAAAAGTATATCATCCACATAGAGTACCAGAAAAATAAAATTGTTCCCAACTGTCTTCAAATAAACACACTCATCCACAAGATTTTCTGTAAATCCAAAAGTAGAAATCACAGAATCAAATTTCTTGTACCACTGTCTAGAAGCTTGTTTTAGGCCATAGATTGATTTTCTTAACTTACAGACTAAGTTTTCACTTCCAGCCTGTACAAAACCTTCTGGCTGCCTCATATAAATCACTTCATCTAGTTCACCATTCAAAAAGGTTGTTTTAACATCCATTTGGTGCAGCTCCATATCAAAATGAGCCACTAAAGCTGTACATACTAGGGAAGTCTCAGCTAAATTTGCACTATCGGCTGGGCCCCATCGGTACTCCCATGTACTATGCCATGGGCCGGGTTCACGACCCACCATGGCGGGGCTCATTTAGGATGCCACCCCGGGCACCCGGGGCCTTGGGCAAGGCCAGCACAGCCCAACTATTTACACAACAGGAGGACTGATATGGCATCAGAAGAACAACTAGTGTCCCACATCGAGGATGGGGGAGACTCCCTTCACATGTTCGAGTATAAAGACATTAGCACAACCACCTTTTACGGGTAATAACTCCTTTTGTCCACTATTTACTTGGTACACATCTATATTAGTTTCTCATTCAAGCATCGGAGAGGTGTAAACCGTCCGGTACGGTTTACCCCTCTAAGCGTGTGTTCTTGGTACAGGATTAGGAGTTGGATCGGTACCCCAGACGGTATAGCATTCTGTGTGAGGTACCCGGAGAAAGCCACCAGAAACATTGGCGCACCAGATAGGGGCGTATCATGACTGAGCCGGAAGGAACGGCAGGAGAGGGCAGAAGTTTCGCCCGGGCACTGATATTCTCTCCGGGAACTTCGTCAGCAGAAGCGCCATGTGTTGAAGGAATTCATGGTCTCGGGTCCTTGGACCCACATGTCCCGGACCAAGTGTCTCCGGTATCGGAGTTGAAATCCATGCGGGCGGAGATAGCAGCCTTCAGGGAACAATCCAGGATCGATCGGGAACAACAGAGTACCGATGGGGAAACAAACCGCCTTACGCAACAGAGAATACAAGATCTGGAAGATGAAAACACAGCGCTGGCCCGAGCACTGGACCGGAGGCACCAGCACAACAAGGCGCTCACCCAGGCCCTGGCTAGAGCATCCCAACTAGCAGCAGGCGCGAACGCTACCCCGATAGCAGGAGACTCCATCGCCCCGGCACTTTCTACGGGAGGCGGTCAGCGGGTAATCCAAGTACCGGTAGACTTATTCCCGGAAAGCTTGAGGCATCTACCACCACCACCGTTACCACAGCCAGTACCGAATATTCCCCCGGTAACCGACGCAAACACGGCATTACTTGTGCAAATGAGCAACTCTTTGCATGCTCTGCAGGCAAGGGTGCAGGCCACAGAAAACAGGGACACCTGGAGGGCCATGACCACCTACGAGGACCGCCCGGGTCCTTTTACCCAACAGGTTAGAGGAGCCATTCGAGCGGATATATCGAAGCCCCTAAAGATTGACTACACGGGAGTTGGAGACCCCTACCAACATCTACAGGCCTTCAGCTCGCAGACAAGCGCCAAGGGATATACGGATGAGGTGTGTTGTAATATGTTCCAGGAGACCTTGTCAGGGGAAGCTTTGAGTTGGTTCTACGAACTGCCGGTCGATTCTGTAGGGAATTTCAAGGAGTTAGCTGACAAGTTTGTAGCTCGATTCATCTTACGCACCGATGGGATACACACACCAAAGGGCCTGTTAAAGGTCCAGCAGGGAGAGAATGAAACTCTGAAGTCTTTTGTAAATCGATGGCAGGCGGCTACCGCCAAGTGCCGGGACCTTAATAAGGAACTGGCCGAGCTGGCTTTCAGGAGAGGCTTAAGGCGCGGAGAATTTCTCTATGGGATCAACCATAATCCTCCAGCTAACTACGATGAGCTGATGGCCACTGCCATCAGACACGCCCAGGCCGAATTCGAAACCTACGGGGACACCCCCAGACCAGAGCTAAGGGTGCCAACCCCGGCCTCAACTGTCAGGGATGAGCCACGAAAGAGGGAGTGGGCCCATAGTCATGACAGGTCACCCCATACCTCGAGCAAAAGAAGCAAAGAGTCCTCTTCCAGGACTAACAGTTATGGGACCACTCACCCTCAACGGGAGCCAGAGGTACAGCAGGCCCCGCGAACACCACCACCACCCCGGTATGAGGTGTTCACAATCCTTAACGCTTCATACAAGACTATTTGGAACGAAAGCAAGGATGAAATACCGGGCCCACCCCTAAGGAAGTTCCCGAAGAGTAAACTTACCCAGCAAGATACCGGAAAGTTCTGCACTTATCATGAGGATGCCGGACACAATACCAATCTCTGTGTTGCTTTAAAAAATACTATCGAGTCCCTTATCCAGAGGGGCAAGCTTCAACGGTACCTGCCTGCTAAGGAGATAGGAGCGGTGGACGTGTACGGCCAAATCTTCACGATCCATGGTGCGGGCCCGAAAAAATTACATCCCCAGAGGAAGAAGCGAAATTCTAGTTTCGGTCATCCGGAAGTTTTCAACTTCCACAAGGCCCCGCGGCAAGACGATGGTACCGGATGGACATCGGTGACATTCCTGCAGGAGGAGGAAGCCGATCTGAAGATGCCCCATGATGATCCCTTCTTAATCACGCTCCAAATGGACCATTATATAATGTCCCGGGTGCTCGTGGACACCGGGGCCTCAGTTAGCGTATTATTTCGCGATGCGTACAAAGCTTTGAACAGAGGGAGAGCCAAGCTGTCGCAGGATAACGAGCCCCTCATTAGCTTTTCAGGGGATATCGTCCAACCACTCGGATCAGATTACCTCTCGATCAAGGTAGGCAAAAGTCCAAATTGTTCAACCATCAAAACAGAGTTCATCGTGGTGGACTGCGTCTCATCCTATAATGCTATCCTAGGCCGACCGGCACTTTGGCGTCTGAAAACCTTCATTGCAGGTCACATGCTGATGATGAAAGTGCCAACCCCGGTCGGCATTGCTACGATCCGGGGTGACCAGGCCGCGGCAAGGAAATGCTATTCTTTGACCGTATCTCGCGGTAGGGGAAAGTTTGAGATGTTGCCCGTGGCTACTAACCCTCTGGAAGACAGGTACGAGGATCCCAGGGATGATACCGATTCAGACGAAGAACGGCCCGGTGCCGTAGAGGACATTGAGGAGGTGGTGCTATCAGAGCAGTTCCCGGACAGGACTGTTAAGATAGGCACTAAACTGTCTCCGGTTATCAGGGAAAGGTTGATCTCGTTCCTCCGCTCAAACTCATCTGCATTCGCCTGGTCGTATGAGGACATGCCCGGTATACCAATGGAGATAGCCACACACAATCTTAGTATCGTCCCTTATTCAGCACCGGTAAGACAAAAGAGGAGGGCCTTCACACACGATAAGTATCGGGCTATCCAGGCTGAAGTAAAGAAGTTGATGGCCATCAACTTTGTCAGGGAAGTAACGTATCCCCGGTGGTTAGCCAACGTGGTCATGGTGCCAAAGAAATCTCAGGGATCATGGCGCATGTGTGTGGACTATACAAACCTCAACCGGGCATGCCCCAAGGATAGCTTCCCGCTCCCGCGAATTGACCAACTAATCGACTCCACTGCTGGGTACCGGTTGCTCAGTTTCATGGATGCGTTCAGTGGGTACAACCAAATCCGAATGAACCCGGCAGACGAGGAGCACACTGCCTTTACCACAGACAAAGGTCTCTATTGTTACCAGGTCATGCCTTTCGGATTAAAGAATGCAGGTGCCACTTATCAGCGACTTGTCAACTCTATGTTTGAGGAGGTTATCGGTACTATGTTGGAAGTTTACGTGGACGATATGCTGGTAAAAAGTTTAACTCCGGAGGACCACGTAACCAACTTGTCAATCGTCTTCACCATCATATTACGCAATGGTATGCGGCTTAACCCGCAGAAGTGCATCTTCGGGGTTGAGGTAGGAAAGTTTCTCGGGTACATCATTAGCCACAGGGGAATCGAGGCCAACCCGGAGAAGGTGCAGGCTATATTAGACATGGTATCCCCAACCTACCGGAACGAGGTTCAATCTCTTACAGGCAAGGTGGCCGCCCTGTCAAGATTCATCTCCAGGCTGACGGACAAGTGTACTCCTTTCTTCAAACTGCTAAAAACCCAGCACGTCGAGGTAATAGCCTGGACAGCTGAGCACGAGACTGCTTTTATTGGCTTGAAGGCGTACTTCTCAGAGGTACCTCTACTTTACAAACCTGTTCCAGGAGAAATGCTCTACATATATCTGGCGGCATCTTCAACGGCTGTAAGCTCAGCTCTGATTAGGAAGGACTCCGATTGCGAGTACCCGGTGTACTACGCTGGAAAAGGGTACACTGGTGCAGAATCCAGGTACCCGGACATTGAAAAAATCGCACTGGCCCTCCTGGTATCGGCCCGGAGGCTTAGGCATTACTTCCAAGCACACTCAATCACCGTTTTCACTAATCACCCGCTGAGGCAGGTTTTGCAGAAACCAGAGACATCGGGCAGGTTAATTAAATGGGCCATCGAGCTGGGAGAGTTCGATATCAAGTACCAACCCCAGACAGCTATTAAGGGCCAGGCAGCGGCAGATTTTATTTCTGAGGCGATTCCCTCCCATAACCCGTCCCTGGAATCACCTGAACCACTAGCCCCGGATCCACCTCCACCAAGCACTTGGCGATTATATGTTGACGGCGCATCCAACAAGAAAACAAGTGGAGCCGGTATCCTGCTAATTAGCCCGGACGATCAAGTCTACGAGTACGCCCTCAAATTTGCCTTCAAAGCATCCAACAACACCGCAGAGTACGAGACCCTCATAGCAGGTCTGCAGATCGCCCGGGAACTAGGGGTGCAGCACCTTAGTATATTCAGTGATTCCCAGTTAGTCGTAAACCAGGTCAGCGGTAACTTCGAGGCAAAGGAGCCCCACATGTCCTCTTACCAGGCTCTGGCTCGGGCATTAGTGCAGAGATTTACCTCCTACATTTTTACCCAAATACCGAGGGCAGAAAACGACAAGGCAGACGCCCTTGCTAAGCTTGCATCAACTTCCCCAAGTCCTACCTATGGAGCCACTAAAGTCGAAATACTCGAGAGACCTAGCACTTCTAAAACGGTGTCAGAAATATTCGCTGTGGATCACACAGCTTCGTGGATGGACCCAATTTTGAAATACATGGTCGACGGCCTAGCACCGGATGATAAGGCCGAGGCCAGAAGACTGCAGTTGAGGTCAGCTCGATACACGATCATGAATGGCAAATTATACCGGAGAGGCCACTGCTTCCCCAATCTGAAGTGTGTAACGCCGGAGGAGGGTCACAAAATAATGAAGGACAAACATGCTGGTGTATGCGGTAACCATGCCGGAGCCCGATCCCTCGCACACAAGACCCTTAGGGCAGGATATTTCTGGCCAACCATGTCGGCCCTAGCCCAAACAATATCCAATTCTTGCCACAAGTGCCAAATGTATGCAAATATCCCAAGGGCACCGCCCATAGCCCTCTCCATCCTCCTTGCACCATGGCCGTTCTGTCAGTGGGGTTTGGACTTGATTGGTAAACTCCCCACAGCAGTAGGACAATTCAAATACGCAATCGTCGCTGTGGACTATCAAACAAAGTGGGTTGAAGCAGAACCTCTTGTCGCCATCACCACGGAAAAGGTAAAAAAATTTCTGTGGAAGAACATCTACTGCAGGTTTGGAGTCCCGGACACTATAGTCACGGAAAATGGTACCCAGTTTGACAATGATGAATTGAGGGCTTACACAGAAAACCTGGGCACCAAGATCCTCTATGCATCCCCGGCTCACCCCCAGACCAACGGTCAGGTCGAAGCTGTCAACAAGATAATCAAGAAAATACTGAAAAAGAAGCTCAACGAGGCCAAGGGCCTTTGGGCTGCTAAACTCCCGGAGGTGTTGTGGGCTATCCGGACTACAGCAACAGAGGCCACCGGAGAGACCCCTTTCTGCATGGCTTTCGGATCAGAAGCGGTACTCCCTATTGAAACACAAATCCAGAGTCCCCGGATCGAATACTTTGATGCGGGTACCAACTCAGAAGGCCTACAGCTCGATGCTGATCTACTCGAGGAACGAAGGGATGTGGCACACATGCATAACTTGGCTAACAAGCGGAGGATAGCCCGCTACTACGATGCCAAGGTACAATCCCGGACACTGAAGTTGGGGGACTGGGTCATGAAGCAGGTTTACCCAGAGCCCCGGGGACTGGATCCATCATGGACAGGCCCTTACGAGATCATTGAAGAGGTAGGCCCCGCAACCTTTTTCATCCGGGACATGAACGGGGTTGTTTCCAGGCATCCATGGAATACCCAGCGCCTACGGTACTATTACAAGTAGCTCCGGGAGCATCTTGTCCTAGCTTTTGCTTTTTGACCATACAGCTATGGCAAGCTACCCATCGGGTACTCATTCTGTATTTAACCACCATGTGGTATTTGAATAGAAAAATGAATTATTCAGACCATTTCTAGCATTTTTTTTACCTACCCCGGACATTCCCGGACATAGCTATTGTCAGTTACTCTATTCCAGTAATAAGTGATGCAAGTAAACGCTCAAGGTACAAAATCCTAGAAATTTTAATTCCTTTCCAATTCCCATTCAAACTCAAAAATTTTAATCCACAAAAGCCTGGACTACCAAGCACAGGAATTACGCCATTGTTCAAGACAAGGATAACTTCTACTAAAAACAAAAAAAAAAAAGGCATATACAAAAAAAAGGTAATGCCAGTACTACTGCTCGCCACCGGTACTCTGGGATCCACCGGCACCAGACCTGGCTGCCGCCTCCTTGTCTTTCTTCTTCTTCTCAAGAAGGCCCCGCCTGAATTTGGCTTCGTCCAAGTACCCGGCCGCCACCCATTCCTTGAACTTCATGATAACTGCTTTGTCTTGGGCAGCAGCCAGCATAGCAATAAGCTCTTCGGAGCCCTTGTACTCCTCTACGGCCTCATGCTTCTCCGCGGGAAGGCGCTCCTCCAGGTAGTCTGCTCTCTCCTTCCAGGATGTGGCAGACTCCGCAGCCTCTTTTTCGGAGTCCCGGGCACTTTTCACCTCTTCCCGGGCCTCCGAAATTTCACCTTCAAGCTCCGCGATTTGCTGCTTGGCCGCATCCATCTCGGCAGCCAGGGGAGTCAAAGACTCAATCTTCTTCTTCAAGGAGTCTCGCTCCTTCTCCAGCTTGGCCTTCTCGCCATGAAGATACTTCACCTGCCCGGAGAGATTGCTAACCTCCTCCTTCAGTTGAGTATCTTCCTCGCTGGCATCCACCTCGTACACATTGAAGAGTGCTTGCAAACGCACCGATTAAAATGTATATATAGTAATAAACAGCTACAAGGGTAACACAAACTCATACCCGCATCATGGATTCCCGGGCAAGACGGCGATTCTCTTTGGGAGTATTGTCTTTGGCCCGCACCCGGTCGAGATCAATGTCCTTCAGGTCACTAAGCATGGACCGCACGAACTTCTCATCGGCAACCCCATACTCACTCAGCAGCTGCTTGATGGGCTTCTTGGGGATTACCGGAAGGGCAGGGGACAGCAGGGCAAGCGATGGCAACGACTCAGGTCCCGGGTGATCCTTCTTCTGTCTCTTAGCACCGGATCCCTTAACGTCCCGGCCGGTATACGTCACCTCATGCTTCTCGCTTCGGTGCCGATGCTTGTGAGATCTCTTCTTCTCACCTAGAAGCAAGGCCTCATCACTACCGGTGGAGCGGGAAGAAATAGACACGGAGGCCGGTGCTTTTTCCTTTCCGGTGTCAGCAATGGTAATGACGTCAGCAACCGATGGCTGCACGACTTGGGTCGCGGGAGCTTCAGGATCAGGTTCCCCATACCCCGCATCAGTAAGCTCCAGTAGGGTCTCTTCAACGGACCGACCCGTAGTTTTCGACCCTAGGTCGACTTCGATGTGAAGGGCGTCTTCTCCCTGGCCCATCAGCATATCCATCAGCTGATTATCATCCATTTTGTCCTCCTATTTGCCTTTCCGGGGTTTCCTCTTCGGTGCTTTCACTGCAATCAGTTCGAAGTTAGTCAAAGAAAAGGACAGGGTGACATGCAAAAAAAAAAAACAAAACAAACAAAAAAAAAAAAAAAAAAAACTTTTAGCCTCACCGGGAAGCCATCCTAGTCCTAGCCTATAAAGTATATAGTGCCGGATGAATCTATAAGAGGTCCTCTCCTTCTCATTCCAAACGGCATATACCCGGGCTATCCTCTTCCTTTCTACCTCAGACAAAGTGTAGGCCTGGTCCCCGATGGCTTGGAAGGTACCGGTCAGCTGCCACTTCTTATTTTTAATTTGCCACCGGCCCCCAGCTAGAAATACTTTATTCCTCCATCTTTTGCTCATCGAGGAAGGCATATCGGTAACTAGTGGTTCGTAGTCCCTAGCAGCAAATGTCACCGTACCCGCACAGGACAGCTTCCTCGAGTACAGGACCCTGTGCACCGCGCGGAATTCATTTACGGAAGGCCACCCTTGTTGGCACAAGTCCCACATGGCCAACATACTATATATTTGGCGAATGGCATTCGGGGTCAACTGCCCCGGTGACAGGTTCAGCATCCGCAGTAGATACTGTAGGCACCGGGGCAGAGGTAGCGATAACCCTTGGTGGAACTGGTTCTCGTGCAGCGCCACCCACCCCGGGGCAGGATTTGCGGCCATCTCTCCATCCTTGAGAGGCCTAAGCTCTACTGCATCCGGTATTCCCCACTTTAGTCGTATGGCGAGGATCTCCTTCATCGTCATACTTCTCCCGGGCTCGTCGCATACGGTCCCGTCCGCAAGTGTATACCTAGGCTTCGGTATGCCCTCGGGAATTGCCACCGTGACTACCGGGGCCTCCGCCGACCCTCCCTCGCTCTCACCCTCGTCGGACTCCTCACTGCTCTCCGAGAACACCCCAGTCGAGGATCCGGTATTCTCTGCTAATTGACTTACTTGCGCTAAGTACCGATCGATGTCCACTTCAGCTTGCCTGGCAGAGGACTGGTACGACGATCCCGCATTCCCACCCTTGGTTTCTGATTCCATCCTAACTACGATACCGGGGACCTCAAAACTCGATATATCTGGAATCAGAAGCACAAGGGTTAGCCTAGCCAGATCTAAGACCATGTTGAAGCGCGGATCACTCCCCACTTCAAGCAAAAAACCCAGAAAAAACCCAGAAATTCAAACAAAAACCCAGAAATTCAAACAAAAACCCAGAAATTCAAGGAAAATCCATAAACACCCAGTCGGCCATAGCAATTCCTACCCACTTTCACATATTGCTTATTCTGAGTAACCCAGAAACGCAAAAAAAAAAAAACACAAGAAAAACCAAAAACCAAACCACATTCTCTTACCTCTTTTCCTGCAGTCGCTAATCCGGCCAAGGCCTTCTCTATGATCGCACCTCAAGGCTTTCGTCTTCACTCCTCACAGCAACAGAAGCACACAGAGAGAAGGTAAAACGCAAAACTCGCAAATTCTCAGAATTTTGGAAAAAGTGAGAAGGGAAACCGTCTGTTTCCCTCTTAAATTCAATCTCCAAAGCATCAGGGCCGTTGAAGACGAAAATCCCTCAACCACAAGATCACTACACGTGTCCCACGTCTCGAAAACCGTCAGTTGAGGGGACGGGCATTTATTGCACTCAGTCTGCCCCACGTGGCTGACATGCACCGCCTACCCCATTGGGTACCACGAGGCTCACACCCTCTACCCCATCGGGTATCAGAGCCAAGTTCTCTCTCTACCCCATCGGGTATCAGAGCCAAGTCCTCTCTACCCCATTGGGTACCGGAGGCTCACATCCTCTACCCCATCGGGTATCAGAGCCAAGTTCTCTCTCTACCACATCGGGTATCAAAGCCAAGTCCTCTCTACCCCATTGGGTACCGGAGGCTCACATCCTCTACCCCATCGGGTATCAGAGTCACGTTCTCTCTCTACCCCATCGGGTACCAGAGCCAAGTCCTCTCTACCCCATTGGGTACCGAAGGCTCACATCCTCTACCCCATCGGGTATCAGAGTCACGTTCTCTCTCTACCCCATCGGGTACCAGAGCCAAGTCCTCTCTACCCCATTGGGTACCGAAGGCTCACATCCTCTACCCCATCGGGTATCAGAGTCAAGTTCTCTCTCTACCCCATTGGGTACCAGAGCCAAGTCCTCTCTACCCCATTGGGTACCGGAGTCTCACATCCTCTACCCCATCGGGTATCAGAGTCAAGTTCTCTCTCTACCCCATTGGGTACCAGAGCCAAGTCCTCTCTACCCCATTGGGTACCGGAGGCTCACATCCTCTACCCCATCGGGTATCGGAGTCAAGTTCTCTCTCTACCCCATCGGGTACCAGAGCCAAGTCCTCTCTACCCCATTGGGTACCGGAGGCTCAACCCTCACCCTATCGCAGCGCGTAGATTAGCTACCTACAGCGTAACCCTCTCAAGATATCCCTTGAACGGGAAGTTGGGGGACTCCCTATAGGCACACTAGTGCCAAACTTCCGAGACAATAATAATAAGTCCCCACCCAAGACACATCTTGAACGGGAACTTGGGGGACTTGTACATACTAGGGAAGTCTCAGCTAAATTTGGCACTATCGGCTGTGTCACGCCCCTGATTTTTAACACAATTAAAAATCGATATATAACCCCATAATTATACATGCGTGAACGTTCAGCCATCAATACCAAATACCTGGAAAACCTTTTCCCTTTATACAACATACATATTGATGCCCTGAACCCACTATGTCAATATTGACCCGCCCACAGAGTCATATATTACATAAGCTTACGAATTAAATTGTCAACAATAAGATAAAACGCAAAAGCTCCTCAGAGTTTACTACATAGCGAAAGTCATAACAATGGCAAAACCAAACAAGTTTGCTTCCTACCAGTTCTGCTGCCAACAAGCTACCTCAGCTTCAGCCCCGATTATCCTACCCTGCAGGATTAACCCCTACACCGTTGGAATGGTGCACCGGGTTGTCACACAACAAACCCGGTAAGCTTTTGCAAGCCCGTATGAGTAACTCGAAACAACTCACACCAAATCACAACCACAACCACACTTAAAAAAAATCAAATTAAGTAAAATCAATAATCCCTCCATTGAAACTTAGTTCAGGAGATCACATCCGAACAACAATCCAAAAAGCAGTAATCCCTGCATATAACTTAGTTCAGGAGATAACATCAGAACAACAATCCAAAAAGCAGTAATCCCTGCATATAACTTAGTTCAGGAGATTACATTAAAACAATCGATAAAATCATAGTAATCCCTGCATAGAAATTTAGTTCAGGAGATTACATTAAAACAAACAATCTCAGTTTAAACATTATTCTCAAAACAACTCACACTTGAATTCTATCAAAATAACATAGAAAGCAACTCACACCTTGATTTCTATCAATCGTACCATAACGTACCATAGAAAACAACTCACACTTGAATTCTATCAAAATAACATAGAAAGCAACTCACACCTTGATTTCTATCAATCGTACCATAACGTACCATAGAAAACAACTCACACTTGAATTCTATCAAAATAACATAGAAAGCAACTCACACCTTGATTTCTATCAATCGTACCATAACGTACCATAGAAAACAACTCACACTTGAATTCTATCAAAATAACATAGAAAGCAACTCACACTTTATTCCCTAAAAACACGTAATGTCATGAGTTATCAATAACCAATTCCCGTTACCCCATAAATTACCTAGATGGCAGACAGACTAGAGCTCTAACTGAACGTAACCACTCGTCCGGCCAAAGACGTGATTACCTGATATTCTGCCCAAGGTCATAGACCTTCGTTCCTCGGGCCGCACAGTCCCTTGGAGCAAATCATTAAAACAGTCGCACAGGACTCAAAAACATTACACAAATCTCACGTTTTTCAAAACAATCGAAATCGACATTTCCATAATCATTGTTTTCCGAAAAGCCACAAAACAATAAAAAGCATCATTTCATGCATATTGTTTTCATACACAAATCTCAACGCTTTTCAAAACAAATCGAATCAACAATTCCAAGTCATTTGTTTTCCAAAAGACACAACCCAAAACAATAAAATGCATCATTCATGCCTATTGTTTTCATAAATCCACAACCCACTAAAACATATAATTTGCAGTTAAATCAATAACTCACAAAACGATAAGGTGTTCCGTTCCAAAATGAACCTTGTGAGATTACTCACCTCGAAACTCCCGCTGCGTCTTTAATACAGAACAAAGCAGCCAATCACAATAGCTGTCCAAAGAATACTTCGTCAAGTACCTAAGGAAACACAACTCTGATTCAGTTAACGAATCACAAGGAATAACGTTCAAAACCCTAAATCGAACCAAAATTCCCAAGGTAACGCCAATCAAGGCGAAACCACATCCGAGACCTCCCAAAGTCTCCGGAACACTTCCACGATCGATGTGTCCAAGCCACAAGTCGATCCGATGCTTAAATCCTCACGGATCGAAACATCGAACGGTCCGAAACCGTAAAAATCACAACATGCTCATACGATCTCCAAAAATTACAAACAATATATCGAAATGCTCGTATCGACGAGTAGATCGAACTCAGGAACAGAAACTATCCCTGAGGTGGCCGGAAACCGCCGGAAAACACCACCACAGTGGCGGCACCGCCGCCAAACCAAACTCGGAATTTGACAAAACTTCCAACACCAAAGTTCTTCATCTCAACCCCAATTTCAACTTTCATAACTACAACAAAGTCCAATTATAAACCAATCGATCGAATTTTACCTTAGAACAAACCGGACCGATTGAAACCCTAGAATTTCAATTCCAAAATTCGGCCTCCACGAGTTGAATCGATGCAAGCCACCTTGTGGGAAGCATCAACGTCCTCCAAGCTCCAAAAGCCCTCAAGAACCACCGGCAAAGGTGGCCGGAATCTCCGACTCCGATCAAGGCGATTTCATCCCCGAAGCGGCTTCTTCTCGGCCTTGCAGCGCCGCCTACGGTGCTTCCCACGACGAACTACCACCACAGACGTGTAGAGGGGACTGAGGCGAGCAGGATTCCCTCTGGAATCGCGTTGATTGGTGGCCGGAGGAGGGAGAACGACGCCGGCGAATTGGAGGGGCGAAACCGGGCTCGGGAGAGTTGGGTTTCCCAAAATGGAAACCTGGCCTTCTTTGCAATTTCCGGAAATTTTTGTCCTTTTATACCAAAATGGAAAGTTTTTCTGAAGCCCATAACTTCTTCATACGAACTCCGATTCTCGCGTTCCGCATGTCCACGAACTCGTATCGATGCGCTCTACAACTTTCGTGAAGGAAGTTTTCGGAGAATCTCAACACTTCAAAAGTCAACCTTTGCAAACCCCCTAAAGTCATACTTTCCGAATAAAAATTCGTCCGAAATACTTCCACTCCATCCACGAGCCACGAAACCGTCCGATAACCACAATTTAATTTCCGGAAAATCCTCGGAAAATAAATACGAAATTCTCGGGCATCACAGGCTGGGCCCCATCGGTACTCCCATGTACTATGCCATGGGCCGGGTTCACGACCCACCATGGTGGGGCTCATTTAGGATGCCACCCCGGGCACCCGGGGCCCTGGGCAAGGCCAGCACAGCCTTACACAACAGGAGGACTGATATGGCATCAGAAGAACAACTAGTGTCCCACATCGAGGATGGGGGAGACTCCCTTCACATGCTCGAGTATAAAGACATTAGCACAACCACCTTTTACGGGTAATAACTCCTTTTGTCCACTATTTACTTGGTACACATCTATATTAGTTTCTCATTCAAGCATCGGAGAGGTGTAAACCGTACCGCCTATAAGCGTGTGTTCTTGGTACAGGATTAGGAGTTGGATCGGTACCCCAGACGGTATAGCATTCTGTGTGAGGTACCCGGAGAAAGCCACCAGAAACAAAAGCCATGATTATTCTAAACGAGTCTTTTGTAGAAACTGGAGAAAAAGTCTCAGTAAAGTCAATGTCCTCCTTCTATGTGAAACCTTTGGCAACTAACCATGCCTTGTGTCTCTCTACATTGCTATTTGCATCTCTTTTGGTTTTGCAAAACCATTTACAACCTATAGGCTTCTGCTTGGGGTCAGGTTCAACTAATTCTCGAACTGCATTTTGGCTCATGGAATCAATTTCTGCTTCCATTGCTAGCTGCCATTGATGAGATTCACTACTTTTAATGGCTTGATTAAATGTAGTTGGATCATTGTCCTCTGCAAGTCCATTTCAATTTCTGCTTCTTGCAGATAAACAATGCAGTCACTCTTTTCCCCCTCCATAAGTTGGTTTTCTTGCTCTCTGTGATCTTCTAAGCTGAGGATTGTCAGGATTAGGTTGAGCTACTAGAGGATTTTGAGGTTCTTCATCAGGGATTTGTTCAGGTACTTGATCAGTTACTTGACTAGTTACATGTACTTGATCAGTTACTTGACTAGTTACTTGACCAGGTATAGGTACTTGATCAGTTACATCTCGGTTTTCTGTAATAGTTTCTGTTGCTAATGGTTCTTGTTCTAAAGGCAATGCCACACTTATATTCTCATCTGACACAATTTCCTCAAAATCTGAGGTTAAATCCTCAAGGTTTGTATTATGAACTTTTTCACTTAGAAACTTTACTTGATGTGTTTCAAAAATTCTAGGTGAATGATGAGCAGAATATAATTTATAGCCTTTAGATTTATCTGGATAACCTATAAAATAGCAACTAACAGTTTTGGGGTACCGGTCAAGTTTATTCAAGCTTGGATTATAAATCCTAGTTTCTGCATGGCATCCCCAAACATGGCAGTGATGAAGACTAGGTTTCCTGCCACACCAAAGCTCAAAAGCAATCTTTTCTATGGCTTTACTAGGTGTCCTGTTGCAAATATAATTTGTAGTTTTTAAAGCCTCACCCCACATAAATTTAGGCAAACTAGTTGTACACATCATGCACCTAACCATGTTCAAAAGAGTCCTATTCTTTCTTTCTGCAACACCTAGTTAGTAAAAAACGGGACGCGTATAATTCGGCAAAGAAACGTACGTGTATTATTCGGTTTACCTAGTCTAACGATACGATCAAATATTCGGTCAAAAAAACACGATACGGAAAATTTATAAGTTTGAACTATACGTGTATAATTCGGCAAGTAGTAGAAAAAACGGGTTCAAAAATATGGATATATAAAACACTATTTTTGTAAGAAAATAACTAATAATCTACTCTAAACACTTGCTTTATTTTATATCATTTATGATATGTGATAAAACATGAAAAAAAGGATATGGCACCCAAGTAAAATATAATCAGGCGCTTGAATTACAATACGCTATACATAAGTTTTTCTTTAATTATACGCATACTGAAGTTTTATACGCGTTTTAATTAACTAGTGCTTTAATTTTTTTTTTCAAATTCCAAGTATTTTTACTCCGTATAAAACAGATACGTGTATAAAACGTGTTTTAAAAGGTCGAACTCAATAATACTCGAAAAAACCCGAGTCTACAATTTCAATATGCCGTACTGAAGTTTTTTTCAATTATACGCGTATTGAAGTTTTATAGGGTGTTGTAACCCGAGTCTATTCTTTCTTTCTGCAACTGTGCAACACCATTCTGTTGTGGGTTATAGGGTGTTGTATATTGAGCTTTAATTCCATTGTCTTGCATAAAAACGCAAATGGACCCTTTTGTTGGCCGGATTCAGTGTACTTCCCATAGAACTCACCACCTCTATCTGATCTCACTGTTTTGATTTTCTTTTCTAGCTAGTTGATTCTCTACCTTAGACTTAAAGATTTGAAAGGCTTTCAATGCTTGTGCCTTTTCTGAAAGTAGATAAACATAACTGTATCTAGAAAATTCATCAATGAATGTGATAAAATACACATTCCCACAGATAGTTTGATGCCTAAATGGACCACATATATCAGTGTGTATGAGTTATAGTAAATTTTGGCTTCTATATGCAGTCTTCTTTCTAGTATTGGTTATTTTTCCCTTAAAGCATTCCACACAGTCTGTTAGATGATAGGAGCATTTTAATGCGACGTTTTAACTGCATTTCCCTACATTGTCTGCGTTATTTCCTTAATAAAACTCTGTTTAGGAAAGTTTTCATTCTTCGATTGGGAAAGTTCCTATTTGTAGAAAGTTTCCATTTTTGTAGTTTCTATTTTTCATTTTTGGAAAGTTTCCATTTTCAGTTTAGGAAAGTTGCCATTTTTCATTTTAGGAAAGTTTCTATTTTTCTTACTAGTTTCTATTTTCAGGACCTCGGAGCCAAAAAGTGGAAATGAACTCATAAATGGAAAGAGGAGCTTGCAAACGTTAAGGGGAGCAAAAATGAGAAACAATGGACCACAGAAATGAGCAGAAATGAAGAAAAGAAGTTTTCCTGCTTCAACCAGGAAACCCTGCGAAAGGGAGGAGAGCTTACCAAGCAAGTTTCCAATGCAACCATGAAAAAGAAATGGAAAAATGAAGTGTTATGGCGTTGGAAGGTATCAAGGCTTGAAGTTGAAGCAACAAGGCCCAAGAACTCTCAAGACTTATTGGATTTTCAGCAAAATGGATCAAAAGCCCAAAAGCCCATGGAATTAGGGTTTGTGACGCAATGAAGAAACCCTAGGGATGTTTGCCGTCCAAAGCCAAGAGAGAAACAAGGGAGATGGCGTGAAAAATCAGAAAATAAAAGAAGATTTCGGTTGAGATTTTCTAGGGCAAATTTTTATGGAAAGAAAATATTTTTGGGAGACTTAAGAGTCTTTGCCGTGCAAAGAGAGAGAAAACAACGTGAGAATCAAGAAAAATCAAGAAGAAAACGTTGGGAGAAGAAATAGGGAGAGTTTTAAGGAAAGAAGAAGTGTGGACAACAAGAAAAAGCTCAAAATGCGTCTAGGTTCATCCCTAAATTCCCTAGAGGAGTTTTGGCCGAATGTAAAGTATAAAATCAGAATATATCCATGGAAATTCGGCAACTATATATTAGGGAATTATTTTGGAGCTTTATGATTGGTTGGATGACACACTAGGACTTATTTGGCGCTACATGATTGGTTGGAGCCGTGTGGCATGATTAAATTAATTTCTTGGGAAATAAAGGAGAAATACACGGCTTGGAGACCAAGTTTGCCGTCCCCTATATATTCCCTCTCCATTGTGACGTTTTGTTCCTTCTCTCCTTTTCACGTTTTACAACTTAGAAAAAAAATCAGAAAATCCCTCTAGCATAGCCGTGAGTTCTTCCATCATCTAGAGCGAGCCACGGAGTTCAAGCAAGGAAGAAGAAGAAGAAGAACCAAGCCGCTCACATCACCATCCATTCTCCACCTTGAAGCTTGCTTTCGAGATTCAAGACTCCATACGTTTTACCTTTCATCCCCATCTCCATCTCACGGTGTAATTCAACCTCTTTCTTTGTAACCTTGTTTGATTTCGTTGGTCTTGTTCTAGTTGACATATATGTTTGAACAATTGTTAATTTCTGGAATTTTATGATTAATTGAGAATTTTCAGATTCATATATTGTGATTCGAGAGTTGCTTATGTGAGTTTGTTTAATTAAATTTGCGTTGTAGATAACTTTTGTATTTTAATCTTATGTGGTTGCAAACACTTAGGGTTTCGATATGAATGGTGCTAGGTTTAAGAACATGAAATCAACTTTTTGTTTTGTGTAAACTTGAATCAAAGTAGTAAAGGTTTTAGACAAAGATCGAATTTAATTAAAGAGAATTGCAATTAGGTGGACTTTTCCATAACTAAGTTGTACACTTGAGTTGATAGCCTTTCTCTATGTCTACTGCGTTAAACATGTCATGATTGACTAGCTTTCTAGGGTTTGATTACATGTTTGATAGGATTAATCTAGGTGCTTTCGTTTAGGTTAATTAGCATTGAAAAGTAAAAAATGGGAAATCATTTGCTTTCGAATGTTTCACATGATCAACTCCTTTCTCATGACTTAGATGAACAATATTAGGGTTTGAATCAATTTTAATCATAGTTTCGGTTTTGATCTTTGTTCTCTCATTCCATCATTATCTTTATGTTTTTGCATTTTAATTGTTTTACTTATTTAGTTTTATTTTCGAAAAACCAAAAAACAAAATCCCCCCTTTTCGTGTAAAATGTTTATACTTGTGAATATCTTTGTGAATATTATACTTTGTTTTAATTTTAATTGTTTAATTGTTTGACAATGACAGGTGTACCCTCAATCCCCGGAATAGAACGATCCCTATTTGCTTATACTACTAACGATATTTTCAGGGTTAAATTATGCGCTTGCTCAAAGCGTTATCATTAGATTAGAAAAATCAAGTTCATTTAGGATTTTGTTTTTCACCAAAATTTTCAGTCTCTCTTTTGAAACATGGTCAAGTCTTCTATGCCAAAAAAATGCAGACTTTTCCTTTAGTTTGGTTCTTTTAACACCTGTTAAAGTGCTAGTACTGTTTGTGTTATTTTCAACAAGTAAAATTTCTTGTTGAGCCATTGAACAATTTAACTGTAAATAATCATTCATAATAACACCAGAACCAATTTGAACAGAATTTTTAGAAATAAGAATTCCATTACTATCAATAACAAGTCTACAACCAGATTTTACTAAAAGAGAAACTGAAACCAAATTCATTCTCATGGAAGGTACATAAAAAACATTGTCCAGAACTAACAATTTTCCTAATCCTAAATCAAGCTTTAAGGTGCCAATAGCCTTAACTGCCACTGTCATGCCATTTCCCACACACAAGTTCACTTCATCACTTTTTGGGATTCTCCTCCTTATGAATCCCTGCAAAGAATTAGTAATATGAATAGGTGAGCCTGAATCTATCCACCAAGACTGTGGTTCAACATTTATAACATTAATTTCTAGGGAAAAAACTGAATTAGAAAAAATCTTACCCTTTTTGGCTAACTAGTTCTTGTAGCCAGTGCAGTCCTTTTTCATGTGTCCTACTCTTTTGCAAAAGTAGCACTTGAACCTAAATGACTTATTTTCCTTAGCCACTGCAACTGTTGAACTCTTAGTTATGGCTTTGGTAGGCTTCAACTTGTTCTGGGGCTTTTTCTTCTTAGGCTTCTCTATGAGGTTTATGGCTATAGTAGGTTCCTTTTCTTCCTTGATCCTAGCTTCCTCATCCACACAGATGGATATAAGTTCATCTAGAGTCCAGTTTCCCTTTTGAGAATTGTAACTGGTTCTAAGATGACTAAAACTATTAGGTAGGGAATGCAGTGCATAATGCACTACCTGCTCATCCCTAACCCCCATCATGAGCTCCCTGAGTCTGCCATTTATATTGATCATCTTCATAATATGCTCTCTAACTCCCCCTGAACCCATGTACTTCAAATCATGAAACTCCTTGGTTAGCCTAGCTGCTTCTGCATTTTCACTTTCTTTAAACTTAGCACCTATGAGTTCCAAAAATTCTGATGCTAGCTCAGGCTCCTCTATACTTCCCCTGACAGTTTTAAACATGGAGGTACGAATGAGGTTTTTAGCTATTCTATTGGATCTATGCCACTTCTTGTAAAGATCAGTCTCTTTCTTGGTGCTCTTTTCATTCAACTCTGTAGGCTTATCCTTAGTAAAGCAATAGTCTATGTTTTCATGCATTCCCATATAATTCTCTACAAAGTCTAGCCAAGCTCTATAGTTGGTTCCAGTTAGCATCAAGACACTGTTCAAGTTCATGTAGGAGTTACCTAAGGAGCAAAACAAAATTCATGTGAGTCCTCAATTTGTAAAGAAGTTACTTTAAGTTTTTTGTATCTTTTAAGAACTTTAAGCAACCAAAACAAGAAGAGTTCATACAGAAAACCTAATCATTCCATACTTGCATTCATGTCAGTCCATAACCAAAAACAATGTTAAGCAACACTTTTGAGCAGAAGCATAACATCCTTAAGCTTCAAGCTCGGATTAACTTTTTAGAGAGCAATGAGGGGCAAAACAGAAATCCATGTGGACAGGTTGGTACACAAATCCATAATATTATTTGTTACAATAGTTGACTATTTTTATCTTCGACAAATTTGTTTATATACATGTTTGTGTATATATATGCATGATTATGTAAATATTGAATGTGTATAAAATGATCTGTGTAGATATTGAGATTGCTAGCTCAGATAGGTTGCAGACTTAGTTGCAGTTTTGGTTGTTGATTTTGAGTTTATGAACAAACTGTGTTAGCTTAGCTTTTTGATATGGCTGAGAGGATAAAAGTATGAGTCTAATATCATTTCAATTTCGTTTATTGTATGATAGTTGATGAAACTCTTGCTGCAAGTTGAATTGTTTTTTTTTTTTTTTCCAGTTTTGAAGAAAGAAAGGGAAGTTGTGTTTGTGTGCTTCAATGATTTTGTATCATCTATTATGTGTCAAATGTTTCTTAACAAATGCATGTTATGTGAGTATGGAGTAAGCCAAAATCATCATGTTCTGTAACCAATATTATGAGGATAACATTCATGCAGTAGTTCTTTAACAAATAACAAATACATGTTTCTGACACTTTCTGTTTTCGATTAAAAATGGAGAAGGGGGAAAAAAAAAACAATCCAGATTACTTGCAGGTTGTTCAATGCTACACATTGGGTTCATTAATAAAAGGTTGTTGATAGTAGACCTTACACAATTATATGACTTGAGATTTATATGTAACTGTTGATTCTTATCAGTATTAGGATAAAATTCCATATTCTGAATTCAAACTACATGTGATAGTATCCGATCTATTCATGTGAATTCGGTTTGATATTTGTATACTTGTGCATTATGTGATAGGTTCAAGATGCAACCAGTGGCCATGAAGTTAGAAGGGAGTCCATAGGAGAAGGAGTTCATCCACATTCAACTAGTAATCAAGAAATTGAGCATGCTCTGGCCAGTACTCACCAAGCCCCTCTAGTTAATGATAACTAGTATTGTGGTTAAGGATGTTTTTGAACAATATTAAGTTTGGCAATGTTTCCTTTAAGTTATCTAGTATATATGGTAGGACCTTATAATTATGAAATGTGGTTGGTTTGGTTTGTACTTGGTAATGAAGTATAAATTGGCACTTATCTTTTGATTATATAATTTCAGTTGTGAGATACTATGATTGAAATGATTGTTTTGGTGCTTTATATTGTTTTACTATATCTTTTGATTAGGTGTGTAAAATGGCAGAAAACATTTTGGTTTGAAAAAATTGGGTGGCCAATTAGTTGCGACGGTCATTAGCTGTCGCTAAAGCTTCATATGAAAAATACTTGAGGTGGCGACAGCAATGACGCCGTCGCAATTATGGAGGGAAAATCAATTTCCCGCCAATTTCTAATAAAATTTGGAGGGAAAATTTCTGGAAAAAAAAAATTATTTGAAAAAATAGTTTATTGCAAGCAACGGCATCTGCCGTAGCAAATAGGTTACTTGCGACGGCGTTTTCAGTCGCTACATGCCGTCGCCTAATAAGCGACCAATGGATTGCTACGCTCATTGCCATCGCTAAATCTTGTTGCGACGGCGTTTTGCCGTAGCCACGAGCAGTGGCGACGCCACCAACAACAACGGTGGATTTGCCGTCGCCTAGCCGTCGCCATTGGTGTTTTGCGACGACACACAGACTTTCCGCGACGGCACAAAGCCGTGGAAAAATGAATTCTTTTTTGTAGTGCTTGAGTTCTTTATCAATATGCCATGTTTAATGAAAATAAGTTATCCAAAGAAAAATTTCTAACTATCCGGATTTAGTTTATCAAGCATGCATACTGCTATTTTGTATTCTAAAACCACACTTGACCACTTCTTTGGAAGATAAAATTGAAGCATAATTTTAAAACACAAAACACAATTTCAATTTTGTTATACCATATGTTTTCTGTCAACGTCAATGAAGGATGCTTTGTGCATCATAATCACTTATGCAACAGAAAACCACAAAACATATGAGCTCTTTAACTTTATATTCTATCCAGATTCATCCTAGCTTGTAAGAAAATAAGCTCTTACATCTGTCAATTTTAACAATGTGGAAACAATTTCTGGGAGATTTATATTCTTTATACAATGTTACACGATCACAGATACAATACCATATCATCAATCAATTCAACATGCATATCAAAACATGCACATTCAAGTACAGACAATTGTTTCGATTTCAAGAAACCACAGAACAATCAAGAAATTGTAAATTTTATCCGGTCACCATCTACTCTAGCCTAACACACGCCGGGAATGCAACTAGGGTTCTTGAGCACAATCAAAAACTCAATAATCATGCTATGAATCAAAATCAATTTCACATAAAAACCTGTTTTTTCTTTTTCCCCAATTTGCTGCTAAAAATCACAGCGGATGCATGAATTCGATATCCAGATGCAGCAATAAATTCTCTTGGCGTCTTGATTCACAGCAATTAGGGTTTGAATCCCTTCTAGAGATGAAAACATCTCGAGCACTTCTGAATCCAGTCCCATACCCTCTTCTTGATCGAAACTGACCGTTGCAACGACAACGGTCCTTTGTTCTTAAGGTTTCGGGTTGGGTTTTGGGCCTGGCTTTCGTGCTTGCTGCGACTTGGGCCAAAAGATGTTAACCCGTAAAGCAAAAGAATTTTTTTTTTTTTTTTTTTGCAAAACCCTAAAACGTTTTTCATGTCAAGCAATACTTAATTCATATTTGTGAGCCTATGCTCTGATACCAATTGTAAAACCATATTCATGCTCACAATCATATGCATACAAACTTGACAACAATCACACAAGAATCAAGACTTACCTTTAGCAATTACTGGCATGGATTCCATCTTCTGTAGCTACACAACAATGATCACTTGAAGATGGCCTTCTGTTACTTACCAACTTGCTTCTCAATGGACAGAACAATATGCAAAACGTGGTAGTAACAGGGACCAAGTTCATCTTATTTATATAGGTGACTTAATCCTCAAGAAGCTTCCCATTAAAGCATTCCTTATCGGATTAGGTTTCCTAGTTAGATTCTTAATGTATCACATCATTGTAGTCTTTCTTGCAGACTAAGAATATGATTACTTAATGAATTGATACACTCTTTCATTAAGTTACAATATTGATTTACAAATTGTGTCCATGTTGAACTAGTTTTGACATTAAGCTAATTATCAATTTACTATATGTTAATGTGTGACAAGTCCATGTTGATTCTAACACCCAGACTGTTATAAAAGCCAATGAGATGTTCATGCCTAGTAGATTGTCATTTATTTTGTAACATTGTAAGAGTCATATTAATTTTTTTTTTTTTTTTTTACATTGTGTAATTTAAAGCAGTGCAGTGTGGCATGTTGGGATGTTTTTGTTAGATGCTGCTACCTAGCATATATGCAAATTCAACTATGGGTAGGACTGCTGTTTAGGCTCTCGCTTGAGAGTACTAAGCTTGCTATTGTGGGATACTCAATCGATATGGTGCCTCCTTTTCTTAACATTTACATCATATTTTCTTACTTTGCATTTTATGAGGGTTACACTCATGACATTCCTACGACCTTGCATAGGAGTGAAGCCGACTGTTCACTGCCTGATCGATGTAAAATATTCTCAACCTCTGGGTGTGACTTTCCTATCTATGTTGCACTATTTATCTGATTTTGACTTCTGCTTGTTGTGTAGGAAATGACAACTGTTAATTTTTATGGTGCTGTACTTTGAAATTAAATATCGATCGAGACCAAATACAAGTATATTCATGATTGGTATATTGGTTTCCCATAAGAAATTTATGAGGGAACATCTCTTGGTTTTAGAATAATGATGAAGTACATGGTTCTAGAATAACGTTGGAATACATGGTTCTAGAATAATGTTGGAGTACATGGACCAAGATGAATGTGGAAGATTCATGAAGGAGCATTTATTAAGTGGTTGGATGAATGAAGCATTAATGAAGTCATCTAGAGATTTCCTCCTTGGTCAATATAAGCAGAGGTCATTTGCTCATTCTAATCTAATCTCACATCCAAGTTGAGAGTGTAGTAATTGTTAGGTAGGAAAACAAGTATGAGAGAGGGTTTTCTTCAAGTAGTGTTCTTAAAGTTGTGTATCTCTTGTACCCACCCATTATTTTAGTGGAAATTCTTGTTGTTGCTGCCCCGTGGATGTAAGCATCTTGCCGAACCACGTTATATCCGGTGTTCCATTTCCTTTACTTTTTTATTTCCTTGCATATTTATCCTTCAGCATTTGGTGGCAGCCAAAGTCCACCAATATGGACTACACTCATTAACTCATGTGAGTGAATTCTTCAAAAATTAGTATTTAGCTTCATTACTGTTGACCACGTAGCTTATGTTCTTCAAACTTTTCATCTCAAGTCCTCCCAGGTTTGAAGTTCGCATATGAAAGAAAGATGAAGCTAATGGAGCCCTTCAACTAGTCCACTACCTCTGGGAAGAAATCTTGAGAGATGAGTAAGATGATGTGATGAGGCTGATCAAATATCCTTCAAATTTATTATTTGACATAGCGGAATTTGGGAATTATGAGTTTCTGGCAAGGTTTATGAGCTCTTGTCCTGAGTTAGTATGCGAAACTGATGAAAAAAATCAAACCATAATCTAAGTTGCAGTTCTGCATCGACACACAAGTATCTTCAATCTAGTGCATGAAATAGGCTCAATCAAAGATGTCATCGTGACATATGAAGATGATCAGGGTAAGAACATTGTGCATAGGGCTGCAAAATTAGCACCTCAAAATTAATTGAATCTCGTGTCAGGCGTAGCTCTTCAAATGCATCGAGAGTTGGTATGGTTTGAGGTACTTCTCATGCTTGATGTTTTAATAATGATCATGATCATCTAGGTAAAAACGAGGTAATAATTGCATATATGCCATATTCAAGTACACTAAGAAAACTCTACTAATTCGATCATTTCATATATATTTTCCTATTCATTCCTTGGTTAATTACTGTTCTGTAAATATCTATGATGTGGCAGGAAGTCAAAAAGATCGTCCAACCTCAATACATCGAGATGGAAAACGACGAACGAAAAACACCTCAAGAATTATTTACTAAAGAGCGAACGGTGTTAATGTGTCAAGGAGAAAAATGGATGAAGGACACTGCAACTTCATGCATGCTCGTTGCAACTATTATCGCAACCGTTGTGTTCAGCTGCATTTAGCATACCGGGTGGCACTGATGATCATACTGGAAAGCCAAACTTTTTGAAACAGAAAGCCTTTCTAGACTTTACCATAGCTGACGAAGTAGCACTCTTTTCCTCTTCAACTGCAATGTTGATGTTCTTGTTCATCCTTACCTCGCGGTATGCAAAAAATGATTTCCGCAAGTCTTTACCCTTGAAGTTGATGGTAGGACTCACTTGCCTCTTCATATCTATAGCATCGATGATGATGGCTTTCAGCACCGCCTTCTATCTATCCTGTCAATACGAATCAAGATGGGTTTCATATTTTACATTTTTATTTGCATTTGTCCCAGTTACTTTGTTTGCATTTATGCAATTCCCTCTCGTGTTCGATATGTCCTCGTCTATATTTTTCTCAAGTCTACTATTTCAGCCGTGAAAATACATGCTCTACTAAAAGTTGAGCTGAATGCTGTACAACAATTTGGTCGCTAGCAGCTACAATAATGATGTACATATATGTATTCTAGCTAGCATATTAAGTTGTAATTAGATTGATCATCGTATTTTGTACTATGAATGCATAAATGGATGAACATGTTGTACAAAGTTCAATGCAATGTTTGTGACAAAAACAAATTCTAGTGTCCCCCAAGGAGCTGTTTAAGGTCATCTAACCAACAGTTCTTTTATCTTCTAAAATCTTAGCTTTAGCCTTATGAAGGACGACCTTGGCTTCAAGGATAAATATATCGTTTACCATGGTTAGAAAGCCAACTGAGAGGAACTAAAAATTTGAAGCCGCAATTACTGTCACAAGCATTGAACACATGTACAGCATCTGCAAATCAAGATAAAATATCACAAAAAAAAAAAAAAAGGAAGCAACCAGGCATGCAGATGACTTTTCCAACAAGATTCAAATGGCTTATCTCCAAAAATCTTTCACCGTGCAACGGTCTTAGTAAAGGTGAAAAGTGAACGATCAATCTGCAGACTAGAAGTCATGGGAGGATATGTGATACTACATTAACCGAATAACCGGGAACCCAATCTGAGAATGTACTATGTTTCATTTTCAGTAAGAAATTAAAAGGAAGAATAGGAAGCATTTTTTTTTTTTTTTGTGATTGCCTGCTTGATTACTCTAAGGAATTGAAGGCAAAATATAGAAAGAAAAAAAAAATAACATAACATGAAATGCCCTTTTGGAGTCTGAAAATTCTTCTACCCACCTAGGTGGGTATGTGGTCACCCACTATGTTGTCAACAGATCTTGCTTCTTGAGGCGACTAAGCTATCTGAGCCATCTGATCAGTCCGTCAACATTGTTAACAGTGTTTGAAAAAAAAAAAATGAAGTAAAAAAGACGCAAGTTTTGTAGGCCTCCTATTTTCAACATTGTCTTATTCTCAATCTTCGTTGTCTTTCCATCTTCTCCGCCAGCATGGTGAATTTTTGAAGCCAAACAAGGCCATTATCCTCTTCTAGGGTCGCTCCGCCGGCCGCAAAGGCATCATTGTGAAGGCCATCAACGAAGGCATGCGCGACAATGCCTCATCGCCGGAATCAAGAAGTACTTGAGCAAGGACTCGACGGTGAAGCCAGATCAAGTTTGATTTAGAGTATGTGGGTTTAGGAATCAAATGTTCGAAAGAATTTTATGGGTGAACAAATGGATAATTGTCGTAGATGGGCAATTGAATTATGAATTTGAAATCCCCAGGTGAGAAGGTTGAAGAAGAACCAGCAAAAATTCTCAGACGAAACGCGTTTACTAAGCTGAATTTTTACAAAATTGATTAACTGGTGATTGGGCTATGGGCTCAAATTCCCTTTATTTTATGTTTTATTGTTTTTGGCTATGGGCTTGGGCTATGGGCTCAAATTCCCTTTTTTTTATGTTTTATTGTTTTTGGTTTTTATTAGTTAATGGTGGCTATATGCCGGTAATAAGTCCTTACCGAGTAGTGGTAGGGCGACGTGGGCTCTGTCCCGGACTACACCTTTTGTGTGCCTGGTCTACCCTAGTTAGGTGGCGAGTTCCCAAATGGTCGCAACCTCTTAGTGGCAGGAGGAAACTAAGTGTCATCGGACTAGTTTTCTGATGGCAACATAGTGGGAAAACTGATCTTATTAGTATATTATGGCTTCGAGTAAGCATTTACTTTCCGGTATGTCGCCGTATTTGTCAAGCGAATAGAGTAGCCAGAAGTGCACTCTTCGCTAGTTGGTGCCTGTTTAGAATACACACCTTTGTGGAGACTCTCGTTATTATCTCGAGTTGTTCTTCTTATGCTTATTGTAATTTGGGGTTCAGGTATCATGTCCCTCCCATGTATTCTAAAGTTTCATTAATGATCAAGGCCTAAGGGCAGCTGTGCAAGCCCTCTTTCAAAAAAAAAGAAAAAAAGAAACTCACAATCCAATCCAGATCTAATGGAATCTCATTATATGTAAGCAATCAATCCAAAGGAAAACTCCACTGCTGACATGGGTAAATTACATATATTGATTAGATATGGATGACAGAGACTTGTTGCAGATCTTCTGTTCCAATGTACTTCGATGAAATTTTGGATGAAGCTTTAGATCCAATATCTTGCTCTGGGTTGTAGATTCGACAGAGGCGCGAGATAATTTTGGTTAGGTCTCCTCTGCTCTGGTTTGCAGGCAGCGATGGAAATAAGAGAAGTGAGAACAGTAAGGTCGACTTCCCGATTATAATCGCACAGATTTTTTTATTTATTATTTTTTTGTTTTTGTTTCAGACTGTCACGCTCTGTTAACAGAGCCCAGGTGACCACCCACTTGGGTGGGCTGAAGAGTCTCCGTTTTGAGTCTCATAAATTTTTGATAGTACGTAACATAAAATCAGACAAACAAAATGAACAATAAGATAAGATAATGTCTGAGTTCTATAATTCTCTGTAAAAGAAACATCCCCATATTTGAAAGTCAATTTATTATTCTAGTTCCTCTCTAATCGCTTGTCCAGACCAAAAAAATAAAGCAAAAACTATTACTTTTCAGATCCAGACCAAAGGAAGAAAAACTTCCTTTCTTCACCTAGCCGTATTTCGTAGAAGGTCTAAAATCATTACTACAACGAAGACCCATAGACTATAATAAACAGATTGTTACTTGATAACAAGGTGTTAGTTGTGAAAATATAAAAATGTCTAGAAGACAGTGATGCAGGGAAGTCCTATGGATGCTCCTGCATAAGTCAGGCAAATAATCATACAAGATCTCATTCTAATGCAGCTACTGTCAGACTGAACGAAACCCAAACCCCCAATGACAGAATGCAAGAATCACTGGTTCCATTTAATAAATTAGACTATTTTCCACATAATGACCGGAGAAACCATAAATGTGCCATGGAAAAATGGAAAACAAAGTACCCTTTGTCATTGATTAGCTGAGTCGAAGTTGATTAACCACTGTCAAGCTGAAATGTGCACATCTAGACCACCCCTGAGGCAATTTTGAAGCATCCGGGACATCCAAATATGGTGACAAGTAATCAATAACATTCCCCTTCAGATACAGAAGGATCCGCCTGACTAAACCAGTCTAGTCCAAAACCATAACAGATATCGGAAAGTATAAGTATATAACTTGCGTGTCACCAGTAGTAGATGCTCCAAATTACCATTTAGAATTGCCAACAACGAAAATATCAGAGTGATGCTTGGAGGCAGTATCCAGCTTAGAGAAGTTATCAATTTTCCATGTGAATGTCACAGGTGCAAGATCATCCCTTCCCCAAATTTCACCTTCTTCATGCTACGAACATAATGATTCTTCAATCTATATGACTTTGGAATCAATATACCAGCATTCTGAATCTTCAATTTACAAAGAGAAATCAACCTGGTTCGAGCAACCATAGACTGATCCTCAACTAAATTTGGTTCACAGGGAGACGGGGGTGCTAAAACAAACCTGTATTGCTTGGCTCTTGGAGTAATAAACCAGGGTCGAGCGAACCCACTCTGATCTAGCAAAGGGGTACAATGAGGAGGTGGATCAAAACCCTTGCACAACCTTCACCAAACTGATCAAAACGGAGAGCCGCTGAGGTAGAGAGAGGAAGGGCAATGCCAACTAGAAATATCAATATGGAGCTTTGCTTTTGCTTTAGGCCTTGTAAACCAAAATAAAACTTGTATGATATTTTTCGCCAATGTATATCTATCCGGCTGATAATTTCTAACTGATCTATGAAGAATACAAACTTTCCCATGCATATACATAAACAATTACATAAGCATGTTTTAGAACAACTAAAACACTGATTGCAATCTTCAGCATGTGAATAAAGGCCAACTCCTCAGGTAGCCTAGTTCATTGTCCATATCCTTGCCGTCCAAATCTATTCTTGCTACCACAAGATCCACCTTTGCAGGAGTTACCTTGGCCTTTAGTCTCTAAACTTCTTCCACAAACTTGTTCATACCCAAAGCACCAGGGGTCCAACCGAAATCCAAAGATCTTAAGCTCCTCCCATGAAAGTTAGGTGTTTGTGGGCATCGTCTGTCATATCCTTGACTTTTGTGGTCTTCAAAATCAAGCCAAAGAAATGGATGCCCATTCATAAACATGCAACTTCTCTTCTATTGATTTTGAATTCAAGAATGATGCCACCAAGAAACAATACTTAGGAGTGAAACAAAAGTTTTCTTTATTTTCATTTAAACCCCAAAAGTCTCTGAGCTGACAGCCTCACATCCTTGTGTTTCTTGACTGAGTTAGGGTTAGCGGGCTGAATGAGAAGTTGTTCAACCAGCGGTGCATCCTTCGAGGCAGGCACCTGCTGACCACTCTTCCATGATGTCAAAAAATCTGGAGCTTTTACAGAAGAAGGTGCTCCTTATGTATATCCGGTAAGCAGGCACCTTTTAACAACTCCGCACCTTGCATCCTGCCAAAGAGCCTGGAGGCTTTACAGATCTACATCTGAAGGTCTCAGTTCCTGATGTACATCCTCAACCAATGAAGGGCTAGTAGGCTCAGTGTAATTTCTTTCAAAACTTGGTGCATTCCGGCAGGCAGGCATCTGTTCACAATTCTGTTCCTTGCATGTGTAGTCAAAAATTTTGGAGCTTTTACAGAATCCGTATCAGGTCCCTGCTCCTTAAGTTCCTCTTCTGAGGATTCCACAGGTGCAGAACCAACAGTTATTTTATCTTCTAAAATCTTAGCTTTAGTTTTATGAAGTACGACTGTAGCTTCAAGGATACATATATCATTTACAAGATACTCATAACCACCATGGTCAGAAAGCCAACTGAGAGGAACTAAAAATTTGAAGCCACTGTCACTGTCACAAGCATTGAACACATGTACAGCATCTGCAAATCAAAATAAAATATCACAAAAAAATAAATAAATAAATAAATAATAGAAGGCATAGCTCCTTACTACCCAGTAAAGAAACAATAATAAGAATAAGGTAAGTTTCTTTACGGTACATAGAGATGAACTCAATTAAGGTTTCATAGATCAACAATGTTGATAATCAATTATAGAGATATATCAACATATGTTAGATAAAAGGAACTTTTAAGCATACATCAAAACTTGAGTTGTCAGAGGCATTTAGGGAAAACTACTAACCAAACGGATGCCTATGATATATTGCAATATTTCTACCTTTTTTTTTTTTTTTATGCATCTTACAACTAAAAATAGACTTTGGGAGCCAGTTGACCAGAACCTTAACAAAATAGGGAGAACTATCTTCTTCTTTGCTTTTTCCCCCTCTGGTTGAAGCATTAAATTGAAATGATCATCATTATAGCCATTATTCAATGTACATTCTTGTCATGTTCAATGCTCAAAATGAAGCAACCGGTTGCTTATATCCAAAAAACTTTTACTGTTCACCACTCTTCATCAAAGTGAACAATCAATCTGCAGACTAGAAGTCATGGGGGGATATGTGATACTACATTAACCAGGAACCCAATCCATGAATGTACACTATGTTTCATTTTCAGTAAGAAATTAGAAGGAAGAATAGAAAGCAATGTTTTTTGGTGTTTGCATGCTTGGTTACTTTGAGGAATTGAAGGAAAAATATAGGAAAAAAAAAAAGGAAAACAACATAATGTGAAATATCATTTGAGGCTCAGAAATTTTTGAGTTTACGTAATATGAACACAAACATGAACAATAACAAGATAATGTGTGAGTTCTATAATTCTCTGTAAAGGAAACATCCCCCATTTTTGAAAGTCTCTAATCGCTTTGTCCAGACCAAAAAGATAAAACAAATTAAACCATAACTTTTCTGATCCAACCCAAAGAAAAAAGTACGTCCTTTCTTCACCTAGCCGTTAAGTACAGACTGTCATTTGAAGGTCTAAAATCATTACTACAACGAAGACCCATAGACTACGGTCAACAGACTGTCATTTGATAATATGGTTTTAGTAGTTCTGAAAATGTAAAAATGTCTAGAAGACAGTAAGGCAAAAAATCATACAAGATCTCATTCTTATGCAGCAAGTGTCAGACTGAATGAAACCCAAAACCCCCAATAACTGTATGCAAGAATCACTGGTTCCATTTAATAAATTAGACTATTTTCCACACAATCAATGACTGGAGAAACCATAAATGTGCCATGGAAAAATGGAAAACAAAGTACCCTTTGTTATTGATTCGCTGAGTTGAACGTGATTAACCACTGTCAAGCTGAATAGTGCACATCTAGACCACCCCTGAGGCAATTTTGAAGCATCCCGGACATCCAAATATGGTGACAAGTAATCAATAACATTCCCCTTCAGATACAGAAGTATCCGCCTGACCAACAAGTCAAGTCCAAAACCATAACATATATCAGAAAACATATAACTTTAAAGCATGTCACTAGTAGTAGATGCTCCAAACTGCCATTTAGAATTGCCGACAACGAAAATATCAGTGTAATGCTTGGAGGAGGTATCCAACATATAGAAGTTGTCAATTTTCCATGTGAATGTCACAGGTGCAAGATCATCCCCTTCCTCAACTTTCTTCTTCAATTTACGAAGAGACATCAACCTGGTTCGAGCAATCATAGACTGATCTGTTAGATCAAATATGGACTTAACACATATCATCATAAAGTAATTGATGATTAGATAAATGTCAAACCACATGGATACAAACTGTAAGTCAATACTAGTACGTAGCTTAATGAAGCAGTGTATCAATTCATTTAAGGATAGTAATCTATTGCTTAGTCTACAAGAAAGGCTACAAGAAAGGCTACAAGATGTGATACATTAAGAATCTAACTAGGAAACCTAATCCGATGAGGAATGCTTTAATGGGAAGCTTCTTGTGAGGGTTAAGTCACCTATATATACAGATGAATTGGTCCCTGATTACTACCACGACTATTGCATAAGTTCTGTCCATTGAGAAGCAAGTTGGTAAGTAACAGAAGACCATATTCAGTGATCGTGTTTAGCAGCTGCATAAGATGGAATCCATGCCAGTGATTGCTGAAGGTAAGCTTTAGTTCTTTTGTGATTGTTGTGCATATGTTGTGAGCATGTAAATGGTTTTACAATTGGTATCAAAGCATAGGCTCACAAATAAGAATCCAGTTTTTGCTTGACATGAAAATCGTTTTAGGGTTTTGCAAAAAAACACAAAAAAAAAAAAAAAATTTGAAGGGTTTTTGCTTTACGGGTCAAGTAACTGATCAGGTAACTGACCAAGTAACTAGTCAGGTAACTGATCAGGTACCTGACCAAGTAAGTAACTGACCAGGTAACTGACTAAGTAACTGGTGAGGTACCTGATCAAGGTAAGTTACTTAAGTCGATTGCTGCATCTGGTCAATTATCAAATTCACGCTTCCGCTGTGATTTTTAGCAGCAAATTGGGGAAAAAGCAAAAACAGGTTTTTCTGTGAGATTGATTTCGATTCATAGCATGATAATTGAGTTTTGATTGTGCACAAGAACCCTAGTTGCATACCCGGCGTGCGTTAGGCTAGAGTAGATGGTGACCGGATGAAATTTACAATTTCTTGATTGTTCTGTGGTTTCTTGGAATCGAATCAATTTTGGTTATGCTTGAATATGCATGTTGAATTGATTGGTGATATGGTATTGTATCTGTGATTGTGTAAAATTGTATGAAGAACAAAAATATCCCAGATTTTGTTTACATGTTGTTAAAGTTGACAGATACAAGAGCTTAATTTTCTTACAAGGATGAATCTGGATAGAATGTAAAGTAAAAGAGCTCATATGTTTTGTGGTTTTCTGTTGGCATAAGTGATTATGATGCACAAAGCATCCTTCATTGATGTTGGCAGAAAACACTGATCAGGTACGTGTAACTGGTCAAGTAACTGTACCTGATCGAATAACAAAACTGAAATTGTGTTTTGTGTTTTAAAACTATGCTTCAGTTTTATCTTCCAAAGAAGTGGTTAAGTGTGGTTTTAGAATGCAAGACAGCAGTATGCATGCTTAATGGAAATATATTTGGATACTTGGAAATTTTTCTTCTGTCTAAAGATGTGGATGAATTTCCTTGGATAACATGTTTTGATTAAGCATGGCATATTGATAAAGAACTACAGGATATTAAGTTTCTGCTCAAAAGTGATGCTTAATATTGTTTTTGTTATGGACTGACATGAATGCAAGTATGGTTTGTTTAGGTTTTCTGTATGTTCTTGTTTTGATTGCTTAAAGCTAAATAAAACACAGAAAACTTAAAGTTATTTTCTTTACAAATTGAGAACTCACTCGAATTTTTGTTTTGCTCCTTAGGTAACTCTTACATGAACTTGAATAGTGTCTTGATGTTAACTGGAACCAACTATAGAGCTTGGCTAGACTCTGTGGAAAATTATATGGGAATGCATGAGAACATAGACTATTGCTTTACTGAGGATAAGCCTGAAGAGTTGAATGAAAAGAGCACCAAGAAAGATACTGACCTTTACAAGAAGTGGCATAGATCCAATAGAATGGCTAAGAACCTCATTCGTACATCTATGTTTAAAACTGTCAGGGGAAGTATAGAAGAGCCTGAGCTAGCATCAGATTTTTTGGAACTCATAGGTGCTAAATTTAAAGAAAGTGAAAAGGCAGAAGCAGCTAGGCTGACTAAGGAGTTTCATGATTTGAAGTACATGGGTTCAGGGGGAGTTAGAGAGCATATTATGAAGATGATCAATATAAATGGCAGACTCAGGGAACTCTTGATGGGGGTTAGGGATGAGCAAGTAGTGCACTATGCACTACATTCCTTGCCTAACAGTTTTAGTCATCTTAGGACCAGTTACAACTTTCAAAAGGGAAACTGGACTCTAGATGAACTTATATCCATCTGTGTGAATGAGGAATCTAGGATCAAGGAAGAAAAGGAACCTGCTACAACCATTAACCTCATTGAGAAGCCTAAAAGGAAAAAGCCCCAGAATAACTAAAGCCATAACTAAAAGTTCAACAGCTGCAGTGGCCAAGGAAAACAGGTCATTCAGGTTCAAGTGCTACTTTTGCAAAAGAGTAGGACACATGAAAAAGGACTGCAATGGTTATAAGAACTGGTTAGCCAAAAAGGGTAAGATTTTTTCTAATACAGTTTTTTCCTTAGAAATTAATCTTATAAATGTTGAACCACAGTCTTGGTGGATAGATTCAGGCTCACCTATTCACATTTCTAATTCCTTGTAGGGATTCATAAGGAGGAGAATCCCAAAAAGTGATGAAGTGAACCTATGTGTGGGCAATGGCATGAGAGTGGCAGTCAAGGCTATTGGAATCTTAAAGCTTGATTTAGGATTAGGAAAATTGTTAGTTCTGGACAATGTTTTTTATGTACCTTCCATGAGAAGGAATTTGGTTTTAGTTTCTCTTTTAGTAAAATCTGGTTGTAGACTTGTTATGGATAGTAATGGAATTCTTATTTCTAAAAATTCTGTTCAAATTGGTTCTGGTGTTATTATGAATGATTATTTACAGTTAAATTGTTCAATGGCTCAACAAGAAATTTTACTTGTTGAAAATAACACAAACAGTACTAGCACTTTAACAGGTGTTAAAAGAACCAAACTAAATGAAAAGTCTGCATTTTTATGGCATGGAAGACTCGGCCATGTTTCAAAAGAGAGACTGAAAATTTTGGTGAAAAACAACATCCTAAATGAACTTGATTTTTCTGATCTAACAGACTGTGTTGAATGCTTTAAGGGAAAAATAACTAATACTAGAAAGAAGACTGCATATAGAAGCCAAAACTTATTAGAACTCATACACACTGATATATGTGGACCATTTAGGCATCAAACTATCTATGGGAATGTGTATTTAATCACATTCATTGATGATTTTTCTAGATACAGTTATGTTTATCTACTTTCAGAAAAGGCACAAGTATTGAAAGCCTTTCAAATATTTAAGTCTGAGGTAGAAAATCAACTAGAAAAGAAAATCAAAACAGTGAGATCAGATAGAGGTGGTGAGTTCTATGGCAAGTACACTGAATCCGGCCAACAAAAGGGTCCATTTGCCTTATTTTTGCAAGACAATGGAATTAAAGCTCAATATACAACACCCTATAACCCACAACAGAATGTTGTTGCAGAGAGAAAGAATAGGACTCTTTTGAACATGGTTAGATGTATGATGTGTACAACAGGTTTGCCTAAATTTCTGTGGGGTGAGGCTTTAAAAACTGCAAATTATATTTGCAACAAGACACCTAGCAAAGCCATAGAAAAGACTGCTTTTGAGCTTTGGTGTGGCAGGAAACCTAGTCTTCACCACGCCATGTTTGGGGATGTCATGCAGAAGCTAGGATTTATAATCCAAGCTTGAATAAACTTGATCCTAAGACAGTTAGTTGTTATTTTATAGGTTATCCAGATAAATCTAAAGGCTATAAATTATATTCTGCTAATCATTCACCTACAATTTTTGAAACACATCAAGTAAAGTTTCTAAGTGAAAAAGTTCACAATACAAACCTTGAGGATTTAACCTCAGATTTTGAGGAAATTGTGTCAGATGAGAATATAAGTGTAGTTTTTCCTTTAGAACAAGATGTAACTGATCAAGTCACTGGTCGAGTACCTGACCAAGTAACTGATCAAGTACCTGTAACTGGTCAAGTCACTGACCAAGTAACTGATCAAGTACCTGTAACTGGTCAAGTCACTGACCAAGTAACTATCACTGGACAAGTAACTGACTATGTAACTGGTCAAGTAACTGACCAAGTAACTGTCACTGGTCAAGTAACTGACCCAGTAACTGATCAAGTACCTGTAGCTCAACCTAATCCTGACAATCCTCAGCCTAGAAGATCACAGAGAGCAAGAAAACCAACTTATGGGGGGGAAGATAGTGACTACATTGTTTATCTGCAAGAAGCAGAAATTGAAATGGACTGTACAGAACTGTGCAGAGGACAATGATCCAATTACTTTTAACCAGGCCATTGAAAGTAGTGAATCTCATCAATGGCAGCTAGCAATGGAAGCAGAAATTGCTTCCATGAGCCAAAATGCAGTTTAGGAATTAGTTGAACCTGACCCTAATCAGAAACCTATAGGTTGTAAATGGGTTTTCAAAACCAAAATAGATGCAAATGGCAATGTAGAGAGACATAAAACAAGATTAGTTGCCAAGGGTTTTACACAGAAGGAGGGCATTGACTTTACTGAGACTTTTTCTCCAGTTTCTACAAAAGACTCGTTTAGGATAATCATGGCTTTAGTGGCTCATTTTGATATGGAGCTGCACCAGATGGATGTTAAAACAACTTTTTTGAATGGTGAATTAGATGAAGTGATTTATATGAGGCAGCCAGAAGGGTTTGTACAAGCTGGAAGTGAGAACTTAGTGTGTAGGTTAAGAAAATCAATTTATGGCCTAAAACAAGCTTCTAGACAGTGGTACAAGAAATTTGATTATGTGATTTCTACTTTTGGATTTATAGAAAATCTTGTTGATGAGTGTGTTTATTTGAAGACAGTTGGGAACAATTTTATTTTTCTAGTACTCTATGTGGATGATATACTTTTGGCTAGCAGTAACATAAAACTGCTCAAAGATACCAAGAGCTTTCTGTCAAAGAATTTTGACATGAAAGACTTAGGAGAAGCATCCTATGTACTAGGCATTGAGATTAAAAGAGATATAGCACAGAGACTACTTGGTTTGTCTCAACAGAATTATGTTACCAAAATTCTAAAGAGATTTGGTATGGAAAAGTGTGCAGCTGGAGAAGTCCCAATGTCTAAAGGAGATAAGCTAACTAAGAATCAAAGTCCCAAAAGTGATGTTGAGAAAGAAAATATTGAGTCAAAGCCTTATGCTAGACTTGTAGGAAGTCTCATGTATGCACAAGTCTGCACTAGGCCAGACTTGTCTTTTGCAGTAGGGATTTTATCGAGATTCCAGTCTAATCCAGGCCATGAACATTGGGTAGCTGGGAAGAAAGTGTTGAAATACCTGCAGAGAACTAAAAGTCACATGCTAGTATATAGGCAAGTGGAGGATCTGAAACTTGTTGGATTCTCAGACTCGGATTTTGCAGGGAATTATCCAGACTCCAAGAAGTTGACTTGTGGATATGTGTTCATGCTTGCAGGAGGTGCTATTGCTTGGAAAACCATGAAGCAAACTCTTGTTTCAACTTCTACTATGCAAGCTGAATTTATTGCAGTATATGAAACTGTGTGTGAAGGACTTTGGATTAGGAATTTCTTGATGCAGACCAAAGTGTTAAGTCACATTGTGGCAGACACACTTGTGATTTATTGTGATAATGAAGCAGCAGTTTTCTTTAGCAAGAACAGTAAAAGATCAAATAATTCTAAGCATATTGATTTAAAGTATTACAATGTTAGAGAAAGGGTAAAACATGGTGAAATAGCTGTTTTGAGCATTGACACGAATTCACAGCTAGCAGACCCCTTCATGAAGGCCTTGTCAGTAGCAGCATTCCAGAAGCATACAGCCAGCATTGGAGTTTTAGCTAATTTAGATGCTTAGGTTCAGTAGAGAGTTAGTCCAGTTGGAGCATTTAAAATTCTAAGGCTTTTTGAGTTCTTGTGTTTTAGTTGTCTTTTATTTTTGTTTATCACAACTTGTTTGTAATGACAGATTTTATTATTAATAAATTTTGAGGTATTTTTAGATTTTGGTTATTGCTGCAGTTTTTGTTGAATGTTCTGAAAATTATCGATTTTGTGTTTAAAGTTATACTTGCTATCAGATGGCTTAAATCATGTGAAGCATGATGTTAAGGTTCAAGCAATATTTTTAAGCCATCAGTGTTCACTGAATTTGCTTGAGTTTTCTGGCTTTAGAAACATACAGTAGAACCTAATATATGTTTACTTGTTGGTACACGTTAACATATATTGTATCACTTTAGGTTTTGACATATGTGGATTGCAGGAGCTTGTGTTTGTGGTATTGAAACTCTGCATTTTTGTTAAAATGTATACTGTTTCTTGCTCTGCATAAGTAACTGTGGTCTGACCTTGTTGGAATGAATTTTCGATTTGAGTTTGTCATCTGGCGCGCACTTCAGTAAGTTAAGTAGGTTTTGATGTTCTCTGGTGCAAATCATCGAGCATGATATGTGTGAGTCCAAGGGGGAGATTGTTAGATCAAATATGGACTTAACACATATCATCATAAAGTAATTGATGATTAGCTAAATGTCAAACCTAGTTTAACATGGATACAAACTGTAAGTCAATACTAGTAGCTTAATGAAACAGTGTATCAATTTATTAAGGATAGTAATCCATTGCTTAGTCTACAAGAAAGGCTACAAGATGTGATACATTAAGAATCTAACTAGGAAACCTAATCCGCTGAGGAATGTTTTAATGGGAAGCTTCTTGTGAGGGTTAAATTACCTATATATACAGATGAATTGGTCCCTGATTACTACCACGACTATTGCATAAGTTCTGTCCATTGAGAAGCAAGTTGGTAAGTAACAGAAGACCATATTCAGTGATCGTGTTTAGCAGCTGCATAAGATGGAATCCATGCCAGTGATTGCTGAAGGTAAGCTTTAGTTCTTTTGTGATTGTTGTGCATATGTTGTGAGCATGTAAATGGTTTTACATGATCCTCATCTAAAATCGGTTCACATGGACTGATCCTCAGAGAGACTTACTTTCTCATCGAGGATTCTGAGAAAGAAGAGAGATTGCAGGCTGAGTTGAACAGAGGAAAGTGGAGACTCCAACTCCCCCTTTTCACTACTGTTGCAGTGACTGTGCAGCTCTCTTTGCGCCGATTTCAACCTCCATTTTTGTTTTTTGGTAAGAGATTTCAACGTCCAATTTGGAGGTATGCTAGGTTATGGGAACTAAAATTGTCTTCTCTATCAAGGATAAAGGCACCAAATTTTGAAAATGACCACTTTTATGTCTTTAAATTGATTTAAAACCTAGTTTTCTAAAAAGTTGAAAAATGACCTTACCAAGAGAAAAAAAGTCATAATTACCCCCATGAGGTCAAATTGTTATCTTCATTGATGAAGAAGAACTAGACCACAAAAGTGAAGCCCATTTTTTTAGTTGGCACGTCAAACTATACGAACTATATGCTTGTAGCTCTCTTGGTCAATTGTTCCTTATATTTAGAGAGAAAAACTAAGCGAGTTTACTTTGAGGAGGATTTTTAGTTAGTTTTCTTTTTGTGGCCGTTGAGCACCTTCATCAATTATTTTTGTTTCCTGTTAAAAAGATCTTGTATCAAAACCTCATGTCATGCAGGTACTCTGTGTAGAAGTAACACATAGCTACTCTAGTGGATGATATCGGCTTTAAGGGCCAAAGATTTACATGGGCCCGTACTGAAGGAGACATCATTGTGTTACAAGAGCGTCTCGATCGTTGGTTGGTAGATGAAAATTGGTTATTAAGTTGGCCGGAAATGTGTCTGACTCACCTCACAAGAATTGGATTGAATCCAATCCGGCTTTGCACAAATCCTTCTTTGAGGAAACATAAGGCACTTTTCAAATTTGAATCTTATCGGGCGGATGAAGCTGAAGTTGTTCTTATAATTGAGGAGAGTTGGTTGGTTAATTCTCCCTATCCAAATGTCAAAAAGTGGACTTCTAATCTGAACAGGTACAAGACTTGTCTTCGCAATTGGAGCAAAAACAGGTTTCCCAAATGCAACAAAGACAAGATCAAAAGTATCTTGAAGATTTGGAACTGCTCAAAATACAACACCCTTTTGACTACTCTGAGCAACAACTAGAATTGTCTAGCAAGCTGGGATCCTTGTGGCTGCGGGAAGAGAAATTTTGGCACAAGCGCTCTAGAGTAAAATGGTTGAAAACAGGTGACTCCAACTCCAGATTTTTTCATCTATCTACCATCCAAAGAGGCAAAGGAACCTCATTTTAAAAATTCAAAATGAGGCGGATTTGTGGGTGGTTGGTGAGACGAATCAGAGGCGAATTTGAAGCACAATTTAAAAATAATTTCACCAGCTTTGGCACTCGAGCTTGGGGGAATGCCTTTGTGGGAGTCTCTACCATAGTTACAAATGAGATGAATATGGCACGCAATGCCCAGTTCACTATTGATGAAGTCAAAGATGCTGCATATCAGCTTGGGGCTTTAAAAGCTCCAGGCCTTTTTTTATCACAAATACTGGAGGATAGTAAAAGAGGTGGTTTTTGAGACTTCGAAAGATTTCAGAAATGGGTGTGTGAGGCTTCAGGAACTGAACAAGACCCACATTGTTCTCATCCTAAAAGTACCAAACTCGGAAAAAACGACACACTTCTGACCCATCAGCTTGTGCACCAACTCCTACAAGATCCTATCAAAATTACTAGCAAACCGCCTGAAGCAAATGCTACCTAATCTGATTTCTATAAATCAAAATGCTTTTGTTCGATCACGAGAGGCTGTTGGTTGCATCACAAGTATGAAAATATGTGCAAATTTGTGTGATATTACCTACTCCCAAGATTAGAAGGTCAAGTTTTAGTAAAGGGAAAAAGTAAGAGTATCGTACCCAAGGGATTGATTAACTCTACCCTAAACTAGATTACCGCAAAAATAAACCTAGAAAACACATACAAAGTCTACCTTTTTACAAGTTTAATAGTTTTGGCCCTTTGGAAGCCTAACTACCAAACGATGATATTAACAATGAGAAATAATGAATCGTCTTTTGAATTGATTTTAACTAAATTAAAGCTAAATTGCAAATAAAGCAAACTAAACTAACAAAGTGCAAGAGATTTGATCAAATGGGATGAAAATGGGGTTGTAGTGCATCACACCTAACTTCCTTTGTGCAAAGTCTAAGTAACCAAACCTAACATGCTCATGCCAAGATGGACTCCTCCTCGGTTATCTTGATTATCAAGTAACCAAGAAACAATTATACTAGAGAATGTATTTAGGCTATCCCTTGATTACCGGAAATAACTCTCCTACAAACCTTTTAGTTTCTACCCATTTCTTGATTATCAGACACAAATATACCTATGTAGACGCAAGCTAAGATCCCTTGATTATCGGAAACCTAAGCCACATCCACATGATAAGCCCAATTGTAAGCACCCAAGCAACTTTATTTGATTATCACAAGATTACCATTTCTACATTTGCAACATGCTTTAGTTTACTAAGTTTGTCAAGCCTAGAATACTTCCATGAAATTATCAACAGTTACCAACCTTAGGTGACAAATCTAAGATGCATAAATGATGAACAATTAAACTAGCAAAGTAGAAATTCATGGCATGATCCATATTAAATTTAACTACATAGTTTGTACACAAATTCGGCTAGAGCTAAACCCTAGCTCCAAGTTTATTCTACTCACAACTCATACACAAATCTAAGCCACAAACATGTGAAACATCTAAATAAATAAGAGGTAGAGTGGAGAAATTGAATGTTACCTAGGGGTTTGGTGTTTTTGGTACCAAACCGAAAGCACAAAAACTCAATCTAGCCTCCTAGATGCAACACAAGGTGAGAAATGCTTGGCAATTTCGATTTCTACAAACCCAAATCACCATACAAATCAATAAAACTCTTAGAAACGTACTATGAAGAAAAATGCTTGAATCTACGAAAACTAGAGTGTGATTGATCAAAAGGTATAGAATCTCCGGTTTTGATTATCAACCAAAGATGCTATATCTCTCTCTCTATACCAAGGCTAAACAAAACTACCTAAAAGATGAAGAACTAAGAAGAATGGAGAGGAAATGGAGAGATAAAGAAGATGAAATGGATGAAGGAAGACATGAAAAATGTCCAAAGTGAGGGGAGGGTCTATATATAGGCCAAAAGTGATGAATGGAGGGTGGAGATCAAAGAAAATGAAGGGTTGGATGTGATGGACGAATGTGTAAGCACAAAATGTAGATCTAGTCTTTAAATCTATATTAAAATGACTTAAAAACCCATGGATATTTTGGCTGAGGAGATAAAGTAAGGGTATGAGGTTTATTGTGTAAGGGAACAAGGTAATAAACGGGAGACAAAGGTGTAAGATGTAAAAGGGGGGACCACTTGTCATCTTTCAAATTTTGAATTTCAAAACAACCTACACTACATCTTCCCACCTAAAGTCCCTAATCCTAGTCAATAGCTATTCCTTGTCCTCCACACATGTTCTCAACTGGCCAACTCGGCCGGAATCCAGTGTTGACCCTCTTTTTCGTCCTTTTGCGCACTTTCTTTTCCTTTATTCCTTCAATTCAATCTCCATCAAGACTTCGGAATTGGCCTTTGGTTTCTTCATACTAAATTCTTCTCAATGTGTGTATATCATCTTGGTAAAATTTCAGAACTTGGTTCGTCTTGGTTTGGCCGGAAATGCTGCCAGAGGCCCTATAGGTCCGGTTTTACAGTTTTTGTCTTCTAGTGCAGAAACTTTCTTGGATATTTTGAAGGTCTTCCACTATGAACCAGCTCTTGTACTCTTCATAAGAAATGATCCTCAGAATTTCTAGAATATTGATATAAAATTTCAGCTTATGTGGAGTTCATTTGGTTTGGCTTCCGCTCCTCTTTCCCTACCTAGCTTTTCTCCTAGTCGGAGAAGGAAAAGGTCCTAAGATTGACTTTTTAGTGCATTTCCAAGCCTCTCCATCATTTCCTAACATGATAAGAAAAACATAATAAATATAAATAAATAAACACAAAGTTTAAGCAAAAGTGGAAGATTAGAGAAATAATTACTAGGTAATTATGGACCTAACAGAGGCAAATACAAGACAATATCCTACTGGCACATGAATCTTATCACTACCTGAGGCTGAAAATAGAAGGTGAGAACAATGAATTGGGTCTAAAGTTGGATATGAATAAGACCTACAATCGTGTGGAATGGGATTTCCTTGAGGCGGCCATATTGAGTTTTGGTTTTGCTAGAGGATGGGTTAATCTCATTATGGCATGTGTCACCACTGAGTCTTTCTCAATTGTCTTAAATGGAAATGCTGGCAATTTTTTCAACCCAAACAACTGACAGGGAGACCCTCTTTCCCCATACCTGTTCCTCATAGTAAGCGAAGTTCTCTCCTTGCGCCTAACAAAGGCTGTCAGTGACAAGTCCCTTTTGGGTATAAGATTATGTAGCCCTACCCTCTCTCATTTGTTCTTTGCAGACAATGCTCTCTTTTTTCTAAAATCTACCTTACTGAACTGCTGGAATCTCAGAAACATTTTTAGCGAGTACTGCTTGGCTTCAGGGCAGTTGATTAATAATGAGAAATCCAACATCTTTTTTACCCCAAACACTCCTCCTCAGATATCTAGATTAATATGTGAGCTCCTTGGGTTTGGAGAAGTGGATAACCTCGGAATCTATTTGGGTTTACCAACTGTATGGGGTAGATCAAAGAAGGAGGCTTTGGTTTATATCAAAGATCGGGTCAATAGAAAGATTAAGGGATGGAAGCAGGGCTCCTTGTCTTTGGCTGGAAGAGAAGTTCTTATCAAATCAGTTGCTATGGCTATTCCTGCCTATCCTATGGCCTGCTTCAAATTCTCCAAAAATATTTGTGATGAGATAAACTCTGCTTTGGGGAAGTTTTGGTGGGGAGCATACCAAGAGGGTAAAAAAATTCACTAGAAGAGCTAGTCCTACCTTGGTACTCCTAAAACGGAGGGTGGAATGGGATTTCAAGATTTAAATCATTTCAATCTAGCCTTGCTCGCAAAGCAATGTTGGCACCTTATACAGGAGCCTAATTCTCTATGGGCACAAGTTATCAAGGCCAGATACTTCCCTAACTGCAGTTTCTTAGAAGCAATTAAAGGCTATAGGGCATCCTGGAGCTGGTCTAGCTTATTGGAGGCTAGGGACCAACTTATTAGGGGGTGCAACTGGCAAGTCATCATTTGCTGTACCATCAATATTTGGAAGGATAAGTGGCTCCCTCCTCTAAATGGTGGTTCTATAGTTACTTCTGGAACTCCACAGGTGGGTGATCCTACATGGGTTAACTCTTTAATTGATTGGAATACTCATAGTTGGAACTTAGACTGCATTTTACATCTCATCCAGCCTAGTGAAGTGCGGAAGATATTGGCTATTCCTATTGGCGATGCAGAGGGGTGTGACAGATTAGTTTGGCCCTGGAACAAGACCGGTGTATTTACAGTTAGCTCTGGGTACCAATGGATCCATCAGCAGCTGGCTAAACTATTCTTTTCTACTACTGACCCTTCACACTTGATTGACAATCAAGTGTGGAAAGTTCAATGGAACATCAACACTCTACCAAAGATCAGGATCTTTCTTTAGAGAGCACTAAATGGTGCCATTCCTGCCCTTTATAACCTGTTTCAAAGAAAAATTGCTACTACTCCTACTTGCCTTGTCTGTGGGAGTGCAAATGAAACAATGGAGCACATTCTTCTATTATGTCCTTGGGTGGAGTTGGTGTGGTTTGGTTCCCCTTTGGAAATTAGAATAAACAAACAACATGTCACCACTTTGGATCAATGGCTACTTAGGCTAACAAGACATCAATCCAGTAAGAGTGAGAAAGAAATGATTCTTGCGTTTATCAACTTATTGAGTTGGAACATTTGGAAAGCGAGGTATGCCTGTGTATCAGCATAAGCCCCTTTCTCCGAGCTATATCATCGATCAGTACCACCATCAAGCTGGTTGCTGAGTTTCATGATGCAACAAACCGCTTCCTGGCTACTCCGATCCATGACACCTACAGAACTGATCCTCATCCAATTTGGATTGCTCCCCTACCAGATCATGTCAAAGTCAATTGCGATGTGTCTTGGCTGGCCCCAAATTCGGCCGGACTTGGAGTAGTCATCAAGGATCATACTGGTTCTCTTCTTGGTGGTTTTGCTATCCAAGTAAATTGTTCTTCAGTGGAAATTGCAAAATCTGAACCAATACTATCTGGTGTCAATCTTGCAGTATTAATGAATTTGAAATTGGTTAAGTTTGAATCAGATGCAAGGGAGGTTATCTCTAACCTGAAGAATCCAATTAGCCGGAGCTGGAAATCTTATCCAATCATCGATCAAATAAGGAGACGATGCTCCTACTTTGATTACTGCACTTGGGACTAGGTTCCCCGTGAAGTGAACAAAGCTGCTCATGCAACAGCTTCGCTTACCATTCGGACGGTGGATCCTTTGTGATGGGCTTACCAGCCACCACTATCCATGACACAAGTTTTGAGGAACAATGGTTTGCCTTGCCCCCTCCAACGGAGCTATAACTGCAGGCGGTGGTGCTTTCTCTTTTGGTTGTGTTCTTATGGTTTTCTTTCCTGTTTCTATGTCCAATCTGGACTTAGGTGGAACTGAAACTATTTTCTTTGTCTGTTTTGGGCCTCAGTGTTTACTAGGCTTTCTGGGTACGTTTGTCCCTTAATGAAAGAATTTTCATTATCCAAAAAAAAAAAAACAGCCAATTCTTGTGATATTAAGTAGTTTTAATGCTTCTTGTGTCTCCATTCAATTATGCACTTTTGACTTGAGAATTTGTTGTTGGTTTGGTCAGATCATCCATCAAGATAAGATTTTCCTTGAAGCTTACGTGTGTAGGGGCACTTTTGATCAGAGTTGTACGGCAATGGAATCACGCCTAAAATCTCGTCCCCTTTGTTTGAGTTAGCGAAGATTAGGCCCAGTAAACTTCGAAGGACTGAAAATCCTAGGAAGTATGCTGTTGTGTCCCTCCAAGCAGCTCTTCTCTATGTTCACAGCAGTGAATTAGTGTGCAATTTTAGTAAAGGCTTGGCAAGATGTGCGTGGCGTGGGAGCTAGAAAAGCATGAGTTTCGAAAGAAGTAATTTCGGCAGTGATTGGTGGATTGGTTGAGGTATTCGGTATAAGGGATATAAGTTGTGAATGGTAGAGGGCTAAGGATGGATTTTGAGAGAAAAAGCATGCCAGAGAAGATCATTATACGATCAAGCATGATAAGTTTGAATCTACATGGGGGTAGAAGAGTTTGTGGACTTGGAAATGGTTTCTCGGAGACTGAGGGAATAGCTTGGGCTGTTTAGTGGTTAGCTTGTGTGTTGCCCCCGCCAGCTCCTTTCTCCTTCACAACAACTATAACTCTTCATTTATAGAGTGGCGGTGGCTTAAGTTTAGGGTTGTTACTGTTTCTATGTTTCCATGAATCCTGCTGTTGTAATCCCAGGAATCCCACTGCTGTGATCCTAAGTATTGTGGTTCCAAGATTTGCTGCTGGAAAAAGGGAAGTCAAAGGTAGAGAATTGGCTTTGTATGAAAGAATGTGATATAGTACTTGAGATATCTAGTTTTAAGAAAAATAATTGAATATGTTGGGTAAAGAGAAGTGTTGTTGTAATTGAGTGGTTTTTGGGTTCTTTCTTCTTCACTTGCCCATAATCAGAATTGGGCTATTGGGCTTGAATTTTGGTCCCCAAGTCCGAAATTACCAACAAGCCTAAAACTAATAATGGGTCTCATGCATTTCTGTTACCTTCCACGCCACACCCGTTCTTGCAAGACCCAAATGCGTGAATGTGGCTGGGGTCCACATGCGTGGCATGATGATTGTCGGTATAATTTGCTTATTGGGCTCGAGAAATGAATTGAGCCTGATAGCTGGATTTTTGGGCATCAACAACGTGCAAATAGGGCTCTCAAGAAATGTTGCACTCCGATCCTTGTATATGTAGCAGGTGTTTGTTCAGTGATCAAGCTAGGTGCTGGACAAATTTTGCCATCAAATCACGGATTGTAAAATGTCACGATTGAGAGTCTTTCTTTTTCAAAGTTGACAATTGCTCGATGCTTGATGCTACGATAAGTCCCATTTTGTTTGACTCTACCAGTAATTCATGTTAGGTTTCAAGCAAGTGAACAATTCTAATGCAAGTAATATATACGTATATGTATGTATAGTTAATACGGTTAAGGAAAAACTTGCTTACCTCTAAATGTCTCCGACGTTGACAACAGGGACCCGAATCCCATCCCTTTTGATTTGGAAACCTTCAATTTCATTGACTTGCAAGAGGATGGTGAGTCCTACAGTTTATGGGTAAGGCTGATGACTTTCTCCGGCTAAGGACATAAAGGGTAATAGTTCATCCTCACTTCATTCCACCTACAAATGACTTGGTCAATTCCTTAGCATCAAGTTTCAAAACATTTTCCGGTAGTCTTAGAAAAGCCATAGCTAGGTTTTTCAGTTTCCAATAAGTAAATCTCCAAGGTGTCTCTGTTCATGTAAAACTGAAGTTTCTTTGTAAATATAGTCACGTACCTACATCATCATTCTATCAATACTATAGCCTAATTTTACATAATCACGCCACTTTATAGACAATTATATATGCACAGCAGCACATGCGTCGAGAGAGAGAGAGAGAGAGAGAGATTATTTTGCTAGAAAGATTGGTTAGAAAAGAGATTTTATGGGATAATTTTGACTTTTTATTTATTTATAAGGTCGTTTTTCAAATTTTTTAAAAATCAGGTTATAAATCAATTCGAACACATAAAAGTGGTCATTTTTATAAATTTCTCAGATAAAGGACTTGGTGTTGTTTTCTTCTAGGCCTTTGCTTGCTCACTTGGGCCTGGTCTGTTTTTCTTTGCCCTATGGGCTTAATGGAAGTTCTATAGACAAAAAAAAAAAAGGAAAATATCACAAATTGTCACTAAGTTATGACCCAATAGACACTTAACTCACTATATTTTCAACAATATCACTTAACTCACTTACTTTTACATCCATCTTTCACTTAACTCACTGTTGTTAATTCTACCGTTAAAAGCCATTAAAACTGAGGGTATATTTGTCTAAACACTAAAAAAATGCATTTAACTTAAAAAAAATTGAAAAATATTTATTTTCAAATTGTTTAAGGGAAACTGAAATTGGGAGAGAATTGAGTCGTGCTTTCATTGATAATAGGAGCCTCTTTATATAGAGGATTATAAGACATAGAATCAGAGTTATACAAGGAAAGATAATGGTACAATTAATCGGATATCTATGAATATCTCCGGGAATATCTCTAATTCACAAACCGTATTACCACTAGGTCAAGTAACCTAGAGTTTGGGCCAGACACATATTCTGGATTTACTTGAACAGTCCCCCTTGTGTCGCCCAAACGTGGTGCTCCTCTCGTTGGCTCATTAAAAAAACCTTGCCGAGTAACAAAAACCCTGTGGGACAAAAATGATCAGTCGAAGGGGAAAAAGAGCACAACACACCCTTCACGTTTCGAGACCATACATGTGGACATTTCCCCCTGATGTCTGCATCTCCCCCTAATGACTACGGTCATGGGAGTTCGGATAACTTCCGCAAATGATGCTACCAACATGTTTCTCGAAAGTGGAATTTAGGAAATGACTTAGTGAGCAAGTCTGCCACACTGTCCTCAGATCGAACCTAGTTCACTTTGATCTTGAGAAGAGTCTGTTGTTGCTGATTATACTCGGTGTTGTCGCTTTTGATGTAGCCTTACTTCATTCGTTCAAAACAAGCAGCATTATCCTAAATGTTCGTAGGCTCATCTGTACGATACTTGTACCCAGTCACTAGCTGTAACGCAGAGGTAGATTGAGTGGCAGTGGGTCGTAGACGAATTAGCATAGTTGCATGTGATATTGCATCACCCCAAGCGGATATAAAGAGATCGGTGCGCATTACCAATGTCCGGACTACCATCGTAGTCGTTTCCGCGAGACCATTTGGGTGTGTTTATGGGAATATGATGTCCAACATCAGTCCCAATGCAATAACCATCGAAAGTCTTCGATGTAAACTCTCTAGCATTGTCAAGTCCAATTGACTAAATAGGTTGATCCAGGGAGTGAGCCTGTTGTCATATGATATGTGCTAGGAGTGTAGTATACGCAGCATTTACAAGTGGACAATGGCACAACACGTGACCAGTGTGTTTGCGTGTCAACCAACATCATGAGATATTTAAACGTCCGCAAGTTGGTTGAATCGGTCCACAGAATCCCCACAGAGTCTATGTAAGAACAGAGAAAGTATCTTCATATCCTTTGCATAGGACGATCTCAGTCCTAACTTCCCTAAGGAACAAGCTTTTTAAAACGAGCGAGAGGCTTTAGAAGCAACCAATGAGGATTTTGGTTGGGCCTAAGCGTCTGAAACGTTATTTGAAGCAAAGTCGGTGATTGCAGCATCACCTAGGGAGCCATCACCATGATGAACGCCATCCATGGCGTCATGGATAGGGATTGTGCTAGCAGCACCAGAGGCAGTGATGGAGGTCACACTTAGTCCAGGAATCAACTTTTGATTCATGCTTCATTTCACTGGAGAGAAAGGATGTCCATGTGAGGTCTTTAGTAGACGGATCATCATATCATGACTAGAATGACCTATCCTGTCGTGACAAAGCCAATATGTGTCTAAATCCAATAGATCTTCTCTCATAACTTTATTGGATTTAATAGCTCTAATAGTGACATAGAGTCCACTAGAGAGACACATAAACTTCTCTAAGATGCGCCTTTGTTCGCAATCATTAGATGTATTGCAAAGGAACTCATTTATGTTATCTACATGTGTTTTCGCATGGAACCCGTTGGCTATTCATAGGGTACGATTTTCCCTAGGAGTGTAGAGAGTTTCTGTGATAGTAATCAAGGTGCTATTTGGCAAGGGGAACTTGGGCTATTCCATATCATTGAACTAATACTGATGGCCCAGCCATCGTAGTCACAAAGTAATCTGCTCAGAATCAAAATGGAGTCATAGTGAAAAGAACTCGAAATTTTATTCATAAGCCAAAGGAGTTCATCATTGTTTCTTAACCATTAGGAGAATCTAATCCAAATGCTAGCTAATGCAAAACAAGGTAGTCGTTTGACTTCTTTCGGTAACTCTAAAATAAATATGACCAGGTGAGTAGAGAGATGTCGGTGGAGCAAAGCTCGCTTAAGTACCACTTATCTCAAAACCTTCCTAGACATCATACTCATTTTGGATGAGCCTATGTGAAGAAAAACTGAACCAATGGCATTTACTACAAAGTATATGGCAATTGCCTTTTACATCTCTTGGAAAAATAAAGACTTAAACTGAATTGGCAATCTATTGATCCCAGCCAGATTTGTAGTCTTCAACCCTTCACTCTAGATCATCTTCTTGATCTTCTTGGTCCACATAGTGAGCTTCTCTTGCTTCACGATATGCTTTGTAGGAGGTGACAATTTCTTCACGAGCTCTACAAATGTGTGTCAAATGACCGGATACTCCGTATTGAGAACATACATCTCTTTGCACAGACTCCATTGATTGAGGCGCTTTGAAAGTGTCATTTAGATGGCTCTTAGTGTTGGTGGAGGCAGAAAAGGGTTCAAGGTTTTGTATTCGGATTTAGAGTTTTGGCTATTAGGTTTTAGGGTTAGGGCGTCGTGCTGATAACGTGTTTAAGGAAAACTGAAATTGGGAGAGAATTGAGTCGTGCTTTCATTGATAATAGGGGCCTCTTTATAGAGGATTACAAGACATATAATTTGAGTTATACAAGGAAAGATAATCGTACAATTAATCGGATATCTATGAATATCTCTAATTCACAAACCCTATTACCACTAGGTCAAGTAATCTAGAGTTTGGGCCAGACACATATTCTGGATTTACTTGAACACAAATTATATTAAAATTAAAATAAAATCCTTTTTTATTATAAATTTCAGAAATTAAAAAAATTAAAATAAAGTTTAAAATGTATTTTAAGCGTGTTGACAAATATACCCTTAATCTTAATCTTAACGACTTCTAACAGTAGAATTAACGGCAGTGAGTTAAGCGAAAGACAAATGTAAAAGTGAGTGAGTTAAGTGATATTGTTGAAAATACAGTGAGTTAAGTGTCGAATGAGTCATAATTCAATAACTATTTGCCAAAAAAAAAAAAAAAAAACCCCACCAATCCCATGTCCGGTTTGGTGCGGTTTGGCCATTTAAATTTTGCTTTAGGCCTAGTAAATCAAAACAAAACTTATATGATAGAAGAACGAAATTCACACTCTTTATTTGTAATCTACAATCATTCTTTCTGTTTTTTGGTTTAATTTTTTTTTTTAAAAGGATGGTTGAAATCCTTATCAAAAAAGACAAAATTTAAGTTACTAAAAAATGAAACATAGAGTGATGAAGTGTGGATTGTAAAATGGAAAGTGTGAATTTAAGTCCCCATATGATATTGTTCTGTTACTATTTCTCAGTGCTGTAGTACTTGTAGATTACTCTTTGAATAAAGAAACTCGGTGTAACAACACTCATATGATATTCGATTCATTAACATTTATGTAATTTCTAGGGATCGAAAATTTATAAGGAGATTTATATAAGGTTTTTTTTTTTTTTTTTGTTGAATTGAATCATAGGAAGTCAGGCGATTTTATAATTCAGCAAGCAGTACAAAGACGACACACCCCATATGGTCATAAAAAATAGCCGTTTTATAGAGTACCAAAACCTATACTACGTACTAATGCAGAATAAGCCCCAACACCCCCGATACACCTACCTTTTAGACGATAAGCACTTTTATTAAAACAAGAAACCTAATTCTACCAAGTAGAATAAAAATTCAACAGAGCAACTAGATTTCTTGGACGGGAAAGAAAATTAAGCAAAAGGCAGAAATATCACTTTGGTCATCGAACTATGTTTCACTCGACACTTTGGTCATCCAACTTTTAAAAACTTCACTTTGGTCATCAAACTATATCACCGTATATCACTTGGTCCTTCCGTCTGTTTTCTCCGTTTTCTCTATTAACTCCAAGGGTATTTTGGAGATGAAAAGTTTTGCCCACCATTTTTATAGCTTAATCCAATTTTTCCCGCCTAGACATAAAACTTCATCCAATTTTGCCAACTTTTCCCTCCTTTTATAATTCCTTGATCTATTAAATCAACCTTTTTCTTCCTCTTATATTCCCTCACTTTGAATCATTCTCTGACTCAATCATTTTTCTCCGTTGTATGCTTTGATTACTGATGATGAATGCATGAAAAATAGTCATGTAAATGCTTAGAATAACGGTAAAGCTAACATAGTTTAAAACTACATATCCCAACTACAAATTACATAAGCATTCCATACTAACATAAAACATTACTGTTCCAAAATGACCTGTCAAATTTTCAGAAAATATTCAATCCTAATTGTTCAAAGAGTTATCACAAAATGCCCTATTATGATCAAAGAACCTGAAGATTCTAGAAAAAAAAACAACACACACCCACACGACACTTTTAAGGTCTCCAAATAGGCTTGCTTGCATTCTCAGTTGACATAGAATTCTTAGGATTTCTGAATGCAACTTGCTTCCTTGGCCTCCTAGTTACAGGATCAGTGTAAATGATGGAGAAGGAAGCTGATAATGATCCAATAGGTTGAGAAATTATTTGAAATGGAGGAATTTCTTGTGAGAAATTTAGAGGTGATGGAAGTGGTTGTGATGAAACAAAAGGTGCTTCCACAAGTGATTGTTGAGATGGAATCTTATGATGCACCTGTTAATAGAAAAAGACATATGATAATTTAATCAATCCATAATTAACACACACATGTATGAATACAATTCATATCATGACAAAGTAATCAGAATAACATTCACATAAAGAAACAAGGCAAGAAACAAATCCAACGTAGTAAGGGACCAATATGGACTTCTTCAATTATGTTTCAATTTTAATTCAATTTCCTAATTAAATTAGGTATTGCCATTGGTTGCAGACAAGGAGAGTAGTGTATGAATTAACTATATCATTGTTCACCACTGGGCTTTCCCATATTCCACAAATAAGCATGGAGGAAAGGCTAATATTCGAGTAAAACAAAAGACCCATTTAATTTCAAGCAATGGCCCAAAAACCTGTTTTGACATTTAAACTTTGACATTCTAAATTTATGAATGATTACCTCATCATGAACAATTTGATAACTATGTCCATTTGAATTAATTACCACATTGCTGAGCATTCTGCATTCTATGTTTATCATTTGCATTGCCATCATGCTGAACATTTTGAGAACCTTTTTCATGTCCATGGCCATGATGTGGTGTCTGGATCATTTCTGTCAATCCAGACCACTTCTCCTATCCGATAATGTCGACTACCACTGCCCAACCTAAAAAATCTACCGTCGTGGCGAATCTCTAATGTGAAACAATCATCTGTTAAAAACAAAAACAATATATATATATATATATATATATATATATATATATATATATATATAACCAATTAACTCACATACAGCCAAAATCTCAAACCTTATTAACTCAAAGACAACCAAAAACCTCAAAACTCCGATCTCAATTTTATTAGGCAGCCATTTTTATTAAAAAATAAAATAAATAAAAACCTTTATCCATGTGAAATCCAACTTTGATTAAACAAAGCAAGCAATCCAACTTTGATTAAACAAAGTCTGGACACCACTTGCAAACCAATAATGCCAAAACAAAGTCTGCGTTCCACCTCTCTTCTTCCTTTTTTTTTTTTTTTTTCGATGAAGTCACCTCTCTTCCTTTAGAACGTACAAGAGATCACAATTGATAAAGGCAGCAGAAAATAGCAGCTAGGATTTCACGCAGAGTAAAACAAAAGCCACAAGACAAAAGATAAGAGAACTTGTTCTCGCTTTAGTTTATATCATCAATCAGAAATTTGTGAAAGGAGTTGCAAGAAAAAGCACCAGAAGCTTCCGACTTCATTTCCTTTCATCCATTCTCAAATCCACCAATTGACTGTTTGTAACAATATCAGCAATTCCTACACTGCCCGTTCCTCCTTTCTTCCATGTCCTAGTTTAAGTTCCTTCTGACATCAAATTCCCAGCTCACCAGGAAAGTTTTGGTGTGGCTAAACTATCTATTGATTATGTTATGGAATCTTGATAATCTGAATATATAGTCTTGGAAAAGCTTGATTCTTCCTAAATCTGACTCTTCCCAAAGGCTTCTGTTATCTCATCCCACAAAGATTCTCCTTCCGGAGGAAATCGTCAAAGCCATTCCCATTTTCCACAATCAATAAACACTCTTGTGAACCCCGACTCTGCGTTTGGCATATATATCTGATCCTTCTCTAGGTGAAATTTTTGGGAAAACGAAGTGATGGGCGGTGTATATATCAATTTCTACAACAAATGCCATAAACAAAACACAATTGCCCTAATTTTTAAGGAAAAAAAAATCAGCAAATCCCTAGTTTCCAAACACTGCTACACGAGCACAACACAAAACCCGTAAAGATTAAGGCTCCACAAACAATAAAAAGAATCAAGGAATCAATTACATACCTTTGTAGGTGGGTGACTTTCCATCAATTCGAAAAATACCTTCAGCTACTTGGTTGATTTTCCATCAATAGCGCACTAAACTTCAAACAATATGATCAATGTTCATTAGATTCTCAACCCAAAAGTTATATGCCAACTTAGAGATCGTGTATAATCTCACTCACCTTTTCAAAAGTTTTTCTTTGTGGCTTGAAATCTGATAAACATAAAGACTGAGAGAGAGAGAGCGTGAAAATCTTTTGGCTTAGAGAGAGACTCTCTAGAGTACGGTATATGTTTGACCCGTAGTCTCCAACAGTCTAACTCTTTTTTAATTGGATTGACAAATATAGCCCTGCCTATTAGACGTGTGAGGTTCAATTGCCACATTTAAACGGACAAAACAGACGGAAGGACCAAAGTGATATATGGTGATATAGTTCGATGACCAAAGTGAAGTTTTTAAAAGTTGGATGACTAAAGTGTCGAGCAAAACATAGTTCGATGACCAAAGTGATATTTTTGCCTAAGCAAAAATAGGGACCTTAAAGACCTAAAACTGCCACACACACAACAATGGGGTGGCCCATTACAAATTCAACCTTAACCCTTTAGGTCCAAAGTAAGGAGCCCAAAGTGCAAGGTCAATACTGTAACCAAATTCGGCCCAGAAGGAGGCCCACCAAGCCCCACCATTCCAACCTCCATCTTCATCAACCATTGCAACCTAGCCACTGCCGTAGAGCACTTTATCACTACCATGAACAAAATCAACAATGTCGCCATCAACAATGCATCCCCACACCATCATCCCTTTCAGGTCGAGCAACCCCTACAAGCATATCAGAGCTTCAATCAACACCAACAAGGCGATCCGAATTGCAAAAACCAACCGGTTGAAATTCGGCCAGCGTTCTATCACTCTCCCGTGAAGCAACTCGATCAAATTAGGCACATATCCAATCTGGCAAAGGCCAAGCCAAACTTGAAATCCCCCACCCAACATGGGAATTTACAACTAGATCTCGCTCCTCCTGAGCAGCAAAACGAGAGGTCACTGACCCCGAGAACAGTTCATCGTCGCCGTCGTCGAGCGCGACACTCACAAAGATTAGGACCAGGCCAGCGCTGGCGAGATCCATAGGATTTATCAGTTTTGTTGAGGACTAGATGTCAACAAGAAACCCTAATAGAGCAGCTAGGTCAATATATAAGGTTAACTATATTGCCCAATCAACAATCTATTATCTCATTACGCAAAAAAAAAAATTATGTACATGTTTAAGGAAAACTGAAATTGGGAGAGAATTGAGTCGTGCTTTCATTGATAATAGGGACCTCTTTATATAGAGGATTACAAGCGTAGAGATAGAGTTGTACATGGAAACATAATCGTACATTGATTGGATATCTCCTAGATTCTCCGAGAATATCTCTAATATAAACCCTATTTCAACTAGAGCAAGTAACCTCGAGTTTGGGCCAGACACATATTCTGGATTTACTTGAACATTCCCCCTTGTATCGCCCAAACGTGGTGCTCCTCTCGTCGCCTCATTAAAAACCTTGCCGAGTAACAAAAACCCAGTGGGAAAAAAATAACCTCGGTCGAAGGAGAAAAAAAACACAACACACCCTTCACGTTTCGAGACCATACATGTAGACATCTCCCCCTGATGACTACGGTCATGGGAGTTCGGATAACTTCCGCAAACGATGCTACCAACATGTTTCTTGAAAGTGGAATTTAGGCAATAACTTAGTGAGCAAGTCTGCCACACTGTCCTCAGATCAAACCTAATTCACTTTGATCTTGAGGAGAGTTTGTTGTTGTTGATTATGCTTAGGGTTGTCGCTTTTGATGTAGCATTTGCTTCATTTGTTCAAAGCAAGAAGCATTATCCTAAATGCTCGTAGGCTCATATGTGATAGACTTCAAACCACAATAGTTCAAACATGCGAAATTATGGATCCAATTCATATACATTTACGAACCTCTTCGTGAAGAGCAATAATCTCTGGATTGTTCGAAGATATAGCGACTACAATGCGACTAGGGTCTGTTCTGTAAACCTCCAAGATACCACGATCTTTACGCATGGTGAACACTTAACCAGTTTGGGAATGACCTTTGTGTGGGTCAGAAAGATACCCAATATTAGCAAAACCGTCCAAAACACATGTCGTTTTGGGATGGGGATAGTGGACGCAGGCCAGTGCTGGCGGCGTTCCTGGTGTGTGATGGGTCCGAATCCATCATCTCTCTATAAGGATAGAACAATCCCATATCAATCGTACATCTCAAGTACCGAAAGATATCTTTTACACCAATCTAATGGCGTCGCGTTGGCGCAAAGCTATACCTTAGCTAACAAATTCACTGCAAATGAGATGTCCGGTCTTGTGCATTGAGCTAAGTACAATAATGCGCCTATTGTACTCAAGTAAGGCACTCTTGCCTCTAGCACATCTTCGTCATCATCCTTTGAACGAAGAAAATCATTTGCAGGATCAAGACTACGGACGATCATGGGGGTGCTTGAAGGCTTGACCTTGTCAAAATGCCTAAGCATCTATCAACACGATGCTCAAGTTCCAAACCGAGACATAATTGTGTTCTCCCAAAATCCTTCATCTCAAACTCGGATTTCAAGTGTTCAGCGGTTTCCCTTAACTTTTTAAGGGCTTCCAATGAAGATCATGTCCAACATGAACCGCAATAGAATCCAAAACTTGTTATAGAAACGCGTGGGCATATCCCTTCCCAATCAAGTAGTCACTTTAGTGAGCGTTTCAATCTTATTGTAAACACGCTCCGTGGTCTAGAGCCACTTGACTTGAGTAAATGAAGCTCACCATGAACCTTCAAGTATATTCCGTATCTAGATCCCCATATAGATACGTAGTGACCACAATTGTAAGTTGCATGTTCAGTTATTCGGGAACTACTAAACTGACAAGGTAGTGGAGTGCAATGACATCTATTACGAGAGAATATGTCTCATCGTATTCGATTCCAAAGCGTTTTGTGAGAAGCCTTGCGCCATAAGGCGAGATTGCCATCTCTTTTTCTCATCACGCTTTCTAACGAAGACCCATTAGCCAATAGGTTTTATGTTAGGAGGTGTTGGCATCACGGGCTCTAAAACCTTCCTCTTTGTTAGAGAATCCAACTTAACCTGGATCGCATCTTTCCATTTAGGCAAAATTTCTCTATGTTGGCATTCATTCATCAACGGAGCGTGATTCCATATCATCGGACTCAACAAACTCACGCGCAACGAAATGCGCGACTACATCATCAATTATGATGGAGTTTCTATCCCACGTCTCATGTACACTAGTGTAATTTTCAAAGAGCTCTATATTCTCAGGAATAGGTTCTGACGTTGAGGCGTCCCCCAACGATAACCATAACCCGAAATATTCTCATGAGACGGATTTGGAGTCTTGATGATCAAAGGATTGGAACGTGTCAAAGTATCCTTCGAACTCACGGGCCTCCCACGCATCCTAGCTGGGGCCATGGCCTGTAACGCTAGAGTGTCACTCTCTTTGGCGTTGGCACCATGCCTACCTCTGTGTAGGGTGGCGCTACGTCCTCTTGTAGGGACGTACTTCCTTGCAGGCATATTTGCAGCAGATGTGTGATCTCGTCACTTTAGTAGGGATCGATCTAAGACATAGTGGGGATAGGCCACGACAATTCCTGTCGTTCCTGCTGAACATCGGTGTTCTTATCTCCCCCTAACGACCGGAAGACTGTCTCATCAAAGTGACAACCAGCAAATCTAGCGGTAAGGAGATCGCCTAACAAGGGCATTAAGTGGCGGACGATTTTTGGAGTCTCAAATCCAACGTAGTTGCCCATTCGTCTGTGAGGACCCATCATAAAGTGTTGTGGCGGCGCAATTGGCACATAAATGGCACACCCAAATATGCGTAAGTACGATACTTGTACCCAGTCACTAGCTGTAACGCAGAGGTAGATTGAGTAGTGGTGGGTCGTAGACGAATTAGCATAGCTGCATGCGATATTGCATCACCCCAAGCGGATATAAGGAGATTGGTGTGCATTACCATTGTCCTTAGTACCATCGTAGTCGTTTTCGTGAGACCATTTGGGTGTGTTCATGAGAATATAATGTCCAACATCAGTCCCATTGCAATATCCATCGAAAGTCTTCGATGTAAACTCTCTAGCATCATCATGTCCAATTGACGGAATAGGATGATCCGGGGAGTGAGCCCGTTGTCATATGATATTTGCTAGGAGTGTATCATAAGCAACATTACAAGTGGACAATGACACAACACGTGACCAGCGTGTTTGCGTGTCAACCAACATCATGAGATATTTAAACGTCCACAAGTTGGTTGAATCAGTCCACAGAATCCCCATGGATTCTATGTAAGAACAGAATGAGTATTTTCATATATATCCTTTGCATAGGACGGTCTCAGTCCTAACTTCCCTAAGGAACAGGCTTTGTAAAACGAGCGAGAGGCTTTAGAAGCAACCAATGAGGATTTTGGTTGGGCCTAAGTGTCTGAAACGTTATTTGAAGCAAAGTTGGTGATTGCAACATCACCTAGAGAGCCATCACCATGATGAACGCCATCCATGGCACAATGCATATGCATGCATGCACGTACAATTCAAAGCACGATTGAATTTTTTTTTTTGTCTGAGTTCAAACTTCAAAGCATGATTATTTTCTTCTTAATCACGTTCTGTCATGTCCTCCCCCACACTTTTTTTTTTCATGACGTCACCCTTTTTTTAACATAGTTTTATATGTATTTCAATATATATATATATATATATATATATATATTTCCTTTCTTTTTCAGGGTTTTGAAGAACGTAGACGACCTAAGTGCTTGGATTTTTCCACTTTTTGATCGTGGGACCGCTACAGCGCCAGAGGCAGCGACAGAGGTCACACTTAGTCCAAGAATCAACTTTTGATTCATGCTTCATTTCGCTCGAGAGAAAAGATGTCCATGTGAGGTCTTTAGTAGACGGATCATCATATCATGACTAGGATGACCTATCATGTCGTGACAAAGCCAATATGTGTCTAAATCCAATAGATCTTCTCTCATAACTTTATTGGATTTGATAGCTCTAATAGTGACATAGAGTCCACTAGAGAGACACATAAAACTTCTCTAAAATGCACCTTTGTTCGCAACCGTTAGATGTATTGCAAATGAACTCATTTATGTTCTCTACATGCATTTTCGCATGGAACCCATTGACTATTCATAGGGTACGATTTTCCCTAGGAACGTAGAAAGTTTCTGTGACAGTAATCAAGGTGCCATTTGGCAAGGGGAACTTGGGCTATTCCATGTCCTTGAATTAATACTGATGGCCCAGCCATTGTAGTCACAAAGTCATATACTCATAATGAAAATGGAGTTATAGTGAAAAGAACTCGAAATTTTATTCATAAGGCAAAGGAGTTCATCATTGTCTCTTAACCATTAGGAGAATCTAATCCAAATGCTAGCTAATGCAAAACAAAGGTAGTAGTTTGACTTCTTTCAGTAACTCTAAAATAAATATGACCAGGTGAGTAGAGAGATGTCGGTGGAGCAAAGCTCGCTTAAGTACCACTAATCTCATAACCTTTCTAGACATAACACTTACTTTAGGTAAGCCTACTTTGAAGAAAGACTAAACCATTGGCATTTACTACAAAAATATATGGCAATTGCCTATTACATCTCTTGGAAAAATAAAGACTTAAACAGAATTGGTGATCTATTGATCCCAGTCAGATTTGTAGTCTTCAAACCCTTCACTCTAGATCATCTTCTTGATCTTCTTGTTCCACATAGTGAGCTTCTCTTGCTTCACAATATGCTTTGTAGGCGGTGACAATTTCTTCACGAGCTCTACAAATATGTGCCCAATGACCGGATACTCCACATCGAGAACATACATCTCTTCGCTCAGACTCTATTGATTGAGGCGCTTTGAAAGCGTTATTTAGATGACTCCTAATGTTGGTGGCGCCACCAACATGGCCAGAGGCGTTGCCTCCCTCTCTTTTTCCACGTTGACTTCTTTGGTTCCGTGTTCGCCTATTTTGGCGGTTACCTTCCCAAGTAGAGTGATAATATGGACTAGAACGTCCAGAAGTATCCCTAAGATTAGGATTTCGCTCTTGGCGCCCTCTCTTAGGGGCGCGACTATAATTGGATTATGGAATATGCTCTGTTTCCACGGATCTCGAATTATAGTTCTTCACAAGGATGTTGTCATGCTTTTCAGCGACATTCATAGCTCCAATGAGCTCATGAAACCTTGTAATCTGTCCTGCAGTAACATCGATTCGATAGTTCTTAGCAACCATCAATGCAGAGACGGGGAAGGTAGAGAGAGTCTTCTCAATCAATATCACATCTGTGATCTCTTTACCACATAATTCCATTAAGGATTTAATGCGAAGTGCTTCCGAGTTGTAGTCAAGAACTGACTTGAAATCACTGAAGCGGGGGCTATGCCATCTCACTTGTAGGTCAGGAAGCAGGGAGTCACGGACGTTGCCTAATCTTTCTTCGAGTGAGACCCACAGCCTTCTGGGGTCTTCTTCATTCATACACTCGTACTGGAGCGAATCATCCATATGACGAGTCATTAGGATGATGGCTTTCGCCTTATTTGCCTCTAAGGCTGCTCTATTTGCTTCCAAAGCCTGAGCTCTCTCAACAGTTAGCACGTCCTGGCTAGGCTCGAGAATCGTATCCAAGATTCCATCGGCCTTGAGATGCTAGCGAACATCACGAACCAACCTGTGATATCCAGAGCCAATTGTTCCCAATGGAGCAAAGTCCAATTTGTTCAGGTTACTCATCCTGAAAGAGAACAAGAATTTAGGGTTATTTTCGGAGCGTAAAAGGCTACCACGAAAACATATAAAATTCTTGAGCATAATCGCTTCCAAAAAATTAGGAATTTCTGAGCGTAATCGCTTCCAAGAAATTCAATTCCAAGAGGTATTGGATTAGATCGAAACAATGACGTAAGTGGTCGATCATAAATTCTCTACAAACTCTAAGTTTGGAGATCTCAACAAGCTCCAAGTTTGGAGTGAGCACGAACCACCACAGTTTTGCTTAATTAGGTCTCCCCTATGATGAAGAAAGGGGTGTAGAAGAAGGGATGTTGTAAGTCCCCGAAAAAAGAAGAGAAATTGAATTAAAAACTCTAAAAAAAACGGGAACTTTTAGAAAAAAAAAATACCTCGAAATAGGTCGCCGGAAAATTTGGCAGGAAAAAATCGCTAGAAAAGTGTCCGGAAAAGTCGTCGGCGGTGGTTGACCGGAGTTGACCGAGCTGCTGATGTGGGAGATATGCTGACGTGGCAGTGGGTCCCTCTACTAACGTGGCATGGGTCCCCTCTTGCTGACGTGGCGCAGTTCCGGGTGCTGACGTGGCTGTGGGCTTCTGGGCTTCTTTTCCTTTCCCTTTTTTTTTTCTTTTCCTTCTGCCGGAACATTCAGTCAGCCGGTTCAGTGAGTTTTAGGCCGGTTTTCTTGGTTTTTCTTCCGGTGGTTTAGAGCTTCCGGTGGCCGGTTCGGTAGGTTTCCAGGCAGTTCTTGGGGTGGCGCCGCCGGTTCTGGACTCCTGGGAAGGAGGGCTTCAAGATGTGTGGCGGGGGCCAAAAGGGTTTCAAGGTTTTGTATTCGGATTTAGGGTTTGACTATTTGTTTCAGGGTTAGGACGTCGTACTGATAACGTGTTTAAGGAAAACTGAAATTGGGAGAGAATTGAGTCGTGCTTTCATTGATAATAGGGGCCTCTTTATATGGAGGATTACAAGCATAGAGATAGAGTTGTACATGGAAACATAATCGTACATTGATTGGATATCTCCTAGATTCTCCGAGAATATTTCTAATATAAACCTTATTTCAATTAGAGCAAGTAACCTCGAGTTTGGGTCAGACACATATTCTGGATTTACTTGAACAGTACAAATATTATAATTGGAATTTTCATAAAAAATTTATTGCCATTTAACTCTAACGCTAATTTGAAATCCTCACTCTTTCCCTAATAATATTGATTGAAACAATAACACTAGTACCATATCATTAATTACACCATTGAAATTCTAATCATTACTGCACTTTTGGGAATTATCAGAGTCTGGCCAATTTCAAGGATGTTTCGAGTCGAGGATTAGGTCTTATCTTGTCATTTGAGATTGATATCCACATTTCAGACCAGTCTCCAACATTATTGATTAATTGCTACATGTCCATGGAGTTTAATGGAACCCTAGATGTCTAAAATAGACATATATCCTGGGACCTTAATTCGGATAGCTGGAAAATACTTCCTGCTTAACTACCATGGGTGGTCATTGAAGACTAAATTCAACATGATGTTTTAGATTGGGACACAAGCAATAAGGAACCAGATCACTATAACCTTGGAAAGAAGTTGTACAGTTTTTTCGCCAATGTATATCTATCCGACTGATAATTTCTAACTGATCTATGAAGAATACAAACTTTCCTATGCATATACATAAACAATTACATAACTTATTTGCATTTTTTTTTTCAAAACTTGGTGCATCTGGAGCTTTTACAGATATTAGGTCCCTGCAGTTCATCTCAATAGCATCCATGATAATAACTTTCAGCCCCGCCTTCTCTTTATTCTGTCAATATGAATCAAGATGGGTTTCAAATTTTACATTTTTATTTTCATTTGTCCTAGTTGCTTTGTTTGCGTCTATGCCATTCCTTCTCTTGTCCGACATATCATCTTCTATATTTTGCTCAAGTATGTTATTTCAGCCATAAAAAACACATGCTCTACTAAAAAGTCTGGCTGAATGCTCAATGCCGTACATATTCTACTTATAATAAGTAAACCTTTGGTCTCTAATCTCTATCTGCAATAATGAAGTATGTGTACACATGTATATGTATTCTAGCTAGCTAGCATGTGGAGTTGTAATTAATAATATATTGATCATCCCCTTTGTACGTTCGATGCATAAATGGATGAATATTTTGTGCAACGTTAAATGCAATTTTTGTGACGAGCAAATTCTAGTGTGTTTTCGATCATTTGAATTCTTAAATATCATAATGATCAAAGTAAATGCAACTTGAGCATTAATATGATTTAAATTGTATATATTGATTAAATCATTGCGCACACTGTGCATTTTAGTCTTGCATAAAGTATAATAAATAAAGAACAGAACAAAAGAAAACAAGATAAGTTAGAGTAACCATGCCATGATCGAAAACATAAAAAGAAAGAAAAAATTTAAAATGGACATCTTAGTGGAAGATTGCACCAAGATAAGAGAAGATTCGTAGCCCCCGACTGACCTAAAGATTGAAGTGCCGAGAAAAAAAAAATTTCCAAACAAGATATTTTGGAGGAAGACAACTAGCTAGGCAAAGTAGGTAAATATGGGTCCAAATCTTGTGTCCCTAAAACTTTGTCTCCTTCCCTGTCCTCCTATAGAAATTGAACATCTGAACACTAACCTAACAACAATTAACGCCGTATACATCTATCGCTTCTGAAAATAAAAAGAACTTCTCCTGCCGTCTCCCACTCTTCATCCATTTCTGTTCAAAAACCCACCATTCATCCTTTCTAATTTTGATTTTTCATGTCATCATCATTAACAAGACAAATCGTGAAATTAGTCCATAATTTGGTCGTTAACAGAGCTTCATTGTGGAGATTGGAATCATAATTAGCTTTCTTGGAAATTTCTATCTGATTCCAGATTTCCAGATTGATGATTCCAGAAGAATCAAAGGAAGAACCCAGAAAAATCAGGTCTGAGTCACAACATTTTAGCATCCAAAACCTAAAATGTTTGTCTCTAAAACATGAGCCAACCTTCTTAAACCAAAACTATTAGCTTCAATTGCATATTCCAAATCCTTGAGGTACATAAAGATACTTACAAGCTAGAATAGATTCCCTTCAAAATCCAATTATAATCAATACCCAGATAGAGGAAATGGAAGAACCCAAGGACACAATTCAATGATCTATTTTTAGTTTACAACCAAATGAATTAAATGAAACCCAGGTACCAAAAGAATTAATTGAATGTTTCTCAAGTATCTTCAAGCAAGGGATCTTTGAACCTAGCCGAAGATTGAGCACTTGAGCCCTTGCCGTGATTCTATTTGGTCTGGAAACTTGCAAGAGTAAAGCAATAGAGACTGCCAAGAGTAACGGAAGGGAACTAACGGTGTCAAAATTGTCAATGAAATGGCCAGGTGTCAAGTTTTTATAAGGAGACAAGGAGGGAGACAGGGTTTTTGGAGATAGAAGATTTGAAGCTGTAAACATGAGTTTGCAAAGAATATCAAAAGAAAGTGGGCCAGATTAAAAGACTTTGACTTCCAAGTCTCCCTCTAATAATTTACCTAGCTAGCCAGGGCCACGGGCCACCATGCATCTTTTTATATGATCATGTAGGCCGTAAACCTCACCATGATTCCAGATAATTGGGATTTAATCAACCATTTTAATTTCATGAAAATATATTGGAGATTTTTTAGTGAATGCATTAGCTGGCTTCTTAGTATCTTTTCTGATTTAAATAGAGAGGAACAAAAGGAACGTTCTGCACCTGCTAGGAAAATCTTCTTTACTTGTTGTGGATGCTGCTAGTGCTAGGGCGGAACTACCCTATACAAGGGGTCCAGACACCCACCCCCAAAAGGTTTGTCTTATTTTTCATATAGTGATATAGTGATATAAGTATACCTTATACAATTGCAGAAACTTGCTCTTGATTCAAGTGATGTACCCTCCCCCCCATTAGGTAGGGTAGACGTAGCACGTGGCTGTACGCCCAACCAATCAATGCTTATATAGGAGGCTGTTGTGAGTATTTCATTTTAATTAAACATTTGTAGTTTCAGAATACAATTAAGAAATAGAGAAGTATGATTGGCTGGGCGTACCACGTGGCTGGTACGTTTGCTCTACCTAAGAATTTCTGCTTACTGTGTACTAATTACTCAATTTATAATAAGAAATATTGAAATGTTGCTTAGGTTTAAAATATTTTACAATTAATTATCATTGATATCTAGGTTATTCAATTATTTTATCTTATGAATCTTAATAAAGTGTGTTGGACTTGCTAAATTTGACGTTATTATTCTCTATACTCTCATGTTTTATATCTCGACCCCCAAACGTTTAAATGATTAAATCCTTGTTCCACCACTCCTCGACCTAGACAAGCTAGCCACCGATAGCTAGTAAAAGGGAGGATACCTAGTTCTCTCCTATATATGAACAGGGTTACCGATCGATGATATAGATTCGTTTCTTGTTGATGATGGAGTAGCTAGCTTAGAAGGTTACTCTAGCTTACAAGCTTGCTAGACCTTTACCATTGAGTTTGAGATTTGAAGGAAACAATTGCTGTTTCTCTTTCGATTATAGAAAACGAAGTACATACATAAAAAGTATATATAGAACATTAAAACATGCACGATTGAGATTCGATTGATGTAAAATCCTAATAAAAAACTAAGAGTGCGCGCCGAACAATTAACTCTTCAAAGCAATCGACCTTTTACGCACTATTGAGCTCCTCCCTCCTTTAATTGGTTTTGGTTAATGTCGTTCCACAGAGAATCTGGAAGCTAGAATAAGTGCTAGCTCCAACTCGATCGATCTTTGCGCAGTCGTGTCATTAGAATATTATCTGCTTATTTTGATAGATTTATGCAGCTAGTATCTGGCCGGCCATGGATATATCTGTATATACATATATGTGGGTTTCAGTTGCGTCCTCAGAATTTGGGAAGTCATGGATCTATATTTTACTACTAATTATTAGAGCACGTATAATTACTAATCTATGAGGGCCCTTTTATGGAGTGAGGATTGATGTGGGAAATTTCCTACCAATTTCCCTAGCTCGTGATTTTCAACTTGGTCGTCGAGTACTTTACCCCAGCTCGATCTTGTTCGCGTTCGGTGACTAAAAACAGGATCGTATGTCTTTCACTCTTATAATGGTGGGTTCCTCCATCTGAGAGTGAGAGGCGGCCTATCTGCCTATCATTTACACTCGAGTCTCGATTAGTCAAGTCGCCGACGACTACTTTTTATATGGCCGTGGGGTTTCAGTGATTCTCTCACCACAAGTTTATTTCCAGAGGAAATCCTCTGTCTCCAATTCAGATGGGGATAGGTGTCCCTTCATTCTGATTTGTTGATATAGATTAAAAAATCCTTATCTTAAACTTTTGTTTTATTTTTTAATCCTTATATTCGTTTTTTAATCCTTGTTAACCAATCAGAATGAAGGGACAGGGTGGGGATAGGGGAATGAGGACAGAAGATTTCAGTCCGTTTATTTCGTACTGATTCATTCATGTCTTACAGTTTTCCACTATCAACTAGGTTACAAAACTAGCTAGCTGCCACTATAGCATATACGCATTAGAGAAGATATGTACTATACGCGTACAGATAATTTTTATGTTCACTCTTGAGGTGAATGAGCATATTCACCTTCTATTGCAATTAATGCATTTTAATTTTATAATTTTCTAATGCAATCATTCATGTTGCATAACATCATACAAAGATTAACTCTATAAAAAATCAATCAAATTAATGACCTTTTATTGAGGAAAATGGAATCAGGTTTCAATAAATTACGACGTCACAGCATCAAGTAAAAGGGTTTCAAGAAACCACTCATAGTACAAGTACAAGCACAAGCACAAGCACAATACAGACTGCGTAAAGCAGCCAAAATCTCCTAACCAAACTGCTCAAAACAGCCAAATTATTACTAGCCAAACCTAGAAAAAGAAAATGCAACAAGTAAATAAACCCAACCCTAAATCAAAGCAACTGACATAACATGCTAGCATTGATGCCTAAGACCTTCATGGTGTACATAGCCACTCATCAAATCAGCACACAGCAACGATTAAGGGTAGAATAGGAGGTGAGCCGAGCCAAGGTCAATTATTCAAAGCAAGAAAATTGAAAATCTACCACTCTCCCAAAAACCTAAAACAAGCCTGATCCAAACAAAGAAAGGGAATAAGAGAACGGACTTGCCTAGCCAGACCACTAGGAGCGGCCCAGGCAGGCGGAGGCCCACTAGCCAGGGCCCATCTCTTACCCCTCTCCTTCCCAGAACCACCCGCATCAGGCTTCGAGAGAGCAGCCTCTATTCACCAGTCTGGCGGCTGGTCGTGGACCTCCACCATGGCCATGGTCAAGTCTGGACCCCGACTTGTACTTCGACCTAGACCAAACGACCTGTACTCCTACCTGGATTGCACAATCAACCCCGGTTGGATGGATCAGAATCTGTAGTCACGAACCTGGATCCAAACACCGTCTCAACCCAACACCCTCAACTGCGAACGGAGCCAGACACACCTAGAGCTATCAACGTCGTCGACCGCCAATGCCCTCGCCGCGATCAAAGCCTATCACCGGCAGAATCGAAACCCGCCAACATGATCTAAGAAGCCCCCAGACCAGGAAACCCCTCGTCGCACCCACGAAGTCCACAAAGAACCTGCCCTGCATCGCCACCGTCCATGATTGCCTCCTTGCCTGAAGGAAAGCAACGCTGCCAGTCGAAACCAAGGTTTCGAAAACCAAGGTCGCTCGGTCCGAGAAGCTCGAAGATTTTTTTATCAAATTGAAGACCTTTTAGATATTCATTTCCATGAAATACATGGACGGTTCATCATAATAGTAGTCAGTGTTGTTAGAACCATCCATTTGTTTGATTCAATTAAATAATTAAACGATTTCTGATTCGATTGATTTTTTACAAAGATGATTTTAAAGGCTAATTTAAAATATGGACCATTAAATGATAAATTTATTAAGTAAAAGTATGTTAATCGACAATAGAAGTAAATATGCTTGTTTACCCAAGTGGTGAACCTAAGAATTGTCCGGTACTGGTACTCCATATTTTGGTGACGACCACGCCCCGTCTATATATCCTCTTCAAGTTTCCACACAAGGTACAAGTGAACTTTGGTATTTGTAAGCATCAATAACTCTCTCTCTCTCCCCTCCTTCTCCTCCTCCTCCTCCTTCAGTATAGCTGCAATCTTGTAGTGGGAAACAAATGTTATAGCTAGCGCTTAATCAACCGAGTCTGCAGTCTACTTATTATATTTCTTTTCTTTTCCTTTATTCATTTCAGGTGCATGCTTGTATCTTTACACAATTTGTTCAATCAGGAACCATGTCTATCCCACAAGCACAACATGTATCACCTTCCCAGATTCAATTAACCACAGCTAGCTGCGATTCAGCGACTGGGATAGACAATCAATCTGCAGACATCGCCATCCACATTTCAGCTGATCATTCGGCTCAACCTAACAGACCTTCGTCTTATTTACTAGAACATACAAACAGCAAGTGCCATCTCTAATCTCTTTCCATTTACGTTATTCATAGTGATATCCATCTACTGTACAATTAATTTCTTAATTAGTACGTAAAATTATAAATACAATATTAAGAGGTAGATCGACCGGCTCCAAGCACTGCTGGTCTATCCATTGTATTGACGTTTGCATAGTACTCCCGTAAATCTACCCATCTAATATTAATATATGTAGTTATTTTGTATATATTCTCCATATAAGCAACTTAATTAGTCTCCATATGATTAAACCCCAAACAGGAGAAGAATCCCTTAAGACACGTGTTGCCCTCTATAAGTCTGCACTAAAAGGCGATTGGGCAGCTGCTGAACTAATCTTGAAAAAGGATAGGAGCAGACTTCTGCGAGCAAGCATATCTAGAGGATATGAAACAGTCCTTCACGTTGCAGCAGGAACAAGCCATATTCACTTTGTGGAGAAACTGGTCAGCATGATGGAAGTAGAAGACTTAGCACTGCAGGACGTAAATGGAAACACCGCCTTGTGCATTGCTGCTTCGGCTGGATCTCTAGACATTGTCCAGATTTTGATACAAAAGAACAAGTCATTGCTAAAAATTAGAGGTGGTAAAGGTATGGCACCGGCCTATATGGCTGCTGTGTTAGGACAGTCCGAAATGGCATGTTACCTGTACCGGTACCGTGAAAGTAAAGAGATGCTGGAGAAAACCGACCGAGAAAACTTGTTTTTTTCTTGCATCAACAATTGTCTGTACGGTGGGTATACTAAAAAAGTTTATCCTTTTTTATACATGCATTTGAACATTAATTTATGGGTACAGAAAGGACATGAAATTTTCAAATTGTCAAAATTGCATTCTTAATTTGGAGAAAACCGACCGAGAAAACTTGTTTTTTTCTTGCATCAACAATTGTCTGTACGGTGGGTATACTAAAAAAGTTTATCCTTTTTTATACATGCATTTGAACATTAATTTATGGGTACAGAAAGGACATGAAATTTTCAAATTGTCAAAATTGCATTCTTAATTTCTGTGTGTAAAAATGGCAGATTTGGCCTTACAGTTGCTAGATACTGATAAAGCATTAGCGAAGGCACGTACTAGTTCACAGAGAAATAAAACAGCCTTGCATATCCTGGCTCGAAGACCTTCAGCATTTGGTGGCAGCCAAAGTCCACCAATGTGGACTAGACTCATCAACTCATGTGAGTGAATTCTTCAAAAATTAGTATTTAGCTTCATTACAGTTGACCACGTTGCTTATGTTCTTCAAACTTTTCATCTCAAGTCCTCCCAGGTTTGAGGTTCGAATGCAAAAGAAAGTTGAGAGAAGCTAATGGAGCCTTTAAACTAGTCCACCGCCTCTGGGAAGAAATCTTGAGAGATGAGCATGATAACGTGATGAGGCTAATCAAATATCCTTCAAATTTATTATTTGATGCAGCGGAATTAGGGAATTATGAGTTTCTGGCAATGCTTATGAGCTCTTATCCTGAGTTAGTATGGGAAACTAATGAAAAAAATCGAACCATAATCCATGTCGCAGTTCTGCATCGTCACGCAAGTATCTTCAACCTAGTGCATGAAATAGGCTCAATCAAAGATGTCATCGTGACATATGAAGATGATCAAGGTAACAACATTGTGCATATGGCTGCAAAATTAGCACCTCAAAATCAATTGAATCTCGTGTCAGGCGTGGCTCTTCAAATGCATCGAGAGTTGGTATGGTTTGAGGTACTTCTCTGGCCTTAATGTTTTAATAATGATCATCTAGGTAAAATAGAGGTAATAATTGCATATATGCCATATGCAAGTACACTAAGAAAACTCTACTAATTCGATCATTTTATATCTTCACATTCATTCCTTAGTTAATTACTGGTCTTTATATATCTCTGATGTGGCAGGAAGTCAAAAAGATCGTCCAACCTCAATACATCGAGATGGAAAATGACGAAGGAAAAACACCTCAAGAATTATTTACTGAAGAGCATATGGTGTTAATGGGTGAAGGAGAAAAATGGATGAAGGACACTGCAACTTCATGCATGCTCGTTGCGACTATTATCGCAACCGTAGTGTTCTCAGCTGCATTTAGCATGCCGGGTGGCACAGATGATCATACTGGAAAACCAAACCTTTTGAAACAGAAAGCCTTTCTAGACTTTACCATAGCTGACGAAGTAGCACTCTTTTCCTCTTCAACGGCAATGTTGATGTTCTTGTTCATCCTTACCTCGCGGTATGCAGAAAATGATTTCCGAAAGTCCTTACCCTTGAAGTTGATGGCAGGACTCACTAGCCTCTTCATATCTATAGCATCGATGATGATGGCTTTCAGCACTGCCTTCTATCTATCTTGTCAATACGAATCAAAATGGGTTTCAAATTTTACATTTTTATTTGCATTTGTCCCAATTGCTTTGTTTGCGCTTATGAAATTTCCTCTTGTGTCCGACATGTCATCTTCTATATTTTGCTCAAGTCTACTATTTCAGCCGTGGAAACACATGCTCTACTAGAAGTGGAGCTGAATGCTGTACAACAATTTGGTCGCAGCTACGATAATGATGTACATATGTATACTAGCTAGCATATGGAGTTGTATTTAGATTGATCATCGCATTTTGTACTATGAATGCATAAATGGATGAACATTTTGTACTATGAATGCATAAATGGATGACATGTTATACAAAGTTAAATGGAATCTTTTCAACAAAAACAAATTCTAGTGTCCACCAAGGAGGTCTTTAAGGTCATCCAACCAACAGTTCTTGTATCTTCTAAAATCCTAGCTTTAGCCTTATGAAGTACGACCTTCGCTTCAAGGATACATATCATTTACAAGATACCCATTACCATGGTCAGAAAGCCAACTGAGAGGAACTAAAAATTTGAAGCCAGAGTCACTGTCACAAGCATTGAACACATGTACAGCATCTGCAAATCAAAATAAAATATCACCAAAAAAAAAAAAAAGGAACAGAAGTAGCAACCAGGCATGCAGATGACTTTGCCAACAAGCTTCAAGTTGCTTATATCCAAAAAACTTTCACTGTGCAACAGTCTTAATAAAAGTGAATGATCAATCTGCAGACTACAAGTCATGGGAGGATATGTGATACTACATTAACCGGGAACCCAATCCGTGAATGTACACTATGTTTCATTTTCAGTAAGAAATTAAAAGGAAGAATAGAAAGCAATGTATTTTTTGTGAGTGCCTGCTTGGTTAGTATGAGGAATTGAAGGAAAAATATAGAAAAGAAAAATAACATAATCTGAACTGCCCTTTTGAGTCTCAGAAATTTTTGCTGTAACATAAAATCAGACAAACAAAATGAACAATAAGATAAGATAATCTGATAATGTCTGAGTTCTGTAATTCTCTGTAAAAGAAACATCCCCAATATTTGAAAGTCAATTTATTATTCTAGTTCCTCTCTTATCGCTTGTCCAGACCAAAAAGATAAAACAAAACTGTAACTTTTCAGATCCAGACCAAAGGAAAAAAAAAAAAAAACTTCCTTTCTTCACATAGCCGTATTACATAGAAGGTCTAAAATCATTACTACAATGAAGGCCCATAGACTACGGTCAACAGACTGTCACTTGATAACAGGGTTTTAGTTGTTAAAATATAAAAATCTCTAGAAGACAGTCAGTGATGCAGGTAAGTCTTTTGGATGCTCCGACATCAGTCAGTCAAATAATCATACAAGATCTCATTCTTATGCAGCTACTGTCAGACTAAATGAAACCCAAACCCGCAATAACAGTATGCAAGAATCACTGGTTCCATTTAATAAATTAGACTATTTTCCACATAATGAATGGAGAAACCATAAATGTGCCATGGAAAAATGGAAAACAAAGTACCCTTTGTTATTGATTCGCTGGGTTGAAGTTGATTAACCACTGTCAAGCTAAATTGTGCACATCTAGACCACACCAGAGGCAATTTTGAAGCATCCGGGACATCCAGATATGGTGACAAGCAACCAATAACATTCCACTTCAGATACAGAAGGATCCGCCTAACCAAACTAGTCAAGTCCAAAACCATAACATATATCAGAAAGTATATAACTTTAAAGCGTGTCACTAGTAGTAGATGCTCAAAATTACCATTTAGAATTGCTACAACGAAAATATCAGAGTAATGCTTGAATGCGGTATCCAATATAGAGAAGTTGTCAGCTTTCCATGTGAATGTCACAGGTGGAAGATCATCCCCTTCCTCAACTTTCACATTCTTCATGCTACGAACATAACAATTCTTCAATCTATACGACTTTGGAATCAATATACCAGCATTTTGATTCTTCAATTTACAAAGAGAAATCAACCTGGTTGGAGCAACCAAAGACTGATCCTCAACTAAACTTGGTTCACAGGGGGTGGGGGGTGCCAAAACAAACCTGTATTGCATGACTCTTGGAGTAATAAACCGGGGTCGATCGAACCCACTCTGATCCTCAGCTAGCAAAGGGGTACAATGAGGAGGTGGATCAAAACCCTTGCACAACCTTCACCAAACTGATCAAAACAGAGAGCAGCTGAGGTAGAGAGAGGAAGGGCAATGCCAACTAGAAATATCAACGGAGCTTTGCTTTTTTCTTTAGGCCTTGTAAACCGAAATAAAACTTATATGATATTTTTCGCCAACGTAAATCTCTCCGGCTGATCATTTCTAACTGATCTATGAAGAATACAAACTTTCCCATGCATATACATAAACAATTACATAAGCATGTTTTAGAACAACTAAAACACTGATTGCAATCGTCAGCATGTGAATAAAGGCCAACTCCTCAGGTAGCCTAGTTCATTGTTCATATCCTTGCCGTCCAAATCTATTCTTGCTACCACAAGATCCACCTTTGCAGGAGTTACCTTGGCCTTTAGTCTCTAAACTTCTTCCACAAACTTCTTCATACCCAAAGCACCAGGGCTCCAACCAAACCAATTCAAATCCAAAGATTTTAAGCTCCTCCCATGAAAGTTAGGTGTTCGCGGGCATCATCTGTCATATCCTCAACTTTTGTGGTCTTCAAAATCGAGCCAAAGCAATGACTGCCCATTCGTAACCATGCAACTTCTCTTCTATTGATTTTGAATTCGAGAATGATGCCACCAAGAAACTATATTTAGAAGTGAAAAGAGAGTTTTCTTTATTTTCCTCTAAACCTCAAAAATCTGTGAGCTGACAGCGTCGCATCCTTGTGTTTCTTGACTGAGGTAGGGTCAGTAGGCTCAATGTGAAGTTGTTCAAACAGCAGGTTGTCCTTCTAGGCATGCACCTGTTGACCACTCTTCCATGATGTCAAAAAATCTGGAGCTTTTACAGAAGAAGGTGCGCCTTATGTATATCCACATCAAAAACTTAATGCATCCCAGTAAGCAGGCACCTTTTAACAACTCTGTACCTTGCATCCTGCCAAAGGGTCTGGAGGCTTTACAGATCCACATCTGAAGGTCGCAGTTCCTGTCTTCCTGATGTACATCCTGAACCGATGAAGGGCTAGTAGGCTCGGTGCAATTTCTTTCAAAACTTGGTGCATCCTGGTAGGCAGGCATCTGTTCGCAATTCAGTTCCTTGCATGTAGTCAAAAAGTCTGGAGCTTTTACAGAATCCATATCAGGTCCCTGCTCCTTAAGTTCCTCTTCTGAGGGTTGCACGGGTGCAGAACCAACAGTTCTTTTATCATCTAAAATCTTAGCTTTACCCTTATCAAGTATGACCTTGGCTTCAAGGATACATGTATCATTTACCAGATACTCATTACCATGGTCAGAAAGCCAACTGAGAGGAACTAAAAATTTGAAGCCACAGTCACTGTCACAAGCATTGAACACATGTACAGCATCTGCAAATCAAAATAAAATATCACAAAAAAAATATATTAATAAAAGGCATAGCTCATTACTACATAGTAAAGAAACAATAATAATGGGGTAAATTTTTTTAGGATACACAGAGATGAACTCAATTAAGGTTTCATAGATTAACAATCTTGATAATCAATTATAGAGATATATCAACATATGTTAGATAAAAGGAACTTTTAAGCATATATCAAAACTTGAGTTGTCAGAGGCATTTGGGGAAAACTAACCAAATGGATGCCTATGATATTTTGCAATATTTCCACCCTTTTTTTTTTTTTTGATGCATCTTACAACTAAATACACATTGGGAACCAGTTGACCAGAACCTTAACAAAATAGGGAGCACTATCTTCTTCTTTGCTTTTTCCCCTCTGGGTGGAGCAATAAATTGAAATGATCATCATTATAGCCATCATTCAATATACATCTTTGTTGTGTTCAATGCTCAAAATGAAGCAACCAGGCAAGCAGATGACTTTGCCAACAAGTTTCAAGTTGCTTATATTCAAAAAACTTTCATTGTTCAAGTCTTAATAAAAGTGCACGATCAATCTGCAGACTACAAGTCATGGAAGGATATGAGATACTACATTAACCGGGAATAAAAGTGAACGACCAATCCATGAATGTACACTATGTTTCATTTTCAGTAAGAAATTAGGAAGAAAAATAGAAAGCAATGTTTTTTGGTGTTTGCATGCTTGGTTACTTTGAGGAATTGAAGGAAAAATATAGAAAAAAAAAAAGAGTAAAAGAACATAATGTGAAATATCATTTATCAGAAATTTTGGAGTTTACATAATATGAACAGAAACAAAATGAACAATAAGATAAGATAATGTGTGAGTTCTATAATTCTCTGTAAAAGAAACATCCACCATATTTGAAAGCCAATTTATTATTATTCTAGTTCCTCTCTAATCGCTTGTCCAGACCAAAAAGATAAAACAAAACTATAATTTTTCTGATCCAGACCAAAGAAAAACATACTTCCTTTCTTCACCTAGCCGTTAAGTCATAGAAGGTCTAACATCATTACTACAACGAAGACCCATAGACTAGGGTCAACAGACTGTCATTTGGTAACAAGGTTTCAGTTGTGAAAATATAAAAATGTCTAGAAGACAATCAGGCAAAAAATCATACAAGAGTCAGACTGATTGAAACCCAAACCCCCAATAACAGTATGCAAGAATCACTCGTTCAATTTAATAAATTAGACAATTTTCTACATAATGACTGGATCACCATAAATGTGCCATGGAAACATGGAAAACAAAGTACCCTTTGTTATTGATTCGCTGGGTTGAAGTTGATTAACCACAGACAAGCTGAAACGTGCACATCTAGACCAACCCTGAGGCAATTCTGAAGCATCCGGGACATCCAAATATGGTGACAAGAAATCAACAACATTCCCCTTCAGATACAGAAGGATCCGCCTGACCAAAGCAGTCAAGTCCAAAACCATAAGACATATATCAGAAAGTATATAACGTTAGAGCATGTGACAAATAGTAGATACTCCAAATTACCATTTAGAATTTCCGGTGACGAAAATATCAGAGTAATGCTTGAAGGCGGCATCCAACTTAGAGAAGTTTTCAATTTTCCATGTGAATGTCACGGGTGCAAGATCATCCCCTTCCTCGACTTTCACCTTCTTCATGCTACGAACATAATGTTTCTTCAATCTATACGACCTTGGAATAAATATACCAGCATTCTGATTCTTCAATTTATGAAGAGAAATCAACCTGGTTCGAGCTACCATAGACTGATCCTCAACTAAAATCGGTTCACAGGGAGTAGGGGGTGCATCATAATAAGTAGTAACCCCTTCCTCCAAAGTAGGCCCCAAACCGGCTAGACAATCAGCTACACAGTTCTGCTGTCTATACACATGACTCAGTGTCCATCTCAAGTTTCGGTTAAACAGATCATTGCAGCTCTTAATCAATTGAATCAGATGGTGATCTTGGTACAATTCGCCTACATTCGATAAAAGATTTACAGCCAACTTGGAGTCAGTTTCTACCTCAAGAAGTGACCACCCAGAATTGGATGCAAGTTCCAAGCCTTTGAGCAAGGCCTTAAGCTCTGCCTCAATAACTTTGCCTGTTCCCAAATTGGCTGCAAATCCAGCTACCCATTCTCCGTTTTCGTTCCGAATAACACCTCCTCCTCCAATGCACCCAGATTTGTTACGCCGACTCCCGTCTACGTTGAGCTTGTACCAGCCCTGGGGAGGAAAGCTCCAGGACAACAACAATTCCTCCCTGCCTCTCTTACCTTTCCTGTGTTGAATAGGAACAAGGCCCTTAAACATAAAGGTGATCATTGTGCTTTTAACTAATACTAAACCCTAAACCCTAAGCCAAACTTTCAAATTCAAACCACAGAGAGAATCAAAACTATGGGGGGGGGCGGGTGAGAGCTTACCTTCCCATATTGCCGATTCCAAGAAAACCAGAAGGAGGAGATTCTACCCTTTTCGCTCAACAAACACGAGCTTCCCGCTCTTGAGCAGAGTAGCCAGCGACCCACCCAACTTCAATTCTCAATTTGAGCGCTTGTTGTGTTCACTTCTTCATCTTTCCGCGAGGCTGCCTTTTTTTTTTTTTTTTTTTTTTTTTTTTTTTTTAATCAAAGTTTCCAAGTATGTTTTATTGAACTTCAATTTATATGAAGGGTTAATAGTCAATATATACTACATTTGGTTTTATTTCAACCACCAATTTGTTATACCCTAAATTTTCACAATTACATTAAATTTTGCTATCTTATGTTTTTAAAATTAGCTAATTTACAATCAATTCGTGAATTCTCTCATCCAAATATTGATGAATTTTGAAAATATAGTAGCTAATTTTGAAAACTTAGGGAAGAAAATTAGTTAGTTCTGAGAGCCTAGAGTGTTAGAAATCCTAAATCATAGTCATGAACAAATCACCACAGTGAAAACACAAACGTGAACAAATCACTACAGCAAATTTGAATCGCAAACAAAACATCGCAATGAATTCCCCGCAGTGAATATTGTAAACTATCTCAAATTGAATACATGAAATTAAACTATCTGTGTAATACATTCTAGGAAAGTAAATAACAATCTTACTTGAACCACTCGAGTTGTCCATTTGGTTCTTCTCCTGATTCCACCTTTATTTTTCTCTTTCAGTTGATGGGACTATTCCAGAATGAGAAAACAACATGTGTATCAGCAGGGACCAAATCTGACATATATACAGTTATCCATTCACGTCAGTTTCTTCCATCAAGAAACTGTCATCATATTTTAACTGTATTTTCAAACTGAACATCAGATAATACATCATAACTGCATTTATTTGAATTTCATAATTCTAACAGATTATAAGTAGGACCAAATATGATTTAATATAGTCTCTATACTTATTTCAATGCTTGAACTCAAAAACCAGTCATTCACATATCTACACTCAGCCTTATACAATGTCTTGTTCATTAGGATATCTAACATAGAGTAGTAAATTTAACAGAAGGGTAGCAAATTGGCTAACATAAAACTTAGGTTAGCAAATTGGTAATGGAAAATCAAAGTTTAAGTGTACATGAGTTACTTATTTTAAATGTCAAGGACTTGAATTAAAATTTTGTTCGTATTTGTGCTTTCTGTTATATAATTTCACAAAATAATGTTAGAAACATTAAATTTCATTTGCTAATAGGTGCGTACAATGACAGAGCATCTAAGGAAGACCAAAAAGTGTCATTTCGATCAGCAACTGCAAACGTGTGCAACTTTTTGTGATATCAAAGGGCATTTTGCTTCTTCCCAAAAAAAAAAAAAAAAAAAAGGAAGAGGCATTTTGCTTTCAAGTCGATCATAAGTTGTTTGCATTTTATTTTGGCTAATATAAGCTGCATGCATTGCTGTTTTTTTTTTTGTGTTTCAGTCAGTGTATCAATGGATAGTCAAGCCCCAGACCGTTATAAAAGCCAATGAGATGTTCATGCCTAGTAGATTGTCATTTATTTTTAACATTGTAAGAGTCATATTAATTTTTTTTTTTTACCTTATGTAATTTAAAGCAGTGCAGTGTGGCATGTTGGGATGTTTTTGTTAGATGCTGCTACCTAGCATATATGCAAATTCAACTATGGGTAGGACTGCTGTTTAGGCTCTCGCTTGAGAGTACTAAGCTTGCTATTGTGGGATACTCAATCGGTATGGTGCCTCCTTTTCTTAACATTTACATCATATTTTCTTACTTTGCATTTTATGAGGGTTACACTCATGACATTCCTACGACCTTGCATAGGAGTGAAGCCGACTCTCCACTGCCTGATGTAAAATATTCTCAACCTCTGGGTGTGACTTTCCTGTCTATGCTGCAGTATTTATCTGATTTTGACTTCTGCTTGTTGTGCAGGAAATGACAACTGTTAGTTTTTATGGTGCTGTACTTTGAAATTAAATATCCAGACCAAATACAAGTATATTCATGATTGGTATATTGGTCAGTCATTGTGCTGCAATGCACAGTTGGAGCATTTCACATGCGCCGAAGGGGTTTATCTTGGGCCTAGGAAGCCTTTGGGTTCCCCTTGACAAAGTCAAAAAAAATTGATTGGTATATTGGTTTCCCATAAGAAATTTATGAGGGAACATCTCTTGGTTTTAGAATAATGATGAAGTACATGGTTCTAGAATAACGTTGGAATACATGGTTCTAGAATAATGTTGGAGTACATGGACCAAGATGAATGTGGAAGATTCATGAAGGAGCATTTATTAAGTGGTTGGATGAATGAAGCATTAATGAAGTCATCTAGAGATTTCCTCCTTGGTCAATATAAGCAGAGGTCATTTGCTCATTCTAATCTAATCTCACATCCAAGTTGAGAGTGTAGTAATTGTTAGGTAGGAAAACAAGTATGAGAGAGGGTTTTCTTCAAGTAGTGTTCTTAAAATTGTGTATCTCTTGTACCCACCCATTATTTTAGTGGAAATTCTTGTTGTTGCTACCCCGTGGATGTAAGCATCTTGCCGAACCACGTTATATCTGGTGTTCCCTTTCCTTTACTTTTTTATTTCCTTGCATATTTATCCTTTGTGGTTGGAGTTGTTACTTCCATTCTATTACTTTTCCCAATGGTGATATCAGAGCTCTTGGTTCGTGAGGCGTTAGAATGGAAGGATCAATGAGTACTATGATCAGACTCAACCACTCTAATTGGATTACATGGAAGCCAAAAATGAAGGATATTCTCTATTGCAAAGATTTTCATGAGCCAATCGAAGGAGAAGAGGCCAAGCCGAAAGGGACTTCGGATACAAATTGGACGAAGATGAACTGCAAATCCATCGGTCATATACTATGCCAGAAAAGTAATCAGACGACAGAGGAGATCTGTCGTCTGATCAAAAAAATTTCTGTTGTCTAGTACGGTGTCGTCTCTTAGGGGTATCAGACGACAGATTTCCTCTGTCGTCTGAAAAATCAGACAACAGAAAGTTTTTAGGTCTTCTGTTGTCTGATGAAATCAAGACATGAGTTAGTTGTGTATTAGTGAATTCAGACGACAGATAAATGTGATGTGATCTGAAAACAAATAACAGTTCCTTATAATTTCTATGATCTAATGCTTATTCCAAAGACAGAAAAATGGTCATTTCTGTGGTTTGAATGCACCAAAGTAGAAGATATGAAATCCTATCTGTTGTCTGAATGGACTTATAATAACAGTTTAGTGTTGTTTTATTCAAATTCCAATAACAGTTAACTGTCATTAGCATTCAGTTCAGATTATATTTATCTATCGTCTTTAGTAGCCTACAATAACATTTATATGTTGTTTTAGTGCACAAGTAACAACCTATTTTTTCTTTTATATGTTGTTTTTAGATATGTCCAACAACATATTTGGATTTCATTTTGTTGTTGCTTTTTATTTCATATGACAATTTTCTGTTGTTTGAGTTCACAAGTAACAACATATTTTTTCTTGTTTCTGTTGTTCTTAGACATGTCCAACATCATATTTGGATTTCATTTTGTTGTTGCTTTCTAATTCAGATGACATATTTGTATTCTCGTTGCGCCACAATTATGTAAATCTGGAAACTATCCAATGAATTCATCAAATATGGAATCCATTCATAAAAATACCAATATTTGATTAATCTGTTACTGCAGCCATACACACATCCATAATGGAGCTAAACTTAGTAAACATCAGTTCAATAACACATAGCAGTTGGCATGATCAACAAATGGAACCTAAAAAACATTGATATCTCATACTATTGATCATGTTTGGTGAAGGCAAATTTAGGTGGTGCATCAGTCTCTTCAACAGCTGGTTTCGACACTGTTTTTTTACCTCTTTTCATTTTCAGTGCCTTCATCCTTAGTGCTATTGCTTTAGCTTTGGCTGTGTTGATAGACCGGGGAGCCATGGCCTGAAAGAAACAGATCAGTAGTCAGCAATATATAAATGGTTGAATCAACACTAAATTTAGATTTAAGGTAAATAGCATATGAAATGAATGAATATAAGAGGATTGTCTAAGAGACTTAAGTACTTACTTGAGCAACAAAAGAGGTTGCCCTCTGCATTTCATACCTCAAATCCATTAGCTGAAAGATATTAAGGCAAAAGGAAACAATCAATATAAACCCAACAAATTCAACAACCCAAATTGGTTGAAAAACACTAAACCCAATCAGCAACTAAGAAACAAACTCAAATGGATAGAGAAAGTACCAGAAAGAAAATTCAGTGAATCAGCAAAGCCATTATATAAAGGGCTCAAGTGAAATAGTTTAAGTGTGTACGAGATCATGTCAAATACTCCATCTTATTCAAGCTTCATTTCACAAGGCTAAACAGAATATCACTAGACCACAAGCAAGCAAAAAAAAAAAAAAGGAATTTTCTTGAGCAATAAAAACCTCTGAAACATTATTTCTAGAGCAGAAATATGCCAGAGCAGTATAGAACTCTCCTATGTACTAAGGTACAAGCTGCACAATTCTGTGGATGGCTCTAGCCATAACAATTACAGCTATAGCAAAACCAGGATTGGTCAAGTTACAACTTAAATTCAACTATGTTAAATATATGAAATATCTAGCAAAAATAAATCTCATAATCTGTCATCATTTTAACAATATTGGTTGAAAAAGATGATCGAAATACAAAACTGTGCCCCATGACTTCCTTCCATAATTCTTGAAAGCTTATAACCAATCATAATTGTTGCAGTGTTCATGAGTAACCAAGCAAGTTAGGTGATGAAACATATATGCAACTATAGTATTGAAACTCAAAAGGAGTACATTTCCAAACCATGCCACTTGGCAATCCAGAAATTCTTTTATCACTTCTTCCCCCATCTTTCCCGTTCATTTAGTTAAGCAAAAGATAAATTGAAAGTCTGAGATGTAGTTAAGTGCCATGTTGTAGGAAAATCAATCAGCATGACCCCAAGGCATCAGCTTGCACCTATCCCCAACATTCCAGAGAAATTCAAATTCCATATAATATCAGATAACTTGCCAAGATTTTCAGATTTTTATAATGTTCATGTAGATTAATCATAACTAAATGCTACCATTGCAATAAGCACACAACTCAACAGTTTGAAGAGCAAATTCCAAATACAGCAACATTTATAAGTTCAAGATACCAATAGAGCCCCTAGTACATTGATATTGCACCAATCAGTTTTATAGTAACAATAAGCACTAGGCACCATACAAAATAACTAATGAATTAGGGGTAAATTTTCAAAACCCTTGTACTTCATATAGACATAAATATGACAAGACAGGAATCACAATCACCTTCATGTAAAAGTAATCATTGGCCTTGATGAATTCATGGTCAGGCTTTCGCATTGTGAAATTCACAAAGAAAATTAGTTTGACTTGAAAGCAAGAAATAATGAAAGAAAATTGAAATAAAGACAAGAGGAAAAGACCTTCCTGTTAATTCTGCAACTGTCCTCTCCAGTTTTTGATAGAACACCTTCAGCAACAAGCCTGTCTATAATTTCTATAGTCCAGCCAAAGAGAATCCAGATTTATAAACCTCTAAATAAGTAAAAATCCCTTAACTTTAACACAATTTGCAATAACCACAACTAAACCCACATGTCCAGATAACAAAAATCCTATCTTTGATCGAGATATGCAGGAATTCAGAGTTGTACAGCATAATCATAATCAAATTCAAAGACCCAGCTAAGAAAAAGCTTACAAATTCAAACAGCCACAACTACATCTACATGCCTAAATAAGAAAGATCCAAACTTTGAACAAGAAAAGTAACAATTCAAAATTCTAAACAATAACCACAAATCAAATATTCAGGGCAATTGAAAACAAAAATAGATATTTAGCTAACAAGGATATATAATCATATCTCTTTAGACATGGTTAGAAACAATACCCAGTTGAACAAACTTCTTGTAAATGAACCTCTCAATTCGATGTCTGAGGGATCAAATCAAATCGACTCAAATTGAGAGGGAATATAACCAATTGAAAGTTAGGGTGTTCAACGAAGTAGCTATTCTAATGGAGAATGGCCAAAATTTAAGCAAACCTCTTGTAAATGAGAAACGGGTGGGCAGACCTTGAAATAGTGACGACCCATTTATGGACGGGCAAGCTGCTGGAGAAACGGGTGCCGCCGGAGCAAGAGTTGTCGGTGAGACGGTCGGTGCTGTCGGTGCTTTAAATCCACAAATTGAATTCCAAATAAAGCCCTAAAACCCAAAACGAATCCAATTGAAACCCTAAATCAAATAGTAGTGAATCGAATGGCTTAGCAACAATAGTAAAACAATAGGTGGTTGGTTTAGAGAGACCGATGAAATCGACACTTTGAATACCAACATGAGCAAACGAGTGACAGGAAGAGGTTTCTCTGTGTTTGTTTCAAAAAGTGATTGACATGGGGATGAATTTGTTCTGTGATTGTCGAAGAAAACTAGGGTTGACGAAGTCTGGATTTTGAGTTTAGATGAGAAGAGAGCGAAGAGAGAAGACTGGGAGCAGTCAAAGAAAGCATAGCAGAAAGAGAGACGGAGTGTTTTTCAAGTTTTTGGTTATAGTCTCAGTTTTAGACAGAGCTGCTGAGTGTGGGAACACGAAGTGTTTTACAGTTTATGTCAAAAAAGACTAAAAAGAAAAGTCAAACTCACATTATTCAGACAACACAATTTCTTAAAACTGTTGTCTGAATATCACCCCATTGACTTCTGAGCCAAGGTTTGGGACCTTTGAGAGGGAAAGCACTTAATATAGTTGGAGGGAATTTCAAAAATTTTGCTAGGGTTATATATGAAATATTTTCATCTTTTACAACGACATATATGTGTTGTCTGAATCTGATCATATTTTCAAAATGAAACAAGTATGGTTTCTCTGGGTATTCAGACAACACATTTAATTTATCTATCGTCTGAAAAACTCAGACGACAGAAAATCAGCCTTCTGTCGTCTAATGCGTGTCGTCTGATAGCTTTTTTGGCATAGTGATATCTGCGAATGGGTGGATGATAGTGTATTCCACAATGTGTCCAATGAAACCAACACACATGAACTATGGCTGAAGTTTGAGTCCTTGTTCGAGAAGAAGGCCGCTGCCATGAAAGCTTTTCTAATCAAAGAGCTTATAAATATGAAGTACAAAGATGGTGATAGAGTGACTGAGCACCTCAACAACTTCCAAAGTACAATCAATCAATTGGCCACGATGGACATGAAGATTAATGACGAGTTGCAAGCTTTGTTATTGTTGCAAGCTCTTATACCACTATTGGGAAAAGTAATAAAATGGAAGTAATAACTCCAACCACAAAAGGATAAATATGCTAGGAAATAAAAGAGTAAAGGAAAAGAAATAGCGGATATATATAACGTGGTTCGACAAGACCTACGTCCACCGGGCAGCAACAATAAGAACTTCTACTAAAATAATGGGTGGGTACAAGAGATACACAACTTCAAGAACACTACTTGAAGGAAACTCTCTCTCATACTTGTTTTGCTACCTAACAATTACTGCACTCTCAACTTGGATGAGATTGGATGGCAACAATGAGCAAATGACCTCTCCTTATATTGGCCAAGGAGGAAACCTCTAGATGACTTCATTAATGCTCTATTCATCCAACCACTTAATAACTGCTCATTCATGAATCTTCCACATTCATCTTGGTCCATGTACTCCAACATCCATTGGTTCTAGAATAATGTATTCTAGTTTCCCACAAGGAACTTATGAGGGAACATCTCATGGTTCTAGAATGACGTTGGAATACATGGTTCTAGAATAATGTTTGCTTCCATATCTTCATGTTGGATCTTCTGGCAAGGCTGGCAAGAAAAAAAAATAAGGGGAAGATGCAAAAGGTTATTCCCACTATTTTTGGTTTAAAGTAATTAGAATTCTCCACCTTATGCAATATTAGGTTATCGATAAATTGTCTGTAATAGACTGGTCCAGCCTAGTTAAACGGATAGAGTAGGATTGATGGAATAGCTACAGCTGGTTAAAGCAGAGTACCCTCTCTGGAAGCCTAAGTCCAGCCCTTTTTGGTCCATAAGTAATCAAGTATGCATGTAGTCTAAGGGTCTGATTTAGTAAAATTCTGATGCATAAATAAACCAAGGCTCGAGTTTTCTGAATCTGCAAGTGAGGTGAAAGTGATGTTATCAATACAATTAATTTGTATCTTCTTTGGCTTTAAAACTTCGAGCTTAATGGGCCAAATTAATCATTTCAATATCTACTTCAGAAAACAATTTGCACAATATACGTGACCTGTTTTGTTATATTTCCCAGCCTAATCAATAACTAGTTGTAGAGGATCATTATGTAGTTGGTCCTGTGGATATGAGTTGTGATCTTATGCATGTATTGTCCTACATCACAAGCTTTGTAGTTTATTTACCACTTGCTGATCGATAGCGTTTTGTCCGAGGTGTTAATGGAAAATCATGGTTCTCTTGACAGACGAGCAACAACCAGAGGAAGAGAACAGCATGATTGATGAAGGTAATTTAACAAGTAGACATGTCTAAGTTAACGGACCATTGGGACCAATGATCAGAGCAAAGTGTGAGTGAAATACAAATTTGAAAACTGAGCTGACTGATGTGCTATTTCTTGGTTGTATGCCTAGACCTTGGTTTTCCTATATGATTTTATCAGTCTGCTGCTTAGACTAATCTGTCTGCCCCTTAGTTTGTCAGAAACAAAGTTTTGTACATTTTCATTTTACATGCTCTTCTGCTGCAGTATCTGCCAGTTGCGAAGCTTCACAACAAGCTTGGAGTTGATGAAAATCATAATATAGTGCACAAAATGCTTCATAAGATGGCACATGAAGGTTTCGTTGAAGCCAAAGGCAGCTGAAGGCTAGGTGAGCGATATTTGCAGTTTCAGCCTGCTTAAAATGCTCTTTTCGCAGAACCAAATTATTTCAAAGGTCTGTAATCATTTCCTTTTGAAACCAGCAAAGCATGTGCTCCTTCTAATATCACTGAAAAAAAGCTTCTTGAAGTCCAGGAAATTTTGAATTTTGATGGAATATATCTGTAAAAGCATGTTTACAAATCATTTTTCATATATACACTATTTATCTTTCTGACCTTTTACATTGAACAGGAGGTGGACAACATTGAACCAAAGGTCAAATCATCAAAATCTCCATCGATCTAATGGGTAACTAAGCGATAAGTTTTTTATGCACAAAAGTAAGTGTGAGCCTTTTTGGCTGTCCCTTTACATTAGCAGTTTAGCACTCGTTGTCTAGAAAAGAGAGTGAGAGTAATGAATGTGTTAAACGATGGAAGAAGTATACTGGATAGAAGAAAACATGAAAATGACTAATAAGCTGGAAGAACATGCAGCATTTCCAATATATTGTAAAACAGTCAAACTAAAACTGTGTTGATCGATCTGATATAAATTAAATTCAGATGCAAAATTTGTATAGTCTTTTTGAAGCGCACAAAGTACATGTATGCCCTCACAATTTTGAAGATTAATTCATTTTGTAGTGGAAGACCCGAATATGAGCATTTTGTATAATTTACCCAATGCATTTTGAAAAAATGTGGTAATGTACACAGGGCCAGCTCTCAACATGTGCAACAAGGGCGACAGCACAGGGCCCCAATTTTTTTTTAAAAAAAAGGTTTTATGTATATATAAATAAATATTAAAAACTGTAAATAATATAAAAGAGAGCCCTAGAAATCTAGAATCCTTTTTGCTGTGTTCACAACTTCACACACGTTGAGAGGCATTTTAATTTAGAGGGCCCAATTTATTTTTTTAATAGTTTTATATAAATAAATATTAAAAACTGAAGATAATATGAAATTAGGCCCCATTCAACCATACATTGTCCTCCTCTTTTTTCTGCGTTATGTGTCTCTCCTCTCTTCAGTTCTCATCGACCTCAGTACCTCTCTACTCAGCCACTTAGGGTCTCAGGTATGATTGAACCAATGTTTGCTACGTTTTTTGCTCGGCCCCATAATGATTCTTTTATGTGTTATTCCTAATGGTTTGATTTGGTTTTCAGATTGCAAAGGTCTAGGCCGTCTAGCAATTTTGTGGGATTCTAGGAATTGAGAAAATTGGAAAAGTCGAGTAGTGAGCAAACTCAGAGTCTCAGACTATACTTTGAGTTCAGGGAATCAGGCTCTCTCCTTCACATTGATTTGCTAATTTTGCTTGAATTGTCTGGGGATGTTGCTTGAATTGATTTGCTAAAATTTAGAAGCATGCCTCCTAAAAGAAAATGTTTATTTGGATATGCAAAACGCTTAAAGTTATTGAAGCCTTATTTGCGATCAACTATGTCACAAGAAATGTTAAATGGACTTGCTTTGATTTCGATTGAGAACAAATATCTTGGAAAAATCAATTGTGATAAGCTAATTGATCAGTTTGCAAGTAAGAAGGCAATGGAGATGGATTTTCAAATGAATATCAATCAACACTACCAGAATGTGTTATTTTGAGGGTTTCAGATCAAGCATCTTTTTGTAATTATTTTTTGCTGCAAACTTTACATTTGTATTGAATATTTAGCCTCTTTTGTAGGCTCATATAATGATATTGATCATACATTGTGATGTAGTCGGAAGTAACCTGGGTTTATAAGCGATAAACCCTAAAAGCCATAGTTCTGGGATCCACCAAATAAAGAGAGAAAAGTCTCTAATTTTATTCAATTTGATATCAAAAACTGATTCTAGTACAAAGCATAATGGTGCTTATATAGGCATCTAAGTCATAACCCTAATCACAATCATAACCTAACAAGAAATCTTAAAGAATCCAAATTTAAAAGGAAACTGAAAAACTAAAATAAAAAGAATCCTAAAAAGAATATAAAGCTAGCCTAAAAATATTAAATCTCAAATCGGATAATTAAAACAATATATTTTGGCCTAAATCTATTAGGGCTCCCTAAAGTGAGTCTTGAAGATCTCGTCATTCCCATTCTAGAAAAGTATCATGCGTCTCAAACGGACATTCTGGCCAAAAGTTGATCAAATCTGATTGTGAATCAAAAAACTGTTTTAGGGAATCTATATTTGAGAGAAAATTGATGTGTATTTTCATTGATAATAGGGGCCTCTTTATATAGAGGATTACAATGCATATAATCTGAATCATACAAGGAAAGGTAATCATACATTGAATAGGAATATCTAGATCCTTCTAATTAACCCTATTACCATTAGGTCAAGTAACCTAGGGTTTGGGCCAGACACATAATCTGGATTTCCTTAAACACTCCCCCTTATGTCGCCCAAACGTGGTGCTTCTCTCGTTGCCTCATTAAAAACCTTGCTGAGTAACAAAAACTCAGTGGGACAAAATAACCTCAGTCGAAGGGGAAAAAGAGCCGAGTAACAAAAACCCAGTGGGACAAAAATAACCTCAGTCGAAGGGGAAAAAGAGCACAACACACCCTTCACGTTTCGAGACTATACATGTAGACATCTCCCCCTGATGACTACGGTCATGGGAGTTCGGATAACTTCCGCAAATGATGCTACCAACATGTTTCTCGAAAGTGGAATTTAAGCAATGACTTAGTGAACAAGTCTGCCACACTGTCCTCAAATTGAACATAGTTCACTTTGATCTTGAGGAGAGTCTGTTGTTGCTGATTACCCTTGGCGTTGTCGCTTTTGATGTAGCCTTGCTTCATTTGTTCAAAACAAGCAGCATTGTCCTAAATGCTCGTAGGCTCATCTGTGATAGACTTCAAACCACAATTGTTCGAACATGCGTAATTATGGATCCAATCCATAAACATTCACGAACCACTTCGTGAAGAGTAATATTCTCTGCATGGTTCGAAGATATAGCGACTAAGGTCTGTTTTGTAGACCTCCAAGATATCACGGTCTTTTCTTATGGTGAACACTTAACCAGTTTGGGAATGACCTTTGTGTGGGTCAAAGAGATACCCAATATCAGCAAAACCTTCCAAAACACTTATGTCGTTTTGGGGTGGGGATAGTGGACGTAGGCCAGTGTTGGCGGCGTTCCTGGTGTGTGATGGGTCCGAATCCATCATCTCTCTGTAGGGATAGAACAAGCCCATATCAATCGTACATTTCAAGTACCAAAAGATACCTTTTACACCAATCCAATGGTGTTGCATTGGCGCAAAGCTATATCTAGCTAACAAGTTCACAACATATGAGATGTCCGGTCTTGTGCATTGGGGTAAGTACAATAATGCGCCTATTGTACTTATGTAAGACACTTCTGCCTCTAGCACATCTTCGTCATCATCCTTCAGGCGAAGAGGATCCTTTTCAGGATCAAGACTACGAACAATCATGGGGGTGCTTGAAGGTTTGACCTTGTCAAAATTCCTATGCATCTATCAACACGATGCTCAAGTTCCAAACTGAGACATAATCGTGTTCTCCCAAAATCCTTCATCTCAAACTCGGATTTCAAGTGTTCAGCGGTTTCCCTTAACTCTTTAAGGGCTTCCAATGAAGATCATGTCCAACATGAATCGCGATGGAATCCGAAACTTGTTATGGAAACGCGTGGGCTTATCCCTTCCCAATCAAGTAGTCATTTTAGTGAGCGTTTCAACCTCTTTGTAAACGTGCTCCGTGGTTTAGAGCTACTTGACTTGGGTAAATGAAGTTCACCATGAACCTTCATGTATATTCCGTATCTAGATCCCCATAGAGATACGTAGTGACCACATTTGTAAGCTGCATAATCAGTTATTCGGAAACTACCAAACTGACAGGGTAGTGGAGTGCAATGACATCCATTACGAGAGAATATGTCTCATCGTAGTCGATTCCATGGCGTTTTATGAGAAGCCTTGCGCCATAAGGCGAGATTGCCATATCTTTTTCTCATCACTCTTTCTAACGAAGACCCATTAGTCAATAGGTTTTATATTAGGAGGTGTTGGCATCACTGGCTCAAAAACCTTCCTTTTCGTTAAAGAATCCAACTTAACTTGGATCGCATCTTTCCATTTAGGCCAAATTGCTCTACGTTGGCATTCATTTATCAACGGAGCGTGGTTCGATATCATCGGACTCAACAAACTCATGCGCGACGAAATGCGCAACTACATCATCAATTATGATGAAGTTTCTATCCCACGTCTCATGTACACTAGTGTAATTTTCATAGAGCTCTATATTCTCAGGAATAGGTTCTGACGTTGAGGCGTCCCCCAACGATAACCATAACTCGGAAGATACTCATGAGACGGATTTTGAGTCTTGATGATCAAAGGATTGGAATGTGCCAAAGTATCCTTCGAACCCACGAGCCTCCCGCGCATCCTAGCTGGGGCCATGACCTGTAACGCCAGAGTGCCACACTCTTTGGCGTTGGCGCCATGCCTACCTTCGTGTAGGGTGGCGCTACGTCCTCTCGTAGGGACATACTTCCTTGCAGGCATATTTGCAGCAGATGTGTGATCTCGTCACTTTAGTAGGGATCGAGATGAGACATAGTGGGGACAGACCACGACAATTCCGGTCGTTCCTGCTGAACATTCGTGTTCTTATCTCCCCCTAACGACGGGAAGACTGTTTCATCAAAGTGACATCCGCAAATTTAGCGGTAAGGAGATCGCCTAACAAGGGCATTAAGTGGCGAACAATTGTTGGAATCTCAAATCCAACGTCGTTGCCCATTCGTCTGAAAGGACCTATCATAGGGCGCTGTGGCGGCGCAATTGGCACATAAATGGCACACTCAAATATGCTTAAGTACGATACTTGTACCCAGTCACTAGCTGTAACGCAGAGATACATTGAGTGGTGGTAGGTCGTAGATGAATTAGCATAGCTGCATGCGATATTGCATCACCCCAAGCGAATGTAAGGAGATTGGTGCGCATTACCAATGTCCGGACTACCATCGTAGTCGTTTCCGCAAGACCATTTGGGTGTGTTCATGGGAATATGATGTCCAACATCAGTCCCAATGCAATAACCATCGAAAGTCTTCGATGTACACTCTCTAGCAATGTCAAATCCAATTGACTAAATAGGATGATCCGGGGAGTGAGCCCGTTGTTGTATAACATGTGCTAGGAGTGTAGCATAAGCAGCATTACAAGTGGACAATGGCACAATACGTGACCAGCGTGTTTGCGTGTCAACCAACATCATGAGATATTTAAACGTCCGCAGGTTGGTTGAATCAGTCCACAGAATCCCTACGGATTCTATGTAAGAACGGAATAAGTATTTTGGGATCCTTTGCATGGGACGGTCTCGGTCCTAATTTCCCGAAGGAATAGGCTTTGCAAAACGAGCGAGGGGCCTTAGAAGCAACCAATGAGGATGTTGGTTGGGTCTGAGCGTCCGTAGCGCTATAAGAAGCAAAATGTGTGACTACATCACCCATCATGGCGTTGGAACCATGGAAAGTGGCATCCATGGCATCTTGACCATGGGGAGAATCATCCTTGGCGTCATGACCATGGGAAGGGACTTCCATGGCGTCATGGCCAAGCGCCATTTATGGCGTAGTCACATGGGACTTGGGCGGCCCTATGGCGCCCCAAGATGGCTGCAGTGCCAGATGCTGCAATTGTTGCGGTCTTGTTAAGTCCAGGAATCAATTTTCGATTCTTGCTTCTTCTCACTTTGAAGAATGGATGTCCGTGTGAAGTCTTTAGTATACGGAGCATCATATCATGACCAGGATGTCCTAGTCGGTCATGCCAAAGCCAGTATGTGTCAGAATCCAAGAGATCTTCTCTCATAACTTTATTGGATTTAATAGCTCGAATAGTGACATAGAGTACACTAGAGAGACACATAAACTTCTCTAAGATGCGCCTTTGTTCGCAATCATTAGAGGTATTGCAAAGGAACTCATTTCCGTTCTCTACATGCGTTTCCGCATGGAATCCGTTGGTTATTCATAGGTACGATTTGCCCTAAGAGCGTAGAGAGTTTCTATGACAGTAATCAAGGTGCCATTTGGCAAGGGGAACTTGGGCTATTCCATGTCCTTGAATTAATACTAATGGCCCAGCCATAGTAGTCACAAAGTCAATGCTCAGAATCAAAATAGAGTCATAATGAACAGAACTCGAAATTTTATTCATAAGCCAACGGAGTACATCATTGTCTCGGAACCATTAGGAGAATCTAACCCAAATGCTAGCTAATGCAAAATGGCAATTGCCCATTACATCTCTTGGAAAAATAAAGACTTAAACAGATTTGGCGATCTATTGATCCCAGCCAGATTTGTAGTCTTCAACCCTTCACTCTAGATCATCTCCTTGATCTTCTTGTTCCACATAGTGAGCTTCTTTTGCTTCACAATATGCTTTGTAGGCGGTGACAATTTCTTCACGAGCTCTACAAATGTGTGCCCAAACATCCAGAACATGCATCTCTTTGCTCGAACTCCATTGATTGAGGCGCTTTGAAAGCGTCATTTAGATGGCTCTTAGCGTTGGTGGCGCTACCAACATGGCCAGAGGCGTTGCCTCCCTCTCTTTTTCCACGTTGACCTCTTCAGTTCTGTGTTCACCTATTTTGGCGGTTACCTTCCCAAGTAGAGCGATTATATGGACCAGAACGTCCAGAAGTATCCCTAAGATTAGGGTTTCGCTCTTAGCGCCCTCTCTTAGGGGCGTGACTATAATTGGATTCGGGAATAAGCTCTGTTTCTACGGATCTCGAATTATAGTTCTTCACAAGGATGTTGTCATGCTTTTCAGCGACATTCATAGCTCCAACAAGCTCATGAAACCTTGTGATCCGTCCTGCAGTAACATCGATTCAATAGTTCTTAGCAACCATCAATGCAGAGACGGGGAAGGTAGAGAGAGTCTTCTCAATCAACATCGCATTTGTGATCTCTTTACCACAGAATTCCATTAAGGATTTAATGCGAAGTGCTTCCGAGTTGTAGTCAAGAACTGACTTGAAATCACAGAAGCGGAGGCTATGCCATCTCACTTCTAGGTAGGAAGCAGGGAGTCACGGACGTTGCCAAATCTTTCTTCAAGTGAGACCCACAGCCTTCTGGGGTCTTCTTCATTCATACACTCGTACTGGAGCGAATCATCCATATGACGAGTCATTAGGATGGTGGCTTTCGCCTTATTTGCCTCTAAGGCTGCTCTATTTGCTTCCAAAGCTTGAGCTTGCTCAATAGTTAGCACGTCCTGACTAGGCTCGAGAATCATATCCAAGATTCCATCGGCCTTGAGATGCTGGCGGACATCACGAACTCACCTGTGATATCCAGAGCCAGTTGTTCCCAATGGAGCGAAGTCCAGTTTGTTCAAGTTATTCATCCTGAAAGAGAACAAGAAATTAGGGTTAGTTTCGGAGCGAAAAAGGCTACCACGAAAACAATAGAAATTTCTAAGCGTAGTCGCTTCCAAGAAATTTAGGGATTTCTGAACGTAGTCGCTTCCAAGAAATCCGATTCCAAGAGGAATTGGATTAGATCGAAACAATGATGTGTTTGTAGTCGATCATAACATCTCAACAAACTCTAAGTTTGGAAGACTCTACAAGCTCCAAGCTTGGAGTGAGCACGAACCCCCACAGTTCGGCTATTGGTCTCCCCTATGAAGAAGAAAATGAAGGGGGGGGGGGGGGTAAAAGAAGGGAGGTTGCAAGTCCTGGGAAAAGAAGGAAAAAAAACTTCAAAAGCGGGAACCTTTAGAAAAGTTTACCTCTTAGGATTGCAGAGCGAGCTTCAGTCCTAGGCGAACAGACTAGGGAGATGGTAGCATGGTCGCACGGTCGTGGGGTCGCGGTGTCGTGGGCGTCACGGATGTGTCGCTGTGTCGCAGGGTCGCGAGAATGCAGAGCCACGAGAATGCGGGGCCGCGAGGATGCGGATTCGCCAAGAAGCGGAGTCGAGAGGGGAGGCGAGCGTTCGCGGAATAAGCGAGCGTGCGCGAGGGTACTAGTCTGATATCTCGCGGAAGTGTCGCGATGTCGCATGCGTCGCGGGAGTGTCGCGATGTCGCAGGGTGCGGAGTCGTGGGGGTCGCGCGAGGAGGGGAGCGTTAGCAGGAAAAGCAAACGCGCGCGAAGGTAGAAGGCAAGCAGGGCTTGCAGGTGCTGCCGGGGCAGCGAGGCTAACCTGGTAGGGTTAGCGTTGAGTTGTGACGCGGGGACTGCGGGGGCAGTAGTAGCACAGGCGAGGCTAATCCGATTTTAGGCTTATAGCTAGGGTTAGGGCTCGTGCTAATAACGTGTTTTAGGGGATCGATATTTGAGAGAAAATTGCTGTGTATTTTCATTGATAATAGGGGCCTCTTTATATAGAGGATTACAATGCATATAATCCGAATCATACAAGGAAAGGTAATCATACATTGAATAGGAATATCTAGATCCTTCTAATTAACCATATTACCATTAGATCAAGTAACCTAGGGTTTGGGCCAGACACATAATCTGGATTTCCTTAAACAAAAACCTATTTTTTTGCACGAGTAACCCGAAAAGTCCAAAACCAAATCTTCTTGAATATTCCAGCGGCTAGTAACCTCATTACACGTGAGTTACCTATTTTCCAATCACTCTTCTTGATTCTATGCCGCTTCTTTACTTTTATGGTTTTCTGGTTGAGCCGGGCCCATTCTCGTCCTACATCACATTGTTGGCTATTTGATTTCATATTGTGAGTTTGTTTAAGTATAGATTTCATATAAGACTGAAGCTTGGAGGGCCGCATTTTAAACTTCCGCACAAGACCTCCGAAAAGTTTGAGACGGCTCTGGAAACCAGCAAAGCATGTGCTCCATTCTAATATCCCTGAGAAAAAGCTTCTTGAAGTCCAGAAAATTTTAAATTTTGATGGAATAATATCTGTAAAAGAATGTTAAAACATTTTTCATATATACACTTTATCTTTCTGATCTTTTGCATTGAACACGAGGTGGACAACATTGAACCAGAAAGAAGGTCAAATCATCAAAATCTCGGTCCAATGGGTAACCGAGCGATAAGTTTTTTATGCACACAAGTGTGTGAGCTTTTTGGCTGTTTCTTTACATAAGCAGTTTAGCACTTGTTGACTGATGAATGTGTTAAATGATGGGCACAAGTATACTTGATAGAAGCAAAGCTGAAAATAACCAATAAGCTAGAAGAACATGCAGCAATTCCAATATATATTGTGTAAAACAGTCAAACTAAAACTGTGTTGATCGATCATATATAAATTAAATTCAGATGCAAACTTTGTATCGTCCTAGTGAAGCGCACAACGTTCATGTATGCCCACACAATTTTGAGGATGAATTCACATTGTAGTGGAAGACCCGAATATGAGCATTTTGTATAATTTACCCAATGCATTTGAGAAATGAACAATGATGAACATCGGGCCGCCAGCCGGTCGGGTTTTGTTCCTTGGGATTTCAGAGTTTGTTATTAGGAATCCTAAGTTCCTAACAAATATTAATAACTTCCAAACCCCTTTCAAAAACAAATATTAATAACTTGACAATCAAGGAAGAAAATCAAAACTTACCATATACTTAATTACCATGAAGTACTACAACTCCTTGCATCATTAGATCGAAAAATAGGATAATACTTGGAAGTTCGTGAACACTCGGGGACAGTAGAATTTATATATAGGTTGTGTAGATAAAAAAAATTATTGGCCTCCACTAGCTATTACACTTCAAATAACCTCGGCATCATCTTTACCCCATATCAACCCCAAAGTAGCTTGCTGATGGCTTTTCCCAAAAAGCAACCCTCCTAATCTGACCAACCGGATCAGTCTTTTAGGCTTGTATAAAGTCATGGTTACCAATCCAATGTAATTGCAGGTAACCCATATATGATCCCAAAATCTAAAATTTCGGTTTTTCACACGCCTTTAAAAATACCAACAAAATACCGAAGAAATCACTCACTTGTAAGTCATCCATTCTGCTCCTATCTAAAGTGATGCTAGGTTGCTTCACTATCACTCGTAGCAAATTGAGGTGGAAACGAAGAATGCAGGGAATCTAGTAATCATTCCTTCAGCTGAAGTGAGGGTGAAACTTGCATCTGTAACTGTAACACGAGTGGTGGCTGAGGTAAAAGTTGATTGGTAACTGAAAAATCATGTAGAACATTATAGAGTTTACGATGAAAATTGGAATGATCACCTTTAGTTGCAGGCGTTTTAGACCTTCACAAGAAAATCATGTTACTTATCAAAAGGCAAACACTAAAGCACGTCACTGTTCTTACCACTTTCACACCATTCTTACCATGTTAACACGCATTTTCGGACGAAACTATTCCCAGAAGTCAATTTTCTGTTGCATATCTCAAGACTCGACTTGAATCACTCAAGCGAAGGGGATTGGCATATTTTACTTATACAATACACTTTTACCTTCCTTTAGGCATTGCGGGTTGAGAATGAACAAATTAAGAAGAAAAGGTAGGTTCAGCTACTTGACTTTTGTTCTTATTAAGATCACTCTTAATACTCACGATAATCTGGTGCACGTCGGTTCAGCTGGGAATTAGGTAAGTAATAACATGAAAATAAAAGCCTCCATTTTCCTTAACCAACTCTTCCAACATTTACTCACATACAACACATCACGCAAGCTGTATTATACTTGAAGTATAGTCTCATCAGAGTTCATCAACCTCCTCTCCTCTCCACGTACTACATTTTAGACAAATTCTTACCAGCTTTCCAATCACCAAGAGAATACTTCTACTCTAAACCTGCCGTGGTCGAGTTAGATCCCATATAAAATAATCAAAAGATGGCATTTAAAGCAATTTATTGGTTTCTCCTAACCCACTTCCTCCTGCAAATTTCTAGGGCGTATGCAAGAGTTCCGGCAATCATTGTGTTTGGAGACTCTTCGGTTGATGCAGGAAACAATAACCAGGTATCGACAATCCTAAAGAGCGACTTTCCACCCTACGGTCGTGATTTCTATGGTGGACAGCCTACAGGGAGATTTTCCAATGGTAGGATTCCACCAGACTTCATTTCTGAAGCTTTTGGGATCAAGCCATTGATACCTGCATTTTTGGATCCATTTTATAACATTAAGGATTTTGCTACTGGAGTTTGCTTTGCCTCCGCAGGAACTGGTTATGATAATGCCACTTCTGATGTCCTAGTAAGTCACACTATCACTCAATCTAGTATGCATACTCAAGGCAAATGACTTTAGGCCAAATAACATCTCCTTCCTCCTCAAGTATGACGTGGAAGAGTCAGATAGCGGATTCAATACCCGCTGGTGCATGAGCACATCTACAAATTGAAAAGAAGAAAAGAAATGCCTATTTCAGACACGCTATTATTCAGAGATTCAATTATATTTTGACTTCTGATTTTGATCAACTTTGTTAATGCTTTTGTATTTATTCAAATAAAACTACTGTTTAAATACAATAAACTAAAATCAAGAGTATACAGGCTTGTCTTATTTACAGCCATCTAACTGGACTTGCAGTCTGTGATACCTCTTTGGAAGGAATTGGAGTACTACAAAGAATACCAGCAGGACCTCAGAATCTATCTAGGAAATGATGAAGCAAACGAGATTCTGGGAGAAGCACTTTACTTAATGAGTATAGGAACTAATGATTTCCTAGAAAACTACTATCTATTATCAAACAGATCATCGGAGTATTCCACAGAGGAGTACCAGAATTTTCTAGCAAAAATTGCTGGAAATTTCATCACAGAGCTCTTCCAGCTTGGAGCTCGAAAGATATCTCTAGGCGGCCTTCCTCCAATGGGTTGTCTGCCATTGGAGAGAACTAGAAATCTTCTTTTGGGGAGTGATTGTGTTGAGACGTACAATGATGCGGCTAGGAGTTTCAATAACAAGTTGGAGGAATTAGTTGACAGACTGAACGGGGAACTAGTTGGAATCCAGCTTGTGCTTGCAAACCCATACTATATTCTCTCGGATATCATACAAAACCCTGAATCCTTTGGTGAGTTTTTTTCATGTTTTCGCTTTAACTCTAATTGTAATGTCACTTACAGTGTGCTAACGCTAAATAAAATGTGATAAATTTCCTGTTTACAGGATTTGAAGAAGCAGCAACAGCCTGTTGTGGTACAGGATTGTTTGAGATGGGTTACATGTGTACAAAGATAAACCCATTTACGTGTTCAGATGCAAATCAATATGTATTTTGGGATGCCTTCCACCCCACAGAGAGAACAAATGGTATTGTTGCAGATCATGTATTTAAAACTTGTCTAGCTCAATTTCTATGAGACATCCAAGTATATTATGTAGTGCCTTGCAATTATCACCATTTAACCTAAACATAATTCATTTTTCCCAATCTGAATTTGTCAACATTTTGAGGAGTGAGACAGTATGCAACAACACACAGAAGGAGAAGAGCAAAAACAGGCATGGAGTTTTATTCATTTAGCAGACGAACTGGCGATTTGAACAAAATACATTACCTTTTGAAATTACCAGGATGATCCTACACAATCATATTAAATAGCAACTGAAAGGGTTGGATTTTTAAATGAAACATAAATTACAGCTGTTGACTTAGACTCCCAAGTACTCATAAACTAGTTTCTTACAATCTTAAGTACCTAGAAATAGTATAAATACTTCTCATGAAAAAAAAAAGCAAGAAGATTAACGTGAGGGGAAAAGAAGCACCTTAACTTGGATTGCAGAAGTTATTTAACCTCTTTGGGGAAATGGAGCTTGATCAATGCAGGAAGCTCAGCTAACTCAACTTGAGGCTTGCCCAACAAAATACTCTTCAACTTCTCATCACAGTTGACCACATTCTTGTTGTTTGGATCCTATGCAAGCACACCAAGACTTCTGGTCAGTATTAGAAAAAGGTCTACATTGCACAAGTATTGAAATTGAGTTGCAGAGTTAGAATCTGACCAAGTATATGAAGGCAAGGTAAAAGCAAATATATTGTCTCACATTTCATTTGAAAAGTTCACAAGAAATATGCCAACAATAAGTCCAAACTGATACGAAAGATTAAACAGTAAGAAACTGCTTCCTACAAGGCTACAATCAAATAATCGCAAACATCAACCGCTCTATAAAAAAAACAACACAGAAAGGATGATACATCACAAATCTCTGTTTCATACGATAAATCTAATTGCATTCCGATTCTAGAACACAGAGGTTACTTAGCAGAAATTAAAGGAGAACCTGGAGATTGTTGTCCTTGATGTACGACCAGACACGCACGAAACATCCAAGACGGGAAATCTGAGACTGACCCACAAACTCTCTCAGTGTTGAAGGAAGATTCACCAGGTCAATCAAGTTGGCTAGTTTCTTTGGATTATCCGTCACGGCTTTCTTAATCCCTTGTGGCAACATTGTTAACTTCTCGCTCTAGTACTTCCTGAAACTCAAACACCACTGTCCCTGCACAGTAAAGACACAAGGTAAAGCTTATTACAGCAGCTAAAGCTTTCACAATACTCATGTTCCCACCACTTCAGGTATTCGAAAACTGTATAATTTGCCCATAAAAATTATGAACATCAGGTAAATTTCCCATCAAAATTTCAATAGCAGCTAAGTGCAAGTCTTTGAATCGATAATTCCATTCTAAAACCCCAAACAGAGCTTAAGGGGAATTTAATCGAACACCTGGTGTGCAATAAACACCCACACCCACTTCCACAAAGACAAACATTTCAAGAGAAAAAAAAATAGTGAATCGATCTCAAAATTCATATTGAAAAAGAAAACGATTCCAGAGTTGAGAGTAACAATCATGTTGCCAAGAGTTCATACAGATGAAATTGGGCGGTAAAATTTACCAAAGAGCGTTGACGCGTGGTCTTTGTGGTGTGTTTAAATTGAGCTCCGGGGATTGTACCTTCGAGCTGACCTTAATACGCAAAAGCCCATAAAGTATAAGCCTGAAAAAGGGAAGGGTCGACCCGAAATTGATATTAACACAGCCTAAGAAAAAGCCATCTCGGTTAGTTTGTCTTTTCTTGTTTGGGCTTTTTGCCTCCATTGTATCCAAAAAAAAAAAAATTTACATTGAAAATGTATTATGGATAACTTGTATAATGTAAATAAATTTAAAAAGTGAAATTATATATGAATATATAATATATATACACACACAAACATATGATCAAAAAAAAAAAAATTGTATGCACCCACTCGGTTACTTAATGCACACACCTTACATTTTTTTGTCTCATTTTTTATTCAAACTACCATTTAGGGGTGGGCATTTGAACACGAACCCGTCTCATCCCATCCCGAGCAATATAGGACTGGATCATTAATTTTCTTTAGTGATCGGGATGGTCTCGCGCTGTCCAGAATACTTCGAGATTAGATTGGGATTGTAATTTCAATCTCGAGCTTATCCCGTCCCATCCCGAAATAATTATATTTATAATTTAAATTAAATTTTTAATATGTGTCAATTTTTGATAGGTTGTTTGTGATAATTTTTAATATTTATATTTGCCAATTACTCAATTTTCTTGACTTATTTGAACTTCTTTCAAGTTTTGTAAGAGCAACTTTAGCAATGCTAACCATTTTTGAGTTAAATTTTAACCAAAGTAGCTAAAAAGTTATTTTGGCTAGCCACTTTAGAAATACGTCTGTATCTCTCTATTTTAGCTAGTTTTGAATTTATATTATTTTTTAAGTGAAGATTAAACAGTTTAAATGTATTTATAAATTACATAAAATAAATCAAAAGGAATGTATTAATTTATAGAAAGCTTCATCTCGCTCTCTATATTTAGGAACGAGATAGCTAAAAGTTATAATAAAGAGCCATTTAGGAGTCTGGTGCAGCTGCTAAAATATATCAAAAGCCAAACATGCTCTCCAAAATAGCTAAGGAGCCAGAATAGAGAGTTTGCTAAAGATGCTCTAAAGTCATAAGGTTTGGTTTGATGGTTTTTGTATGGATACTGCTCATATATGTTGATGTTTAATTATTTTGAACTTTGAATGATCATTATGATTTGATGCTAAGTTGAATTATACATATTATATTTAGAAAATTTAAAAATGGGCTGATCCCTAATGATCCCAAACGAACCCGAAACCAAAAAGGGATGGGACGGGACGGGATCAATTTAAAAAAAAAAAAACAATCCCATCGCGTCCCGTCTTGTTGATAGAATTGGGTTTGGGTTTGGGATCATGGTCATCCCTGCTCATCTCGTCTCGTGCCCACCCCTACTACCATCTATGTCCATCCTCATTAAATAAATGAGAATAATGGAAAAAAAAATATCTTAAATTTTATTTAATACATAGGAGCCCTTCTAATGAGGACTAGTTGAGGACTTTTTTTTTGTTGTTTTTTTGTTACAAGCGGGACCTAAAAGGCCTAAACAAAAGCAAAGAAAAAGCTAAGAAGAGACAATTCTCCTAGTTCTAGTTACAGTAGCAAGATCATCAAGGAAGGCATGAGTAGCATGAATAGGAGGATCCATAAATGTGATGAGGCCAGGCTCATGATCAATGCTGCATCTAGCCAAAGAATCCGCGGTCATATTACATTCACGAAAGATGTGCATGAGATGGACATTCTGCATAGTGGCCATAAAGTTGCTGCATCCAGCGAGCAGAGATCCAAGAGGATGAGTAGGAAAATTTTGCTGTTGCACTAACTGGACAAGAACAGCAGAGTCAGATTCAATTTCCAGCATATGGATGTGCAGATTTGATGCTAACTTCAGACAATAAAAGAGACCCCAAGCTTTAGCCTCCAGAATCTCACCAACCCCTAAGTAAATTTGGAAGCCAATCACCCAATTCCCAGTGTGGTCTCTGATGACTCCACCAGCCCCAATTTTACCATGCAGAATTTCGAGTGCCATCAACATTTAGTTGAGGACTTTCTAATCAACAATTTCGGATACCCATTTTTTTATTACATTACGGCAAATCTCGTATATTTAACACATAGGAGACCTATAAAATTTATTTAATACATAGGAACCCTTCTAATACAATCTCGTATTCTCGTTTTTGTTTCTAAAAATCGTTTTTATAAAATCACCTTCAAAAAAATTTACCAAACATGCCCTTATATTTGTATTTGGAAAAATTTCAGCTTACTACCCTGTGGTTTGCACTCAACATCATGTTAGTCTCTGCTCTTTCAATTTGATCAGCAACACCCCCATGCTTTCAATTTCAATCAGCCGTGCCCAAATTTTTCCGAGACATCCAAATCAGACGTTAAGTGGTGAGCTAGCAGCGACAAAGTCAGCGAGTGGGCCCACATAAAGGGGTAAACTCGACATTTCACTTAATTTCCACCCAAACTCAAAAAAAAAAACAAAACAAAACAAAAAAACCCAAATTTATCTTGGCTCCTCCACGACAAGCCCTGCCCTGCATCTATCTTCGACCCAGACCGAACTGCAGCTCGGACCTCCGACCCAGATCTGTTGAGCTCGGATCGTCGCCTCGTCGTGTGGTTGTTCCACCTCTTCAATCTCGCCGAACTTCTTCGCCGCGGGCGCCGGCTCAGCTTGCACACTGCGTTGCACGCCCGGATTTGAAAAAGATTTCTAATCTATTAGAGCTCTTTCTAGTGCACTTCTCAATATCCTTTCTGCCTCCAGAAGAGTCAACTCTTTCAACTTGGTGAGACGTTCCAAAGCCTTATTTGTCAATTGTCGTTGATTTGGGTTAGCAAAGATTGTGTCTTTAATTTCTCTACGGTTCATTCGCCGACTCCGACTCCGATGAAGATGACGGAACCGAGAAACTCAGGTTCGAGCGACTCCGACTTCCACTTGGATCATTTTGTTTCTGGTTTTTTCATGGCGGTAATTGCTTGATTTGGGTAATTGTTATTGGGTTATTTTTGTTGGTCGTGAATTGCTATTGAGTTCAAGGATTTCTCTCGATGTGTGTCCTTCAATCGAAAGGAAATTGAACACTTTTATTCTCTGTGCTGTTCATTTGGATTTGGGTTGCTTGAATTTTGTGAGATATAGCCATCTTCTACACCTAAAATGGGTTCTTTACCGTATACCTCAATTCAAATTTTTGAAACTCAATTTGTTCCTGGTTGGTTCATGAGAATTGCTTGGTGTATATGCCTCTAACAGTACTTGAAATCTGGGTATTTCTTTCATAAGAAAGTTATAGGTCTTGTTTCAGAACTCATCAATTGGAGAAGATGGGAAGAAGTCTACTATTAGGCAATTCGCTTGGTGTACATGCCTCTCACAGTACTTGAAATCTGGGTATGCTTCATTTGAACACCTCCACTTTTTACCATATGTTCTTCTGCACCTTCTTGGCTCTGAGTCTTTCTGCCAAAGCCCATATATATCATAGCAATCCCACCCATTTCTCTCTATCTCTTCTTGTTCCAATTATGTTGCATAATTGATCTAATAATAGCTTTTTTGTTTGGTCTGAGATGATTAGCAAGCTTAAATTTATAGTTGTTAATTGTAATTTTTTTTATTTGGTTTGAGTGGAAAACTGGAAATTTCCTGATGTTATGAATTTGGGTGGAAATTAAGTGGAATGTCGAGTTTACCCCTTTCTGTGGGCCCACTCGCTGACTTTGTCCTACCAGCTCACCACTTAACATCTGATTTGGATGTCTCGGAAAAATTTGGGCACGGCTGATTGAAATTGAAAGCATGGGGGTGTTGCTGATCAAATTGAAAGAGCAGGGATTAACATGATGTTGAGTGCAAACCACAGGGTAGTAAACTGAAAATTTTCCTTTGTATTTTGATATATGAAGCATTTTTTTCTTACTTTAGTTTTGTGGGTTCTTCTTTATGTTATTTTTTAAAAAATTATTTATCAATGAGAAGGGGCATAGATGAAATGGTGGTTCTAGTTGGACCTCCAAATTTGCTATCTAGACCTCCCATACTTAGTACACCTCTAATTTACTTTTTAGAATACTTGAAAAGCTAAGTAGACCTTCTTATTTTTACCAAAATGCCCTTGAACATGAGATACAACAATCTGTTATTCTACTTTTTATCTCTATCTTCAACCACGAGAAGAAAAATGAATCAAAATCACATGACATTGCTCTCTTATGAGTAGGTCTCTCCTCCACCAAAATTAATCAGATTGTTGGTTCTCGATATTGATATGTTGTTGGAACCCCTTTGAATTTGTTAAAAGAATTATTTCAAGGGTATTGGGTTGGAAGATCGAGTAATAACTATATTATAATATCAAATTAATTTAGTTTAAGAAAATTTCAAATCAGATTGTTTTGAATTTACCTTTGTAATAAATGATAGGCCATGTATAGAAATTATTATTTTTACTTAATTGTTTTAAGTAAATTATAAAACTATATAGGCAATATAAGGAAATATCGGGAAATTTTTTTTAAAATTGAATGTTATATTTGGTTGGAGGAGGTAAGAAGAGTATTTATTTATTTACTTAATTTTTCATTTTTCTCTCTTTGTCTTTATTTGTATTTTCATATAAGTTGACAAAGTCAATTAATAACTGAAAAAAAATTGGAGGTCCAAATATCAAATTTGGAGGTCTAACTAGAACCACCCTAGATGAAAATTTGATGAAAAAATAAAACAAACAAAAAATATAAGGAGTGTGCACTAAGTAATTAAGGGGGTGTATATAAATTTTCTCATTGAAAAAGTGTGTTAAGAAAAAGGGCTAAATACAAATTACTACCCTGTGGTTTAGGTCCAAAATCAATTCAGTCCCTGAACTTCCAATTTCATCAAAAACACCCCTGCACTTTCAATTTTGATCTAATAGGTCTAATTTGTTAGTTTTCCGACAATTGAGTTATTTAACTTGTTAATGTGGCTCATATAAGGCCTATGTTTTATGATGTGGTGTCGAGGTGGTCTGCATAGTCAATTTAGGAGTGAGTCCTACTATTAAAAATAAATAGTTTTTCAACAAATAATCCAACTATAACTTGAACCCATAACAGAATATTAACGAATTGGACCTATTAGATCAAAATTGAAAGTGCAGGGGTGTTTTTGATGAAATTAGAAGTCCAGGGACTGAATTGATTTTGGACCTAAACCACAGGGTACTAACTAGTATTTAGCCCTAAGAAAAATAAATAACTTTCCTTGATCTTTGCCATCACCTCTGAATCGTTTAACTATTTGATTCTGATCGATGTCTCAATAACAGTAAAGAAGGGCAATTGAAACGATTACCTAGGTTATCGATGTCCCATTTTTTTAGAAAGCTAACGTATATACTATCGATTACCTAGTAAAGAAGGGCAATTGAAATGAGATTTAGTGAAGAAGCTAAAGAAATCTACAACCGGTACTTCCAATTGAATTAAACACTTGCTAGGGCACGGATGCTTAACTAATTATAATCCACAAGGGTTTGTAATAATTGTAGGAAACAACAATGTTTTGTGTTACATTGCCTTCGTTACATCATAATTGTTTGTGAGGAATGAATACATTGTAACAAAATAACAACTCCCACCTTTCTCAGCCCTCCGTCCCTTGAGTGTTCCCCCGAAAACAAAAATTGGCATTACAAAATAAAGAGCCTATGAATATTCTACAATGACATCGATCTAAACTCGGGAAAAGACTACAGTAAGGGCTGAAGGCCTGAATCATATTCAATTACAGCAGTAACCAAGACGCTCAAGAAGAGCAATCCTCCTTTCAACATGTACGCTTCAAAGCAGCTTTAGTTCAAGAAACTTCTAAGAATTCCAACACCCATTAGTCGTATGGATTTCTGAAATTCTTCAAAAGCTCTGGGATATCATAACCCAGCATGTCGTCAACTGCTTTTATCATACTAGGCTTCAATTTCTCAAAATTGTCAAAGCTGTAACCACTTAAGGCCTCCCTGAATTGCTCAACATTCGGAAAATCCCCTGGAGGTAGATGAAATTCCCTTTGAACCTGTATGGCATGTAAAGTGTGAAAACATACATATGGTACTGAATGGAGGTACAGAAGGAGGTAATGAATATTACCTTTTTAAACTCATCTTCCAAATTATCTGTAAGTTTCTTTTGAGTCTTGGCTTTCCCAATCAAAGCAGGCATCTCTTTTCTCAAATGGCTAATAATGTAAGCATGTATCTTGGCAGCTCTGGCACGCTTAACAAATTCATTGATCTGTGAAAATAAATGACATAATCACTCCAATAGGGATCTTGCAGAAATATTCAATAGCTAAAGAAATAATTAAAATGCAAATCAATAGTTCATTAACCTGAGTTCAACATGGTGAAGAAACTACGTTGATAAAATAAAGGCTACAAACTCACCCGGCGATCACAAGACTTCTTAGGAATATCCTTCAAGTCAGAAAGAAGATCCTCTTGTTCTCTCTCAAAGAGTTCTTTCCCTACTGGACCAGAAGCAGCCTCATTTACAGGTTTGTCATTGAATGATCTGCAAAACAGAAATTAGCTTCCTTAGAAGAATGAATCAAGTGCTATGGGACACTTGATGTGAATTAGAGAAATACTATCAAGATATTATGCACAAACGACTCTTAACATTACTAAGACTCGATCAACTGAGTTCACAAAAAATTCAATTGAATACATATTGATGGATAGGCTACCCAATATAAACTCGCATGACCTCAGGAGTATTCAGAACCTTTCCGAGGGACCACATCAATGCTCCATAAACCCTCATTAACTGCATAAGAAGAATAACAAGATCCATTGCAACATCAAATGACCTAGTCAATACCCTCAATAGATGTGTATTATGTAGAATACTGACGAGGCAACCATGTCTGGTATATGCTTACTTGTTGGGTATCGATTTGATCTGCCTTATTGAGTACAACGCGGATCTTATCGTCATGACCACGCAAAGATGAAATCACACGCTTGAACTCATCACTCACATCAAGTTTGTGAGGATCAAACAAAAGTAGAATGAGGTCACACTTTGAAGCGAACCATGAAGTTACTCCAGTAAAATCATAGGCTCGTTGGGTTCGTTGCTTCTCTCCAGATAAAACGCCAGGAGTATCTACAAATGTGATGTGCTCCAACAACTATGGATACAAAAGAGTAAGTTTCGGTGTTTCAATGGAAACTTATTCCATAGTGATTATGGAAAGATAACTTACAGAATGTGGCATTTGGGAACACTCAAACTTTGACAAGAATGATGTTCCAAAAGATGTGAGACCACTAAATGGCATGTCAGCTTGCACCGCAATAGTATTCCCAGGAACACTTCTTTCATCAGGTCCAGACTACAGGGAATTAAAATCATCAAGCAAACAATATCAATTTGAGAAAGAAAAACAGAATTGAAAAGCATATTGCAATAATAATTCAGAACAAAAATTAATTAGTTTGGAGAGATTTTGGGGGATACATTGAGCAAAATGAAAACCTCAAATTTGTATGCGAGGTGCGAAAGCAGATGGGTGTGCTGAAAAGTCATTTTGCATGCAATAAACCCGTTTGATATTTACTACAGAAAAGGAACCAGTATAAAAAGTAAAGGAGAGAAACATACTGCTAAGATTATTCCTGTTGCCATGATAACCAACAGGAATAATAGAGATGATTGTGAAACAGACCCACTAAAACTACAGATAACAAGAGTAATCTTGACAAAATAGTTTATAGAATAGTAAACCAAGGAAAAAAAAACTGGAGCCAACCCAAACTGCCCTCCATGTTTTAGAAAAGCATCGGTACAATGATTTGATCAAACATTAAAACCTAATCAATTGGGTCCAAGTCTACGACTATATATTCAAAGCCAGAGATTTCTTGACAAATGTATCACCAATAAATTCAAAACCTGAGAAGAAAGACTGCATTTCAAATAAGACATGAAATTCTAGTACAAGGTAAATCCCAACAACCAAACTTTACAATTTTACTCTGATAAGGATAGGTATTTGTAACAAAACAGACGAAGCATATTAAAAGCAGAAATTAACCCATCACCAGTACACCAAAAACTTTATAACAACTGAAAGAAATATTGGAATTGTAATCATAGTTTAGTTTCTAAAATTGCTACCGACTCTGAATAGAGCTCAAGTGTTTGATAACTTTTAAACATGCAGGAAACCATATAGAACAGATAAAAGTAATATTCTATTGCTGTGTAATATAAGACTACTAGGAACAGAACAAAAGGAGATAAATTTGAGATTACCATAACAACAACAAATCTATCTGTTGTAGGCTCAGGACCAATGTGAGCTCCTGTCAAAGGTGACATGCAATAAGATATGCAAAAAGATCAAAATCTGTTCTGCGCAAGACACAAACACAAAAAACTATGCAAACACGCACTTGAACACAAACTACTTGCCTGGATAACTAGTTTTAAGCAAATGTTTAATAAATGTTGTTTTCCCAGTGGAGTATTGACCCAAAAGCATAACCATGGGTTTGGCATCAAAATCACTGTTTGTCTGCAAAATCAACAAAGAAACATTAATTGATCATTATGGTATATACAGTAACCTACAATCAATGGTATGACCTAAATGTTACTACAAATATGGGTACCAAAAAAACTTAATTAAGATTCAAGAGTGACTAAGTATTTAATCTCAAGAAAGAACAGAAAGCAAAGCAGGTATTATTTTTTTTTTTCAAAAAAAAAAAAAACTGATATAAGAATATTGCTCACTCACCAGTAATGGAGATACAAAATCATTAAACCGGTAAGTAACTTCTAATGGCTTCAGCTTCTGGATATATAATCTCTTCAACCCATCAACAATTGATGTTACAGCAGAGAGCGGAACCTATGAAAATGCCAAAGAATTGACAAGTGGTTATTGTCAATCCATATATGATATCAGCAAACTAAATTATAGTAACAATACTACAGAATTGCAATCCATGAGCACAAGAAAGTTTAGCCTCAACTCTGCCACCAAAAGAGTACTCCCCAAACATGTTCGGCTAGTTTAAAATGGTGAAATTATTAGCAGCATTCTTTTATGTCAACTAATATCAAGCATAAGTAAAAACACTCTTGAAACTGAACTATATAAGCTTCTCCTCTCCTTTTCTTTTCCACTAGGCACGACAGGCTCCTGCAGCAGTCGTGCTACAAAGTGTAATTGATCCAAAGCAGTTGCATTTTCCATTGAAAATGTTATGGTCAAAACCTAGGTCTTTTGGAAAATCTTCAAGATTTGGAGAGACTAGCATACCAAGTAATAGATACAAGGTCAACAACACGTATTATGAAAACTTAAATTCAATTTATTAACTAAGAAAATTTGAATAAAGCAAAGGACAATAGAAAGAATATTAGGTGGTGTCAAAAGTCTTTCTTTCCGAGAAACTACTAATACCTTTTTTGCTGATTTTGAAGAAAACCAAAGTGCTGAAGGTGATTGTTGCACCACAGGAGTACCTGCATCACTGGTTATTAGTAAATGCATATTCAACACCGAAAAGTACAAATACAAGTCTCACTTATAGGTTGAGAGGGTCCTCACCGTTTACTTCGTTCTCATTTGTCTTGTTCGAACGCTTTTTTTTCTGAATGAAGTATTTAAGTAGAGAAATCAATTAAATGAAGTATTTAAGTAGAAGAGATCAATTTAATATAGAAAAAAAAAGAAGCATAAAGCAGGATACAATAAATAAGATTGTAGCATATATACCGCTAATAACACATCCAACCCCTCCATGACAGGAGGTTTCAAGTTCTCCAAGTCTGCTGAAAAAGGTAAACATTACAAAATTCAAATTACTTGGCCATACCAAGAAAATAATACAACACATCCATAGCACACGTATAAGCATCCACTACAATTTGTAAGGGAAAAAGAAAAACATACACTACAGGTTGTCAGCTTAAACAAGTGGTTATACTTATACCACTCCAAAGCATACATCACAAAACAAAACAAAACTAAAGCAACCCACCATTGCTGGTCAATAAATCATTTGTAATCTCATGTCCAGCTTGTGCAAGAGAAACTAGCTACAAATGAAACAAGTAACAATACGTCAGATTCTTAAACATCAAACTATAGGATGTTGCAGTCCATTGAATTAGACTAACACTAATAAAAATACCTGCATGGCAGTAATGAACTCAGTGAAACCAAGAAAACCCTGCCTCTTTGAATCGGTAATCGCCCACACCTTAGTAAAAGGAAACCAAATAAGAAAACAGAAGCCTCTAGAACAGAAAATGAGATTGATCTTTGAAACCAAATAGGGGTCTTTGCCTCCTTAGTAAATATTAAAATCTGTGGTAGAGATCAATCTTAAGCTTGAATCTAGTATGCACAACTCGAAGCCAACTTCAATTGCTCTTATTTCGCGTCAAAACGTAACAAGAAGTTGCATTCCTCAAAGGAACAAAATTGAGGATCTTTAACTCAACTAACACTAATCTATATATTCCAAACAAATCCATCAAAACACAAACAGTACTAAATTACTCAAGAAACTGAAAAACTAACTGCTCGGTAAAAATCAATTCACATAAACTTGACGCAATCGAAGCTAACCTGCTTGAGATCTTGCCGAGACAGATTGGACATGCCGAAGAACTTAATAGCATCACTCCCCGTAATGCGGCCATCATTATCTGAACAAGTGAAAACCAAATCCACAGATTTTTTTTTTTATTTCTACACTCGCTCAATTTCTCAAGAACAAGAACGATCTTCAAGCTTAAAGGAAAAAAAAAAATGGAAGAGAATATGTGAGCAGTGATGCACTGTACCTGAATCTGCTAACTGAAACCACTCCCGGTAGATTTTCTGGTGCTCTTTGGAGCAAGAACTGATCGGAACTGAGGAAATTTCCATGAAAATCAAAGAGTTTCGGATTTTCTGGATTTGAATTCAAATTTTTTGAAGAGAAACAGAACACTTTTTGGGAGGGTTGGGTTTTGTTTTGTTTATCTCCTCCACCGGGTGTTTTGGGTCCGTGATCCTTTTTACCCCGACTCGAAGCAAGTACGTAGACGCGTACGTCGTCGTTTTGTTGGTGTTGGAATGACGCAATTTACTTACTTTATTGGGGTCTTTGGGGAGTCAAGGTCGAGTACGACGACGTATGATGTAACTCCAAGAGGCACGCGGAATAAATGGAGAGAGACGGCGAGTGGATGTCGATGAGATAACGTCAAATCAATAAAGAAAACATGTGAGCTCACCGGAAAAAGATGGGAGACCCTTAAGGTGACTTGCATCGATGGTCATGGGCAGGTCGGCCTGAGATTGAGACTGAGACTGAGACGAAGAATTAAATTGTGGTCTCATTGATTAGGACAAAATTAGATAAATATAATTTATTTATTTTTATGGTCAATGTCATGTGGAATTTGGTATTTGATATTTCATTGCTCGGTAAAAATAAGTTTATATATGACAAACTTAGTTTAACCAACAAGATTAGACAATTGCAATTGTTGCAGTAAATATTAAATTCAGTTTACTCCCTCGAACTTTAGGGTTAAAATCAGTTTGGTCCATGACTTTTTTTTTTTTAATCACGATGATTTCTATACTCTCAAATTGTTTAAGGAAATCTCTTTTATGCGTTTGGCCCAAACTCTAGGTTACTTGACCTAGTGGTAATAGGGTTAAATTAGAAGGATCTAGATTACTATTCAATGTACGATTACTTTCCTTGTATGATTGAGATTCTATGCATTGTAATCCTCTATATAAAGAGGCCCCTATTATCAATGAGTACACACAGCAAATTCCTCTCAATTTCAGTTTCTCTACAACACGTTATCAGCACAAATCCCTAACCCTGAAACAAATAGCCAAACCCTGATTCAAGAAGCCAAAAACCTTGAATCCGAATACAAAACCTTGAAGCCTTTTCTGCCTCCACCTCACACATTGAAGAACTCGATCCCAGGAGTCCAGAACCGGCGGCCCCACCCCAAGAACCGGCCGGAAACCCACCGAACCGGCCACCGGAAGCTCCATACAACTAGCAGCAAATATTCCACTGGTTCACCATCTTCCGGACCTTCAATTTCCACCAAATTTTGGTAACAGAAGCCTCTTGATCTGAAGTTTCAGGAACCGGAAGAAAAGGTCCAGAAATCGGCCTAAAAATACGTGAACCGGCAACCTAAGCAGCTGCACCTTGAACCGGCAGAAAAGAAAGAAGAAGAAAAGAAAAGAAAAAAAAGGGGAAAGGAAAAGAAGCCCAGAAGCCCAGAAGCCCAAGCCCAAGGCAGAGGCCCACTGACACGTCAGCATAAGGACCCACAGCCACGTCAGCACTGACACGTCAGTAGAGGACCCACAGCCACGTCAACACAGGGACCACTGCCACTTCAGCATCAGTCCACGTCAGCCTTCCGGTCAACGACTTTTCCGGCCACTTTTCGGCTACTTTTACGGCCACTTTTCCGACCACTTTTTCCGGCCACTTTTTCCGGCGACATATTTCGAGGTATTTTTTATTAAACGTTCCCTTTTTTTAGAGTTTTTTAATTCAATTTCTCTTCTTTTTCGGGGACTTGCAACCTCCCTTCTTGTACCCCCTTTTCTTCATCATAGGGGAGACCAAATTAAGCCGAACTGTGGGGGTTCGTGCTCGCTCCAAGCTTAGAGCTTGTTGAGATCTCCAAACTTAGAGTTTGTAGAGAATTTATGATCGACCACTTACGTCATTGTTTCGATCTAATCCAATACCTCTTGGAATTTAATTTCTTGGAAGCGACTACGCTCGGAAATTCCTAATTTCTTGGAAGTGATTACGCTCAGAAATTTTATATGTTTTCGTGGTAGCCTATTTCACTCCGAAACAAACCCTAATTTCTTGTTCTCTTTCAGGATGAGTAACCTGAACAAATTGGACTTTGCTCCATTGGGAACAACTGGCTCTAGATATCACAGGTGGGTTCGTGATGTCCGCCAGCATCTCAAGGCCGATCGAATCCTGGATATGATTCTCGAGCCTAGCCAGGACGTGTTAACTGTTGAGCAAGCTCAAGCTTTGGAAGCAAATAGAGCAGCCTTAGAGGCAAATAAGGCGAAAGCCATCATCCTAATGACTCGTCATATGGATGATTCGCTCAAGTACGAGTGTATGAAGAAGAAGACCCCAGAAGGCTGTGGGTCTCACTCGAAGAAAGATTTGACAACGTCCGTGACTCCCTGCTTCCTGACCTAGAAGTGAGATGGCATAGCCTCCGCTTCTGTGATTTCAAGTCAGTTCTTGACTACAACTCGGAAGCACTTCGCGTTAAATCCTTAATGGAATTTTGTGGTAAAGAGATCACAGATGCGATGTATATTGAGAAGACTCTCTCTACCTTCCCCGTCTCTGCATTGATGGTTGCTAAGAACTATCGAATCGATGTTACTGCAGGACGGATCACAAGGTTTCATGAGCTCATTGGAGCTATGAATATCGCTGAAAAGCATGACAACGTCCTTGTGAAGAACTATAATTCGAGATCCGTGAAAATAGAGCATATTCCGGAGTCCAATTATAGTCGTGCCCCTAAGAGAAGACGCCAAGAGCGAAACCCTAATTTTAGGGATAATTCTGGACGTTCTGGTCCATATAATCGCTCTACTTGGGAAGGTAACCGCCAATATAGGCAAACACGGAACCGAAGAGGTCAACGTGGAAAGAGAGAGGGAGGCAACGCCTCTGGCCATGTTGGTGGCTCCACCAACACTAAGAGCCATCTAAATGACGCTTTCAAAGCACCTCAATCAATGGAGTTCGAGCAAAGAGATGTATGTTCTCGATGTGGAGTGTTTGATCATTGGGCACGCATTTGTAGAGCTCGTGAAGAACTTGTCACCGCCTACAAAGCATATTGTGAAGCAAGAGAAGCTCACTATGTGGAACAAGAATATCAAGAAGATGATCTAGAGTGAAGGGTTGAAGACTACAAATCTGGCTGGGATCAATAGATCGCCAATTCTGTTTAAGTCTTTATTTTTCTAAGAGATGTAATAGGCAATTGCCATATACTTTGTAGTAAATGCCAATGGTTTAGTCTTTCTTCAAAGTAGGCTCACCCAAAGTAAGTGTGATGTCTAGGAAGGTTATGAGATTAGTGGTACTTAAGCGAGCCTTGCTCCACCGACATCTCTCTACTCACCTGGTCACATTTATTTTGGAATTACCGAAAGATGTTAGACGACTACCATTGTTTTGCATTAGCTAGCATTTGGATTAGATTCTCCTAATAGTTAAGAGACAATGATGTACTCTGTTGGCTTATGAATAAAATTTCGAGTTCTTTTCATTATGACTCCATTTTGATTATGAGCATATGACTTCGTGACTACGATGGCTGGGCCATCAGTATTAATTCAAGGACATGGAATAGCCCAAGTTCCACTTGCCAAATGACACCTTGATTAATGTCACAGAAACTCTCTACGCTCCTAGGGCAACTCGCACCTATGGATAGCCAACGGATTCCATGCGAAAATGCATGTAGAGAACGGTAATGAGTTCCTTTGTAATACCTCTAATGATTGCGAACAAAGGCACATCTTAGAGAAGTTTATGTGTCTCTCTAGTGGACTCTATGTCACTATTCGAGCTATTAAATCCAATGAAGTTATGAGAGAATATCTCTTGGATTTAGACACATATTGGCTTTGTCACGACAGGATAGGTCATCCTGGTCGTGATATGATGCTCCGTATACTAAAAACTTCACACGGACATCCATTCTTCAGAGTGAGAAGAAGCAAGAATCGAAAATTGATTCCTGGACTTAGCAAGACCGCAACAATTGCAGCATCTGGCGCTGCAACCGTCTTGGGGCGCCATAGGGCTGCCCAAGTCCCATGTGATGACGCCATCAATGGCACCAACCATGAGCATGACGCCATGGTTGTTCCTCCCAATGGCCATACATACTAATTCCCATGGCTCCAACGCCATGTTGGGAGATGTAGTCACACACTTTGCTTCAAATAGCGTTCAAATAGCGTTTCAGACGCTCAGGCCTAACCAAAATTCTCATTGGTTGCTTCTTAAGCCTCTCGCTCGTTTTACAAAGCCCGTTCCTTAGGGAAATTAGGACTGAGACCATCCTATGCAAAGGATATGAAAATACTCATTATGTTCTTACATAGAATCCGTAGGGATTCTCTGGACTGATTCAACCAACTTGCGGACGTTTAAATATCTCATGATGTTGGTTGACACGCAAACACGCTGGTCACGTGTTGTGCCATTGTCCACTTGTAAATGCTGCTTCTCCTAGCAAATATCATATGACAACGGGCTCACTCCCCGGATCATCCTAATTCCGTCAATTGGACTTGACGATGCTAGAGAGTTTACATCGAAGTCGAAGACTTTCGATGGTTATTGTATTGGGACTGATGTTGGATATCATATTCCCATGAACACACCCAAACGGTCTCGCGGAAACGACTACGATCGTAGTCCGAACATTGGTAATGCGCACCAATCTCCTCATATCCGCTTGGGGTGATGTAATATCACATGCAGCTATGCTAATTTGTCTACGACCCACAGCCACTCAACCTACCTCTGCGTTACAGCTAGTGACTGGGTACAAGTATCGTACTTACGCATATTTGAGTGTGCCTTTATGTGCCGATTGCGCCGCCACAGCGTTCTATGATGGGTCCTTACAGACGAATGGGCAACTCAGTTGGATTTGAGACTCCAACAATCGTCCGCCACTTCATGCCCTTGCTAAGCGATCTCCTTACGACTAGATTTGCGAATGTCACTTTGATGAGACAGTATTCCCGTCGTTAGGGGGAGATAAGAACACGAATGTTCAACAGGAACGACAGGAATTATCGTAGTCTGTCCCCACTATGTCTCATATCGATCCCTACTAAAGTGACGAGATCACACAAATATGCTGCAAACATGCCTGCAAGGATGGACGTCCCTACGAGAGGACGTAGCGCCACCCTACACAGAGGTAGGCATGGTGCCAACACCATAGAGAGTGGCACTCTGGCGTTACAGGCCATGGCCCCAGCTAGGATGCATGGGAGGCCCGTGGGTTTCGAAGGATACTTTGGCACATTGCAATCCTTTGATCATCGACACTCAAAATCGGTCTCATGAGTATCTTCCGGTTATGGTTATAGTTGGGGGACGCCTCAACGTTAGAACCCATTCCTGAGAATATAGAGCTCTATGAAACTTACACTAGTGTACATGAGATGTGGGATAGAAACTCCATCATAATTGATGATGTAGTTGCGCATTTCGTTGTGCATGAGTTTGTTGAGTCAGATGATATCGAACCACACTTCGTTGATGAATGAATGCCAACGTAGAGAGATTTGGCCTAAATGGAAAGATGCGATCCAGGTTAAGAAGGATTCTCTAACGAAGAGGAAAGTTTTTTGAGCCAGTAATGCCAACACCTCCTGACATAAAACCTATTGACTAATAGGTCTTCGTTAGAAAGCGTGATGAGAAAAAGAGATGGCAATCTCGCCTTATGGCGCAAGGCTTCTCACAAAACGCCCTGGAATCGACTGCGATGAGACATACTCTCTCGTAATGGATGTCACTACACTCCACTACCTTGTCAGTTTGGTAGTTTCCAAATAACTGATCATGCAGCTTACAAATGTGGTCACTACGTATCTCTATGGGGATCTAGATACGGAATATACATGAAGGTTCATGGTGAACTTCAGTTACCCAAGTCAAGTAGCTCTAGACCACGGAGCGCGTTTACAATAAGGTTGAAACGCTCACTAAAGTGACTACTTGATTGGGAAGGGATATGCCCACGCGTTTCCATAACAAGTTTCGGATTCTATCGCGGTTCATGTTGGACATGATCTTCATTAGAAGCCCTTAAAGAGTTAAGGGAAACCGCTGAACACTTGAAATCCGATTTTGAGATGAAGGATTATGGGAGAACACGATTATGTCTCGGTTTGGAACTTGAGCATCGTGTCGATAGATGCTTAGGCATTTTGACAAGATCAAGCCTTCAAGCACCCCCATGATCGTCCGTAGTCTTGATCCTGAAAATGATCCTCTTCGTTCGAAGGATGATGACGAAGAGGCGCTAGGGGCAGAAATGCCCTAGTTAAGTACAATAGGCGCATTATTGTACTTAGCTCAATGCACAAGACCGGACATCTCATTTGCCATGAACTTGTTAGCTAAGGTATAGCTGTGCGCCAACGCGATGCTATTGGATTGGTGTAAAAGATTTCTTTCGGACTTGAGATGTACGATTGATATGGGCATGCTTTATCCCTACAGAGAGATGATGGATTCGGACCCATCACACACCAGGAACGCCGCCAACACTGGCCTGCGTCCCCTCTCCCCATCCCAAAACGAAGTGAGCATTTTGGAAGGTTTTGCTGATGCTGGGTATCTCTCTGACCCACACAAAGGTCATTCCCAAACTGGTTAAGTGTTCACCATGGGTAAAGACTGCGATATCTTGGAGGTCTACAGAATAGACCCTAGTCGCTATATCTTCGGACCATGCATAGACTATTGCTCTTCACGAAGAGACTCGTGAATGTATATGGATTGGATCCATAATTACGCATGTTCGAATAATTGTGGTTTGAAGTCTACCATAGATGAGCCTACGAGCATTTAGGATAATGCAGCTTGTTTTGAACAAATGAAGCAAGGCTACATCAAAGCGACAACACCAAGCTTAATCAGCAACAACAGACTCTCCTCAAGATCAAAATGAACTAGGTTCGATCTGAGGACAGTGTGGCAGACTTGCTCACTAAGTCATTGCCTAAATTCCACTTTCGAGAAATATGTTGGTAGCATCGTTTGCGGAAATTATCCGAACTCCCATGACCGTAGTCATCAGAGGGAGATGCAGACATCAGGGGGAGATGTCTACATGTATGGTCTCGAAACGTGAAGGGTGTGTTGTGCTCTTTTTCCCCTTCGACCGAGGTTATTTTTGTCCCACTGGGTTTTTGTTACTCGGCAAGGTTTTTAACGAGGCAACGAGAGAAGCACCGCGTTTGGGCAACACAAGGGCGAGTGTTTAAGGAAATCTCTTTTATGTGTTTGGCCAAACTCTAGGTTACTTGACCTACTGGTAATAGGGTTAAATTAGAAGGATCTAGATTCCTATTCAATGTACGATTACTTTCCTTGTATGATTGAGATTCTATGCATTGTAATCCTCTATATAAAGAGGCCCCTATTATCAATGAGTACACACAGCAAATTCCTCTCAATTTCAGTTTCTCTACAACACAAATGACATTATCCGAGTCCAAAATTTGAATATGGGTCCAAAAATGACGTCACTTGCTGAGTTGGAGCCGACATGGAGGCCCACTTTTCGGCTTTTGACCTCCAAAAAGAGTAAATTCCCAAAATAACCTAACATATCTCTCCTTCTCTCTTTCTCGATGTGCTGACCTGGATTTTCGTTATTTAATTTTAGTAATTAATAATGGACCAGTTGTACGAATTATTATTATTATGCTTTATTCGTATGTCGTATGTGAAGTGGAATTGTTTCGGACAATTAATTATTCGAAAAGTGTGGATTTAGGGGGGGTTCAAGGTTGACTTTTGATACGTTGAGATTCTACGAAAACTTCCTTCACGAGAGTTGTAGAGCGCGTCGATACGAGTTCGTGGAAATGCGGAACGCGGAAATCGGAGTTCATATGAGAATGTTATGAGCGATTGAAGTTTGGGAAAATTCTATAAATAGGAGTTTCCGTTTTTGAAAAGTTACTATTTTCATTTTGGCAAGCTTCCATTTTCAGAAACATAAAAAACTCTCCGTTCTCTCTCTTCAGCGCGCGACCGGACCCGGATCCAGGCTATCCGACCCGGCTTTTTCTCCGATCTCCGGCGACCTCTACCAGTGCAGCAAGCCCAGACCGACTCGCCTCCACCGTGCGCTCCTCCCTGTGACGTCCTCTATCGACGATTCTCACCTTGTGCAGCGCTGGAAGGCAGTATCTTTTGAGTGCAGTCGGACCCAATCGGAATTCGTAGCTCCGGCGACGTCGTGGCTTCAAGCTTTCTGTTTTGAGTTCGTAGGAGCCTCCTCAAGCGATCCATGGTGTTAGTTTTGATCAATTCACGTTGGAAATCGGATAAACTCACGGTGAACAGTTCACGGCGGCTTGTGGCGGCGATCTAGGCCGAGTTGGCTTGAACCCCAGGTATTAAAGTTGTTCTATTTGGTGTTCTTGACATTTTGGACGATTGGATTAATCTAGTTTTGAGTTTTGGCCGGTGGTGGTTGAGGTGGTTGTGCCACCGACTGTGGTGGCGTTTTGGAGGCTTTCCAGCCATGTAATGGATAGTTTCTGGTTTTATATATCATCTACTCGTCAATACGAGCGTTTCGATATATAATACGTAATTTTTGGAGATCATATGAATATGTTGTGATTTTTACGGTTTCGAACCGTTCGATGATTCGATCCGTGAGGATTTAAGCGTTCGATCGACTTGTGGTTTTGACATATCGATCGTAGAAGTATTCCGAAGACATTGGGTGGTCTCGGATGTGGTTTCGCCTCGATTGGAGTCACTTTTGGGGATTTTAGTTCAAAACGGGGGTTTCGAACTTAAATCGTTTGTGATTCATTACTAAGTTGAGACCATATGTGATTAGGTACTTGACGAAGTATTCTTGGACGGTTAATTTGTGGTTGAGCTGTTTTGTTCTGTATTGAAGACGCAGCGGGAATTTCGAGGTGAGTAATCTCACAATGTTCATTTACGAACGGAGTACCTTTATCGTTTTGAGAGTTATTTATTAACTGCAAACTATAGTTGGTATTAGTAGGCATTCCTGAGCGGATGACTACGTACGTATATATATATTTGTGGATTTTGTTGATTGATGAAAACAATATGCATGAATGGTGCTTTTTATTGTTTTGGGTGTGGTTTTTCGGAAAACAATGATTGTGGAAATGTTGATTTCTATTGTTTTGAAAAGCATTGAGATTTGTGTAACATTTTGAGTCCTGAGCGACTCCTTTAAATGTTTTATTCCAAGGGACAGTGAGGCCCGAGGAATTAAGGTCACCGGGTGACCTAAGGCAGTATATCGAGTAATCACGTCTTTGGCTGGACGAGTGGTTACGATTTCAGTTAGAGCTCCAGTCTGTCTGCCAGTGAAATTCATGAGGTAACGGTGCGAGGTTATATCTAACTTATGAATTTGTGTTTTAAGGAAACAAGGTGTGAGTTGTTTTCCTTATATACGATTTATAGGAAATCAAGCTGTGAGTTGTTTTCCTTATTTCGTGATTTGAAAGAAAACAAGTTGTGAGTTGCTTTCTTTAGTTGGTGTTTAAGGAAACAAGGTGTGAGTTGTTTTCCTTATTTACGATTCAGAAGAAATCAAGGTGTGAGTTGCTTTCTTTGTTTCGTGTTGATAGAAATCAAGGAGTGAGTTGCTTTCTATTGTTACGTTTTGAAAGAAACCGATGAGTAAGTTGTTTTCCTTTATTACGTGTTAGTAAGGAATCAAGGCATGAGTTGTTTTCCTTAGTTTTGGTGTGAGTTGTTTAGTGGTGGTTTTGAGTTACTCATACGAGCTTTCACAAGCTTACCGGGTTTGTTGTGTGGCAACCCGGTGCACTATTTAATGGTATAGGGGTTAATCCTGCAGGTCAAGATAATCGTGGCTGAAGCTGAGATAGCATCTTGCAGCTTTACGGTAGGAAGCCATTTTTGTGACTTTACCATTGATAAAGACTTCCGTTGTGTAGTAAGCTCTGAGGAGCATTTACGTTTTATTTTGTAGTGACAATTTAATTCATAAGCTTATGTAATATATGACTCTATGGAGCGGGTCAATATTGACATAGTGGGTTTCAGGGCATCAGTATGTATTTGGTTTAAAGGGAAAAAGTTTTAAGGTATTTTGTATTGATGGCTGAACCATCACGCATGTATAATTATGAGATTATATATCGATTTTTATTTGTGTTAAAAATTAGGGGCGTGACACTCGACCTCACCTGCTTCTCTCTCTCTCTCTCTCCCTTCCACATCTTTCTGTCATTGCCGGAAATGCAAAATCCGGCCACCATCTCATATCTCCACAAGTCCACAACCAATCGAACCAGGAAACAAATCCGATCAAAGCCCAAGCTTCTTGATTGCCTTGCACCGCCTTCCGCCTTCACACATGACAACCCAAGGCTCGGACACCACTGTTTCACGGCCTTCACCGATTTTTGGTCATCTCCTCACCACGCCGCCAACACCTTCACTGGAGTTGTAGTTGTTGCGGAGTATGAAATCCATCTCTAGCCACTTCTGGGCTATGCTATAGCAAAGAATGAACTCGAAATCCCTCCTAACTTCCGTCGTCAATTCCGATGACAAGCGAGGTGACGATGTTGGGTCAGTTCGAGGCCTTCATGATGTCTAATCGGATCGAGACCTTCATGACTTGGGTAAGGCCACGATTTGGGCTTGATTGAAGGCCATGTCTCTTTCGATGACTTGGATTGAGACCAAGGGATGGATGGTGGCAACGGCGGCCATTTTTGGGAGGTAAGGATGGAGGGGGATAGTGAAAGTGAATGCTCTTCGACTCTAATGTGCAAGCTAGGGTTTTGGGTTTGAATTTGATAGCAATCGGTTTGAGTTTGGGTTTTGATGGGTTCAGAAGAAGAAGAAGGAAAGGCAATTTGAGGGGTTTGGTGGCGCACGAAGACATTGTTCGAGTGTCCTTTTTTAAAAATAAAAAAAAATCATTTTGTCTGTTTTGCCCTTCTTGTGGGTTGTAAAGCTGAAAAGTGGGGCCCCATGTCTACTCCAACTCAGCAAGTGACGTTATTTTTGGATCCATATACAAATTTTGGACTCGGGTGATGTCATTTGAGATTATAGCTAGAGACCATCGTGATTAAAAAAAAAGTCGGGGACCAAACTGATTTTAACCCCAAAGTTCAAGGGACTAAACTGAATTTAATTCATCAAGTAAACTATAGAACTATTTTATTTACATAGCATGACTTTTCTAATAACTGCACGTGTAATCCTCGTTGTCCGTGTAATCCTCACAACTGCTTGAACCATTACTATTTTACCCTTTTGTTATTTAATTGATTTGCTATGGATTTTGATAAAGAGAGAGGTATTTACACCGTCTTTAACCATAAGTCTTATTGACTTAATTAATACTGATATCAATTTCATCTATCTATTGGACAAACTATAGAACTAGATACAAAGCACGATTTATTTAATAAGAAATATGATAAAGAAGACTTTAATTTTAGGGCCAATGATAAAAGAGGTCATTTTGAAGTGTCTTATTATAATCCAGGTAACACAAATGTCTCTATGATAATTAAGGTCACCTCTTTACGACCTACTACTAGAGTTGAACTTAATTACAAAAACTGCCACTGCGCTCTTCCCCCTCACATCGTCGCCTTTACCTCTTAAAATCTTAGCTCAGGGCTCCGACCTCTCAAACCCTAAATCGAAGCTCGTTTGGACCGTCTCGACATCTGCGGTACGGCCTTGTCTTCGGACCTAAGCTTCGATCTCGCTGGAACAACACCGATGGCGAGCCGGAGGTGATGCAGAGGCGTTTGAGGAGAGAAGCGTAGAGCCCAAATAGAGCAGAGTCGTCGAGAGAAGCCAATTTCGGTTTCCGACCGATGGAGAATCGGATAATTCTCGACGGCAGCAATTGCAAACTAGTGGACGCGCCATCGGTCGCGGCGGCGGAGTGTGGGTGATTGTAGTCGGAATTGAGTCCTCCCGGGCGGTGAAGTCAGTACGGATTTGATGAGAGTTTTGGTGGAAGTGAGTATCAGAGGCTTCCTCCTCCCCACAATTGGAAACAATTGAGCTCTCTCTCAAGTTGGCTTCAACGTCGTCTTTGACTATCTCAAAGTAAATTTCATCACTTTCTGGAATTTAGTATTTGATTAACTGATTCAATTCAAGTATGTATTTGAGCTCTGGTAGGTATTAATGGAGTATTGACAGTTCAGATACTTGAATTAGAGGAGCCATTTGCACATATGAAAATCATTCATAGTATTGATCGTTCTTGTTGCGCATATATGATTAACAACAATTTAAGATAGAAATATATATGCATGTATACCTAAATGTATGTTTCTGATTTTATGATTTTCATGATTTTCATCTTAGCTCATCCCATGCTTAACCTACTGAATTTGATCTAACAAAATGATTTTATCAGTAATCTGTTCTAGTTTGTAAAATTACTGATTTTACATAAAGAATCATATAGGTGTTATTGATTTATAGAGAACCAAGTATATATTAGTTATCGGTAGTTTATTGTGTGAAGTCATTTCAATGAGTGGAATTTAAGACCTGAAAGGTGATTAATAGAAAACCTCACTTCATAATTGGATAATGAATAGCATGATTCAATCGGTGGGGTATTTCAGTGCATTGGCTGCTTTTATCATTGTCTGTTATTTGATAATGAATTTACGATGTTTGGTATTGTTTTTATCTTCCTTGTCAAGGTGTAAGCTCAACTCTTCTTCATACTCTAACAGTCTTTATGTAACAGGGATATCATGGAGACACATCAAAGACATTTCTTTGTGGGGAGGTCAGTGCACACTGCCTAGTGAAGGTAAGCTTTTTTCAGCTTGGTATCATTGCACCTTGTGGTTATTATCAGAATTCCTCTGAACATGTGGAAAATTGATTTTTGTCATTCATGTCCATTAAATATTATCTTGAAGGTGTTCTGTAACAGGCGGTAAGCCTGCATCTGGGGATTCTCCTTTACAGGTAGTTTGATTTTGAGAGCTCTATTTTGACTTTATTCTTGATATTATCATTACTCTTCTGAGTTGGATTCCTTATTAGTTTATAGCCTTTAGATTTTATGTTTATGGATGCATATAAATATCAACTTTGATGCAATCAGAAGCTGGTGATGGGTATTGGTAGAGGTGTGGACTGGATGGTGGTGATGATGATGTATATTAGTGTTCTTATGCCTATGATAATAAAGATGATGATTAATGTTTCAGCTGCTTTAATCTTCTTTTCCTTGATGCTTTTTGGTAATACAAATTTTGATTGTTAATGAATGAATAGCTCATGGTGGTGTGTACGGCATCATCACATTATAATCATAGTCGTCTCACAGCGTTCTGCTGCCTAAAATTATTGTTATGTTGTTAGCCTAGCATATGAAAATGCATTGTGGTCGTGTTCGATTTTATATGCTTTTTAGCTTTGTAATTCTGTAAAGTAGATCATAGTTATATATACATGCCTGATATGAAGCATGCATCCACTGTTAGTAGACTCTATAATCAACTATCGTCTTGTCAAAGATTATTTGTTGTTTTGTTTTAGTTTTAGTTTTTATGATTCACTGTGTTTGAACCTAAAGTGGGGCTATAGGTATTGAAAGACTGACTTTCAAACCAGAGGGGTACAATTTTTGGACTTGGAGAGGTCATAAAATTCATTATGTCGTGCAAGGAGAAGGGCATGCTGTTCTTCTTATTCATGGTTTTGGTGCTTCTTCATTTCACTGGAGGTTTGTTTGCTTCTTTAAACCCATCTGCTCTAGTCTTTCCTTTTAGTCTTCATGGTTTATTGCAAGTGCATTGGCATGATTGCTTGTATATTCCTTTAGCTTCAGTTTATGTGTTTATAGTTGCTTGCATAGTCCTTTAGCTTCGTCCACCGTTTGGTTTTTCTTGCTTCTGCAATTGAAAACCAATTGTTGTCAATAAGCATTGATTTGCAAGAAGTTGGGTTTTTTCTTTTCTTAACCTTATTACTATTTATATGATTATTCTAATGGTGGCTGTATGTCTAATATCTTTCATGCTGATATTTTGTCCGATCTCCCATATAACATGTATAACATACCAGAGTTGGCTAAAAAATACAAGGTTTATGCTATAGACTTGCTGGGCTTCGGTTGGAGTGAAAGAGCACTGGTTGAATATGATGCCATGATTTGGAAAGATCAAGTAGTGGACTTCTTGAAGGAGATAGTGAAAGAACCAACAGTTTTGGGTTCTGTGTTGGGTTTTTGCAGGGGACGATTACAAGATTAAAGTTTGGAACTACAAGATGCATAGATGTCTTTTTACTCTTCTCGGGCATCTAGATTATATTCGTCCCGTGCAATCTCACTTTTTTTATGCTTGAAGCTTTGTTGAAAGATTTGTACAATGATGTAAGTTTTATAATGGTCTATGCTACATGTGCTCTATGCACTATAGTCATTCTCATTAAGGTTTATGAACCATTCGTTTGAAGGCAATGATTTCTTATTCTTGGTCCCCATACAGAGGATTTCTTGCCAAATCATTGTTAACCTCAAGTCACTGTCAGTGACTTGGCTACTGATAGTTACTTGGTTAGTGACATGGTCAGTTACTTAGTGACATGTGATTAACAGTGGCTTGACTATTAACTTGTGACTTGGCTACTGACAGTTACTTGGTTAGTGACATGGTCAGTTACTTAGTTAGTGACATGTGATTAACAGTGACTTGGCTACTGACAGTTACTTGGTCAGTGACATGGTCAGTTACTTAGTTAGTGACATGTGATTAACAGTGATTTGGCTATTAACTTGTGACTTGGCTACTGACAGTTACTTGGTTAGTGACATATAATGTGACATGGTCAGTTACTTAGTTAGTGACATGTGATTAACAATGACTTGGCTATTATCTTGTGACTTGGCTACTGACAGTTACTTGGTCAGTGACATAGTCAGTTACTTAGTTAGTGACATGTGATTAACAGTGACTTGGCTATCAACTTGTGACTTCGCTACTGACAGTTACTTTGTTAGTGACATGGTCAGTTACTTAGTTAGTGACATGTGATTAACAGTGACTTGGCTATTAACTTGTGACTCATCATATAATTAGCCACTGCAAAAGCATGAATTCCATAAAATGATCAGTAACTAAATTTTACAGATGTTAAAATGAAAGCTCATCTACTCATCAGATATCAAGTTGCTAAGAACTCCGGGAAAAAAAAAATGTCATTTTAACCAAAAATAGCTTAAAAGAGACCAAACGAAAAAGGCACCGAGGGCTTTTTCTTATGAGACCATAGCATGATTTGTTCTCACTCTTTGTTCTCACTAAATGCATAGCTCAGTCTGCACAGGCTTCACGTCATACAAAAAGCGGGATATTGTGCCTCAAACTCCTTCAGGAGTCAATGCCACATTCTCATAGTAAAAATAAGGAGGTCTTGTGGCTGCCTCAGGAAGACTTCTGTGGATTTGATAGAGATCAGCTGGAGTCCCAAACCCATTAATTGGATTCGGGAGATGAATTGTACCAGCATCTTCCCCTAGATCTGGTTTCCATGTCCCATAATCCTTTTCCTTTTCAGCAATGAAGATTCACAAAGTTTCCTTTTATTCTTCTCAGGATACTCACTCCGCAGATGGTAGCCAAGAAGCAACTATATATAAGTACCCCTGGTTCTTAGCTCATTACATTAGGTCAATAGCACAAGGGAAAAATTAAAGCCAAAGCTTAAAAACCTCAGCATACAACTTAAAAACAAAAAAAGAAAAGAAATTGAACATCTGAAACTTAGACAACAAACTCTTTCAGCCTCACTTTTTATGCATAACCAATTTCACCTAATCACTTCCTATCACCTACCAAATTTAGCTTCCCATAAATTTTAGCTGTAACCAAGTTGCAACTCTTGAGAAAAATATCTGCAATTCAGAGAAATCCCAAATCTATCTACACAAAAAATCAGGGATGTGAATTACCTGTTGATAATCGAGTTTGCAGAGAAGGAACGGAAAGAGCTAAATTTCTCGACACGGAGGGTTCTTTCTCCAACTTCGCAGGGCAGTTTGGTTTACAAAACCCACGCTAGCTGCATCTGTATCTGTATATATAAAGCGAAGCGCCTGTTATTGTTGTTCATAACTTGGTCAAATTTTTAACCAACTCCGGATATTCATCTTTCTTTATCATTAGACAAATACTGATAATAACCAGCATAAAATCAAAGAAAAGTACCAGAACACTAAACAAATAACCATAAAAAGCAGTAATGACAAAGAAACTCAACTACATTTGAGAAATTATTCACGAAATCACAATCGATCTAACCCACTTCTATCCTCCTATTATTTGACAAAGATTTCCATACACCCATCAAATACAAGACAAATCAGGAAAATAAAAAGGGGAAAAATCAAGAATTTCAGAGAGAATGCATAGCACTCTGACCCAAGACAATCACAAGAAAAATAGCAGAAAACTAAAGAAAGAACCATAAATAGCAGTAAATGAAAGCAAAGAAACACAACCTTATCTAAGAAATTTATCCACAAAATCACCATCGATCTAACCCTCTTCTAATCCTTCTATAAAAAGAGTTACATATACCCAACAATACAAGACAAATCAGAAATAAATTAAAAAATCAAGAATTGCATAGCAACCCGACCCAAATGAAATGAAAGACAAACATGTTACAGAAAGGTTGCCAATTCTTTGAGTTTGTGCAGACTGAACTAAACAAAATGAGAATTATATTGCAAATTAGAGAGAAAGATTGGAAATAAACCCTAGGACTTTGGAGAAAGGAGCAGAAAGGAATGGTAAGCAAACAAACTCTAGTTTAACATACCACAGTCCCTGAACTAACTACTCAATGAAAGAAGAATTGAAGAGACTTTAAATGCCTATACTCGAAGAGGAGGAGGAGGAGGAGGAGGAAGAGAGACGAGAAGAAAGCGTTGTAGACAGAATAGACACAAGGTGTAAACTGAAAATTTCAATAAGGGTGTTTTCAATTTATTAAACTGTAGCCGGTTCCCTATTTGCAATAAGAAAACATGGATGTGGAAAAGCAAGTTTCAGTTGCTTCTCAATTCCACTACCACAGGCCACCGATTAAAAAAAAAAAATGCAAACTTTGCAAATTAACATCAGTAGCCCTAACTTTGGCCTCAGTGCCAACCTGAGCCTATTCATTATAAACTTGCAAAGGGATTCCCAAACTCAGCAGAAAGTAACCAAAGTCTTCTTCTTCACAACCAAGTTAACCATGGTAGCCAAGAAGCAACTATATATAAGTACCCCTGGTTCTTAGCTCATTACATTAGGTCAATAGCACAAGGGAAAAATTAACGCCAAAGCTTAAAAACCTCAGCATATATACAACTTAAAAACAAAAAAAGAAAAGAAATTGAACATCTGAAACTTAGACAACAAACTCTTTCAGCCTCACTTTTTATGCATAACCAATTTCCCCTAATCACTTCCTATCACCTACCAAATTTTAGCTTCCCATAAATTTTAGCTGTAACCAAGTTGCAACTCTTGAGAAAAATATCTGCAATTCAGAGAAATCCCAAATCTATCTACACAAAAAATCAGGGATGTGAATTACATGTTGATAATCGAGTTTGCAGAGAAGGAACGGAAAGAGCTAAATTTCTCGACACGGAGGGTTCTTTCTCCAACTTCGCAGGGCGGTTTGGTTTACAAAACCCACGCTAGCTGCATCTGTATCTGTATATATAACGCGAAGCGTCTGTTATTGTTGTTCCAAGACGTTCAATAGCAACATCAACGCCTAAATAGAGAGACCACAAAAACATTCTTTTAGTAGTCTAACATTTAGCACCACTACAGCCTACAAGTTTCCACAAATAGAGAGAGCACAATAACGGAGCACCAGATCAATCTCAGCTCAAATACAAACAGTGATTGAAAATCAAAGAGTTCAACCTCAACCGAACCCTAGAAATAGTAAGAAATTAAAAACCAATACTACAAAAACTAAAAGCTTGATCAATACAAAGCATACACAACTCCAGCGATCATTTTGATACTTCTATCACAAATAGAATTGAGCAAAATCAAATTGTACCAGTAGACCTACTGAGATAACGAAGAACTAGCTATTGATAAATCGCATTAGAACCAAACAGATCTATGGCTATTGTAAACCAAATGACCTAAAAAAAAAAAAAAAATACGAACCTTCTGTTCATGTCGACATCGGCCTTCTTGCAGACGATGTTGGCTAAACGGCGACCGATACCCTTGATGGAGGTCAGAGCGAACATGATCTTCTGATTTCCATCCACATTGGTGTTCAGAACACGCAAAATGTGGTGCAACTCTCGTTCGCGACGAGAGACTTCAAAACCAGAAAACTAAAATCAAAATCAAAATTGAGATTTCACGATTAGAAAAGAATCAGAGGAATAGAGATACTTCTCGAAATAGACCGACGATGCATCACCTCCATCACCTGCTCGACGGCGTTCATTACGAGCGGTCCGATTCCGTCGCCGGGGGTTATGTTTTGGCACTCAGAGCTCCGTCGTTGGGTCGGGGCATGTAGGTGACCGATCGGGTTTGGGCAATGACGCCAGGTGAAGTTTGAGATTCGTCTTCTACCTTTTGGATTTCTAATCGAAGCTCTGCGATTTCTGATCAAAATGGAGAGAAGATTTGCGCTCTGATATTTTTGACTATAAAGCTATAAACGTATATTTGGCTTTAAGGGCAGAATCGGAATAAAAAAATTAAAAACTGACCTGTTTTAACATCATCTCATTATTAATAAGGACCAAATTAATATTATTAACAATTCATAATGGACCTTTTTATCAAGTGGAAAACTAGGTGACATTTTTATCATTTCATACTCTAATGTGACATTTTCCATCATTTCCCTTTAATTTTAATTGAAAGTCTTGCTCATCACATATGTTATATTTCATACTTTTGTGTATTTAAAAAAAAAAAAAAAGTAGAATATGAAAAGAGGATTATAAAGAAGACAAAAACAGAAGAAAAGGGAAAAAGCACAACTAGAATGAAAAAGCAAAATAAGTAGAAATGAAGAACACAATCTTGGAGACAACAGAGGCTTCCAGCAGCTCAGCCAGTAGAGCGTCGCCATAAAGAAGAGGCATACACCTGAAAAGTCAATCGGCGGGCAACGCAGTCCATCTCGGGAGAGAACAGTGACAGGGGAAACAGAGGGATTAAGGCCCAAAACTCATAGCATGTCTTTCTCATTGTAAATGATGCAACATGATATGTGCTACTTCGTTCGCTTTCTGAGGGATCCAACGCCAAGCAGAGCTTTCAAATAGGTGAAATTTTTTAATTAACTTGACAATTGTTGAAATTTTCGTGGGGACTGTAACCATATTGTTGCTGATGTGCTTAATCACTACTTGGCATGCAATCTGATGCGAATATAAAAAAGGTCAGATGCAAATTAACAGCTAGTAAAATGGCGACAAGCTCAGCCAAGGCTTCCGCTTCGAGAGGAGAGGTAGCGTGGCCGACCTAGCTTATTGAGCTAGAACGACGTTAACTTCAGACGGTGCAATTGCAATGAATGGTATAATCTAGGTCTATTTTGATACTTCCTTCGGTTGGCGGAACACTGGAACCCAACTATTGGACTGAGAATGGATTAGCTAATTTGAATATTGGGATATTTGTGAAGTATGGCTATTTGGATGGTGAATTATGGGTAAGATGGGGCTAAGTTGGAATTTTGGGGTTGAAGGACAGCAGGGATGGTAGTACAAACTGACGAGTTGAAGAGAGTCAGCAAGAGTAAAAACTTCATTGTACCAGTTATCAAACTTTGTAATTACTTGTGGATTTACTTTGAAATTCAAGAAAACATGAGACATACATGATCAAGCACAACGGCATAGAAGAAAACCTTTGAGCTAAGCACCAGAAGTTTTTGGGGTCGAATACAATGAGACTCTATCTCGATCTTTTGTATCGTGATCTTATTATAGTTGAGATTAGAACCAAAGATTAGATTAATAGCTTGACATTGATTGGCTCAAAGACCTTAACCTAAGATCGAGCATTCAGGGGCGTAACTATCTTATGGCCTACAGTGGCCTAGGCACCCCCATGAATTTCAAAGAAAGCTAAATTTTTTTGAGAGAATAGATCATTTTATTACTTATCCATGGCCAGAAGGCACGTACATAAATTGTTGTCTTATCTTAGAGTCATATTTGGCACAAGCTAGCCGCTAAACAAATTGACAAGCTAGCATAGTAACCCTCATTGCAAACAGAATGAGTTCACTTAATCAAGCTTAAAACTATAAAAACTCAAACCCTCACAACCTGACTCCCCTAAATAATAAAAGTAGTCGCCTAAAGATCTAAATTGGTGTACAACTAGAGAAACCAAGAATTAAGTAGACAATTACCAAAGTCCATCTGTAAGACAAGTAAAAATAATTCCATCTGATATTTCCATAGTAGAAGTTTGTCTTGTACATGCACGGACATGCATTTACATCGTCTTTTGTTACCATGAGTCTAGAAAAATAATTTGACATAATTTTTATTTGTATATGAGAAAAATACATTTATGTTTTGGCCCCCCAAACTTAAAATCCTGGCTCTGCGCCTGCGAGCATTTAGTTCCAATACCTTCAGGAAAGTGTTGTTAACCTCATGACCAAATTAGCAAGGCATGCAGTCTGGGGTGTTGGTGCTTGGTTTGGGACGAATATGTTGTTCAGGGTATGAGTTCTACATGGGAAAATGGTGACATTGTCTATGAGTTTATAAGGGTTTGGGTCATTTCATCAATTGTCAATTGGTTTTTGATGTGAATCCTAATATCATGATATTAAAGTGGGTTATCCCACGTGTGCATGCCTCATTGCCACACAGGCTCCTCGTCACCCAATATATATTGTCCACGTATATGGCTTGAAAATTCGCCACACGTGCAGTAGCGTGTTGGGAGTATGAATCCCCACAGAAAATGAGGACTTTGTCTATGAGTTTTATAAGGGTTTGGGTCATTTCATCAATTATCAATTAGTTTTGGATGTGAACCCCAAATTACTTTATCATTTACATGCATGGACATTTTTCTTACACCTTGGTTGAGAGAGTGGTTTTTCCGGTGTCAAACTTATTTTCATATTTGAGCAAGTACTTGAATAAGTTCCCATACTAATATTTTGTTGATCTTCGTGTAGGCTAGTCATTGTTATTTAACCGCTCCTTTGATTTCCTTCGAAGAGAGGGAGAGAGAATCTGATTGAAGCTGTAATTTCATAACACCCACTATTATAAGTACGAGGATAACAGACTAAAATACAAAAATGGATAGAACTTTATATACATACCATTAGTGCCCAATCTCCCAACTCTCCCTGTCTCTCTAAAAATTTTACCTAAGAAATTCCATTAATGGTCTTCCCCAACAGCCAGAGAATTAATGAAAATTCAATCATAAATAACATGTGGAGTGTAGTCCTATCCAACGTGAACCCGTAAACAGTTATGCCGGCTTTATTGTTCTCAAAATAGGTCACTGCAAACCATGGATATAAACAGTTATTAGCAAACAAATTATCCGAAAGAGAAGCTATCAAAAAGAAATTATCCAAAATGAAGATGGACCCTTGTTAGAACTTAGGTATTTCAATCATGCATTTTCATAAGGCTTTGCTTGATTTTTTGCTAAAACAGTCTTTGAAGCGGAATGTAAAATGTAATTAACAATATATGATGGGTTCGAGAGTGATTAACTTCGTAGTTTCACTCTAGAGCGCTACTAAATATTTTGTTGTTCATTGTGCTATCTAATAATTGATGCAAATAACAAAGTATAATTTAGGTGGGCCGGCTTACCCAGAGCTTGACGTTTTTGGTAAGAAATGGTATGGGATGAACAAGATGGCACCATCTTGGTGTTTTCCAAGTCATTATCTTCATCACTAACCAAATCCCCGTCTGACTCTTCGTCGGTGTTAAAATAAAATGCTGGATCATTCGCAATTTGAGCCGTTGGAGAATCCAACTCGGTTCCATCAAACGACTCCAGTGTGGCACAAACATGCCACTTGGTAGCTAGGCATGCCACTGCTTGGGCCTTGTGTGTTATTTTAGTTGCGCTGCGGAGTAAGAGGAGGAGGCCGGTAACCAAAGTTATGGAGCATAACTGAATCCAAAAAAAATAACAGTTATATACGTTTTTGAGGGAAAAGTTAGAAATCCATACAATAATTATATGACCGTAATAGCGTTACATATGCTAGGGTTCAAGTCCCAAAAGCAAGAGCTATTGCTTAAGCAACAATTGGCTTAAAATCAATGCTTACCCTAGTAAATAATACACATTCAAAGATTTGAGTTGCACAATTTATGCGGCGACTACACTATAAAATAAGAAGAAGAAAAAAACTGACATATCTAGATTTACATGACTCAAAATAAGTAAACTAGCCAATCCGCCTAAGACCTCAATTGATTATGTCAGTTGACTATCAAATATGGGATAATATTGTACATCCTTTTAGCTTAGATTTTGTTTGAGTCATGTTCATAGATGTTTTATATATCAAGTAAGTAGTTGCATGTCTACAAAATATTATTTTGACGACAAATAAAATGTATCTTGTCAGCAAATGATGTGACATGGAAACATACCACAAGTTCCCCAACTCTGAAAATATGCATATAATCGACAGCGGCACTGGACTTGGTCGTGATGAGCAACAATGCGAATTGGCTCCCTGTGATCAATGTTAGAGACCACAATATGAACCCCCGGAACCTATGGCTTATGATCGTTAAGTGCCTTCGGATTCTAAGGTGCTCGGACATAATTGACGCCACATCGGATTCGACTTGAAACACTGTGGCAAAGTCTTGAAGCCTTAAGATTTGGAGGTAGCAAATCAACCGAAACAGAACACACACGAGGAAAAACACGGTCGTCCGGTAGAGCCATGAACACAGTTCTAGAATGCATGCGACAGTGGAACTTACGTAAACATTAGCCACGAAAGGCACTTGTGAGAATCCAGAAGTGTACCACCATATCTTATACACACTTTCGGCAAAAAAGCATGGTAGGACAAAGATGGAGAGAATTTTCAATGACCTCTACAATAAACAAAAATTTGTCAGTGTAGGGAAGCAAACAAAGGTATTATCTCAACAGGTCATTGAATTAATAGATTTATTTTCTGGGGCGAATGAATAAATTATAAATACACGTTCAAGACAAAAGGGTGATGGAAAAGTTAAGACAAAGAAAACTAAAATTAAAATAATAGTCATCGATCAGCTACCATAAAACATTAAATCGAGCAGAAAAATCAAATTTAACAATGAACCATTGAGATCGAAAAATCATTTTGCTACTTGAGTATCAATCCTATCTTTTTGGGTTTGATCTTCTGCTTGCAACAACTCTATATGTAATGAATTAGTGTTTGTACCAAAAAATAGCTTATAGCTCTAAATTTAGTAATTAGTAAATTAACGTGTCTTCCAAAAGTGAAGTTACTAATTTTTGTATTTAAAATGAAGAGATCAAATAAGCGATTTACTACTCAAAAACAAATCATGTCGTCTTTCTTTTGTTTTATGTTTAAATTATACTTTTCTTTTATTTTTTTAAGGGACTTTTTCTATTATTTTGAAAGTGGGGATTTGAATATAGACCTTATTATCGTTGTGGAACGAAATACCACAATGAATTAGTAGATTCATGTATTTCCAAAAGGGAAGTTACTATTATTTTATTGCTTGATTAGTTCTAAACGTTATTAACTTTCTGCCTTTCTGGGTCTCAGTTTGGTGTATGTAATAATTTATTTTATTTATTTATCATCAATAGAAAATGATTGAGTCTAATTTGAGACTTCTACTCATATTTTGTTGAAAAAAAAAATCTTATAATTAGATTAAATATTACTCAGCAATTGTGCATTTGGCTGATAAAGTTCAAAATCATTGATAGATTATGTGCATTTGGCTGATAAATATTTTGATCCACGCATATTGAAAATTTGAAACCATTAGGACAGAGGAGCATATATGTGCACATTTTAATTCAATCAATAAACGATGTTGAAGTAATGAAACTAAACTAAACTAAACTCAATGAAATGAAAATACTTCTCTAGAGATTCAGAGGAAGATTAAACTCACATTTAATTGTGCTGTATATTCCCTCCTGACGGTTTCGCTCTCATAATAAAGCTTATCAAAAAACAAGAACCTTCGGAGCCCAAACTTCCTTACAAACCATGAGAGGCACACAAATGACACCGTCGCGACGCTGCTCAATGACAATTCCACGACACTGTCATAGGGCCTCTTGTGGTTTCCGTCGCAGGTGGCGCAGGCAAACACGAAATGGGAAATGGCGGGGACAACGATTCCAAAGAGAATGAACATGCACCAAGAGAGACATGCTCTCCAAACATTGGATTGATCCACGAACATCCATCGCAGGTAGGATCTAAAGATCTGTAATTCATCATGTGCATGTGAAACGCAGCGCTGGAACTTGTTGCTCTTTCGGTTTAACAGGGCATCCCCATTGTCTCCCATTTTCGGTTTCAGTGATCAAATTTCTATTTGGGTTGAGTATGTGTGCGAGTTTAGAAAGAACATGTTGTTCGGGAGTTTAAGATAAAAATAGAAAGAATTTGTAGAGATAAGTGGTAACAATTAATAGATGTGTTTGTAAGTTTATTGTTGCCGCAATTTGATGTATACGTGATAAATTTATCTTCCACATTTGCTTATATGACTGACGTCCCTACAACTTCGATCTCTTCATGTTTTCTTTTGAAATATTACATTTTATCCCTAGCAACAAACAATCACTAGAAATAAGCTAGGAAACTCTCGACTCCAACACAACATTTCTCTGAGGGTAATTTGTGAAATGACCAGCTCGAATTATAAAATTACATGTTCGTAATCACAAAGAAGATGAACGAGCAGGTTTCCGGAATAGATCTAACCAAGAATTTCCTTTAGTTAAAATTGAGGAAGTATTTCGGCTCTTAGCTTATTACATTACAACTGTGGAACAACCCTGTTTGAACCCAAAATAAGCATTTTGGCCTGACAAGACGTGTCTTGGAGAAATATTGCCAATATCAGTGGCTCAAGCTATATATTGTCGACAAGTTCGAAATATATTATTTAGAGGCTAAATAAAGTCTACTATGGAAGATTTTGCGAGCTGCAAGAAAAGGAAATGATGGAAGCATGGAAATGAAAAGTCAACTTTAGCACATTTTCCTACTTCGGCTAGGAGAAACCGAGCTAAACAAGGAAGGAAGGGCGGCAGACTAACCAAACGAAATCCAAATAAGCTAAAACTTTCCAGATTAATTATAGACATACCAAGGATCATTTCTTATGAAGAGTGCCAGAGCTAGTTTTGAGTGAAAAGCCTTCAAACAATCAGTCCAATTTTCTACAGAAGCAAAACTGGAAAACTGGACCTGTAAGGAGTCCAGCAGCGTTTCCGGTCCAACCACATGGAATTAAGCTCTGAAATTTCACCACAATGATCTACACTCATTGTAGATCATTTGATATGAAGAAGTCAAAGGCCCATTCTGATTTCTTGGTAGAGATATAATTGAATGAATAAAGGAGCAGAAAGTGACTCAAACCTAACAATTCCATTAGTGTTTCAGTGCTCAAACCTAACAATTCTATTAGTGTTTAAGTGCTTAAACCTAACAATTCCATTAGTGTTTAAGTGCTTAATCCATCATGATTTGTTTAAGGCCAACCACTATGGCTTGGTAGCCTATATATAGAGGCTACAACAAGTAACAATAGACAACACAATTCATCAAAGAATCTCTATGATCATCCAAGCTTCTCTAGAGAAATCCCTCTCAGAGCAACCGTACCCCTCTCTTTCTCTTACCGGTGATCACACTCCAGTCCTAGTCTTCTCAGTTGTCGACTGTCAATGCCACCAAACCCTCTGTCAACGTGCTTCGGTCCTAGTCTCCTCGGGAGCCGACTGTAGTACAGCGACCACAACGGTTTCGGAACCAGCCAAGCAAGGGGTAACGCCCTCGCAAACTAGCTAAGCTAAAGTCACGCTTTAGTAAGTTCTCCCCACTTCCCAGTGATTTTCGCTCTGCTCGATCTACGACGTCGAGTATCGATTGTGATATTGAAGAAACTCAGCAAAAGTCCTCACCACGAGGCATAAAGGACCCCTGCGACGAGGTTGGTGCTCTCCTCTTCTACAATAGCTTGAAAGAAGTCAGGTCAAGGGACATCCCCGACGACCGCACCCGAACGGTGCTGGCACGCCCGCGCAGAAAAGAGACTGTTGACCAGCTACAGCAAAAACTGGAGCCAAACAAGCCCAACATTACGTTTTTATATAGGGTCTTGCTAAATGTACCCAGCAAATTTCTTAGTATACCCAGCAACCAAAAATTATTTCATATTTTTCCACTTTACCCTTATTCAAAATGTGAAGAAACAGATATCACACCCAGCCAACATGCCATGGTGTCTCTGATTCAGAGAGATGAACTACTAAAAATAAATATATGAATTATTATAAATTAAAAGTTAATGGAAGAACTAAAAATAAATATCTAAATATATGAATTATTATAAAATGATGAATTACATTTATTCCAAAAATTACTAATCAGAGGATGGGAAAGGGAGTGGGACCCACCAAATGCATTCACACGGATAGATAATTCAGTATGCAAATAGTATTAGCAACGCCAGAAATACGTACGGATTTTTAATCCGTCGTTGTACCGTGTGTATTGGCATCTTCACACGGATTTCCGTATAAAATACTATAATTTCACAAGGATTCTCATCCGTGTGTGATGGGTACTTTTTCTAGTAGTGTCATCCCCCATTTCACCATGTGGCTGATAGGCCTCAGTCGTTTGGCAGCTTCTTTCCCATCTCTGTGATATTCTTCTTTTGCGCAAGGAGTTGAAATTACACTCTGGGTATTCTATATAAACCCCATTGGAGACATTTGCTATAGTTAATTCTTCTTTTTTCCAAAGACATTGCACATAGCTTTTATGTTCAGTTACCGCTTTCATATTGCAGAATTGATTCTATTCCTTCATTTTGAATTGTGCAAGAGAAGACCACAATATTAATGGCCATGACCAATCTACTGTAGTTCCCCCTCCATTGTTTAATTCTTCTCCATAAACTTTATTCTTCTTTTATATCCCATGCAAGTATGCATGTATAGTATTCCATACTAAGGAAGGACAACGATAGGTATTGCAAATTTGATTGTTGGTTTGAAACTTAGTATTCTGCCGAGGAATCGAAAAGGAGGGCGCGATGGCTGGTGTATTGCAGATTTTCATTTTGTTTTTTTCAAGGGTAAAGTGGGAAAATATGAAATAATTTTTGGTTGCTGGGTATACTAAGAAATTTGCTGGTTACATTTAGTAAGACCCTTTTATATATTACGTTCATTAGAATCATATCTTACATGCAATAGTGCAATAGTGCGGGAGTAGTCAACCATTTTCGACATGTAATTATGACAAATAACCAGCTATGAATGCGGCTATAAATATCGGTCATGAAAGGGTGATTATTACTAGGGACGGGCCGAAATTCAGGTAGAACCGATCCCGATCCCGAAACTATTGCTCAGTACGGGCCGGGACGGGATAAGTGATTTTCAAAACTGAAACTGACACATCCTGAACCGATCGGTATTGGTATGGGTCGGAACAAAATCCGGGCCCAGATCGGTATTTGAAATATATAAAAAAATAATAATAAATTGCACTTTGTTGATCTCTGTTTGCTTCACTTGATGGTAAAGAGATGGTAGTGATTAGTGAAAGAGACTGCGAGTTTGTAATTGATAGGTGATGGCGAAATCCAATTCAAAGAAAATAAAGTTAGATTACAACCAACTAAACAAAAACAAAGCAACCTCAGCATCACCAAGGTGTAGATCAATCGAAAAAATATAAAATTACCCTACAAATACTGTTTTCTTCATTTAACATGCACAAATTGACAAACCCAAATCTTCTAAAAGATAATGAAAACTGAGGGAGACAGGTCTGGGCAGCGTTCCTTGAGAGTGGTGTTACGATGATGGTGTTACATGGGTTGACTGAAGATGGTGCGGTGCTGACGTCTAAAGTGGTGAGACAAATTGTAAGAGAGGCTGAATGAAGGATTGGGAAGAGAGAGGGGAGTGAACAGAGAGGGGGAGAGAGAGGATGAACAGAGAGAGAGTTGCGAAAGTGGGAGGTGCACAGGTCCCATTAGAAGACAAGAAAGACCAAAACTTGTGAATATATATTATATATATAAATAAAAAAACATATGTATATACAAATAGGTACGGGCCGGGCCCAGTCGGTTTTTAAAACTTCAATATCGTAGCCCGTCCCGTTTGTTCAGTTCGGTACGAGCCGGGCTGAATAGTAATTTTTATATTTTTGATATCGGCCCGTCCCGCCTATTTTCGGTACGAGCTCGGGACGGGGTTCGGTATTTCGGTTTTACCTACCCAATCCTAATTATTATGGCCTTAACTACAATAATAACTACGCGCCGTAAATATGAGTATGAATGAGCGATGAATGACTGTCGTAAATGCGTCAAGATTAACTGCCGTTATTGCAGCAATAAGTATCATCATAAGTGTGTAAGTAAATGCGGTCATAAAAGCGGAGATAATGGCGACTTGTCCTCCAAGTAAGTCATTGCCAATATAAAGGAGGCTTGACGTCCAGGTAAACCATCCCATTCTGACTCTTTCTATTCCACACGACTACGAAACATATTGACTTAGATATCGGAGGGTTTTCTACAGGTACCCCCCTCCTCATCGAGCCGACAGTCAAACTCCGAGTCAACGCTCAAATAGGAAGCTTCTAGATTGTTCCTGGTCAGCTCTCGCTCCAGCCGCATTCATTGGTGAGTCAATATCCTATACGGAATTTTTTGTCACCAACAAGTGGCGCTGTCTGTGGGAAACACTTTTTCCTAAAAAGTGATGGCGGGAGCTACCCCTGACGGTATCCCATTTTTGTCACTGAGGACTGAAGTGATGAAATTCCCCCCACCAACCCCCCAATGGATCCATCCCAAATCCAATCAGTGACCTAAACTTGTCTCCAGTTGACGAAACGCAAAGGCTAAGACAGGAACTCGAGCAACTTTGGATGGAAAAACAAGACCGCGAGGCCCGCCAACGACGAAAACCAGAAAAAATTCTACAACTTCACAGCGACTCGACAGACGCCGACGCCGACGGAGACCTCTGCCAAAACAACAACGTAATAGTAAACAGGGGCACCAGCGGCGTCACCGGGGGAGTCTCTAGAGGACCCCTCGTCGAGGGGATGGGAGGCACGTTGAATGGGAGGCAAAAAGGCGGGGCTGGACTAGGCTAATCCAAGAGAGCATGCAACGAATCATGGCACGAAAAGATGGAGAAAATGATTGATGCATGTAAGCGCACTGGCCCTCAAGAGCTCGCGGCCGAAATCGCAAGGGACGTCGATAAGTCTCCATTCACCAATGACGATCATCGAGGCCGGCTTCATCGACGCATCCATGGAAACAACGATGACGGTTATCGAGGCTGACGTCGTGGTAATCAAGGAAGGCGTCACTAAAGCCGGGGGCATGTAGGGAAGTGAAATATACGTCGCAGCCATGGAAACACCGATGACGGTCATCGAGGCCAGCTTCATCGACGCAGCCATGGAAACAGCGATGACAGTTATAGAGGCCGACGTCGCAGTCATAAAAAAAGGGGTCAATGACGTCGGGGCCGGCATCGCAATCATTGAGAAAGACGTCACCGACTTCTGAGCTGGCATCACAATCATCGAGAAGGGTGTCACCGGCGTCGAGAAAAGCGTCATGGAGATGAGCGCCATCGTTGTTAGGACTAACGTCGTCATCATACAGACTAGCGTCGCAGTCACCAGGATAAGCATCACAGTCTGAGGGACCAGCGTCATGGTCATGGGGACCGACGTTATGGAGACTAGCATCACAATCATCGAGAAAGTGTCACGATCATTGAGAAAAGCTTCACAGTCAAGGGGACTAGTACTTGTGCTCAAGGAGGTGTTCGCGATGAATGCTCAAACCCGTTGAGATGACAAACTCACCTCCAGGTGACGACCTTACCGAGGTTCAAGGAAAAAACTCCATCGAGGTTAGAGGGAGAATGAGACGATACTAAGTTAGAGAAGAGGGAAACTCTGAGCCCGGCTCAGGTCAGACCTGGGGTTTGAAAATTTCCTCTTAGGACGAATGTCCAAAGAGAAAATTTGGGGGTCTTGTGGGAGTAGTCAACCATTTTTGACATGCAATTATAACAAATAACCAGCTATATATAAATGTGGCTATAATGGTCATGAAAGCGGTGATTATTACGGCCTTAACTACGATAATAACTACGCGCAGTAATTACGAGTATGAATGACCGTTGTAAATGTGTCATGATTAACCGCCGTTATTGCAGCAATAAGTATCATCATAAGTGTATAAGTAAATACAACCATAAAAGCGGAGATAATGGCGGCTTGTCCTCCAAGTAAGTCGTCGCCTATATAAAGGAGGCTTGATGTCCAGGTGAACCATCCTATTCCGACTCTTTCTATTCCACACGACTAAGAAACGTACTGACTTAGACATTAGAGAGTTTTCTACAGGTACCCCCCTCCTCATCGAGCCAACGGTCAAACTCCGAGTCAACTCTCAAATAGGAAGCTTCTAGATCGTTCTTGGTCAGCTTCCAATCCAGTCCTCATTCATTGGTGAGTCAATATCCTCTATGGAATTTTTCGTCACCAACAAATGATGGATTAGCGCTATGTCTACCACTAAATTATGAAGCCGCTACACTCAAGAAATGTACCATTTATGTAGTTCATTGCATAAAGTAATGACACCCTTACTAAATTATATATATCGACATGACACGTTTACTTATTTACAATAGAGAATAAAGTCATAAATCGGAGTTGATTCCGAAGGAATTGATTCTTAAACCCAAACCCTCATTAGGTTTTGAACTTCGGGTTATTATTAAGGAATAAGTTCATGATTTTGAGGTGGGACTCACTTTCATTCCAATTCCCTTTCGTGTTAGTAAATGCAGAGAAAAACATGTTTTGAAATATTTAATGCTTATTTCAAATAGGACTAAATACTGTTTAGTCCTTGAGCTTTTGACTAAAAAACACTTCAGTCCCTGGCCTTTTAATTTCACACGTTTAGTCCTTGTACTTCTCAATTTTGGACCAATAGGTCATTTCGGTCACTTTCCGTCCAAATCCTCCGTTAAGTAGCTGACGTGGCAACGTTTTCTCTCTAAAATGTCTATTCTACCCTCACTTCCTTTTTTTTTATAATTATATATATTTTTTCTCTTTTTTTTTCCTTCTTCCTCCTCTCTCTCCTCCTTCACCTACTCAATCTTCCTCACTTCCTCCTCTCTCTTCTTCTTGTCCTCTATACCCACATCGAAGGGACTGATTCATATACAACATATATGTTAGCATAATTGAGAACGATAAGGACATCATATTAATGCAATCTCATCAATAACAACACCATTCACCATTACAAAACCCCCAAAAGCAATCGAAATCGAAAACAACAGACACAAAATACAGTTCAGAGCCTAATTCAATCACAAATTTGAACAACAATACCATTTACCATCATAAAACCCAAATCAGATCCGATCTGGGGTGTTTTTTTTTTTTTGGTCAATCTGTTTATCTCTTCTTCTTCCTTCTTCCAGCTCCACCCCCCACGCCGTCCTCTTCTCCACCCCCTACGACCTCATCTGCAGCGTTTCCAACACCGTCCTCGTCTTAGATGAGAACACCATATACCCAAATCACAGAGTCTTGGATGAGGACCCATATACCCAAAGAGGCAAGCCATATACCCAAAACATAAACACCATTACCCCACTCTCAAATCGAGACCCAATCCAAAAGAACCCGAGTTAAAACCCTTAATCCCTAAATCAACCACAAAAGAATCAAACCTCGAGGGCGTCGTCCTCGTCTTGGATGAGGACACTGGAGTGGTGCAGGTCCTCGGAGGCATCGTCTTGCTTGCGCTGCGGAGTTGGCTTCACGATCCAGTAGAGTGTGGAGGAGAACGAGCGAATCGAGGAGTGGGTTGTTGAGAAGGGACTACGGTTTGAGGTTCGGGTGAGAAGGATTCGGTTTATTAGGGTTTAGGGTGAGCGAGATGGTTAGCGTTTTGAAGGAGAAGGGGAAGGTTGCAGCTCTGTCTCGTGTTGCTCGTGTTAAGGGTTCTGGAGAAGAGATAGCTGGAAGAGGGAAGAAGAAGAAGAAGAAGAAGAGAGAGATGAACCGATTGACAAAAAACAAAAAAAGAAGAAAAGAAACATAAAAGAGATAAACAGAAGGAAAAAAAAAAAAAGATAAGTGAGGGTAGAACAGACATTTTAGAGGGAAAACGTTGCCACGTCAGCTATTTAACCGAGGTTTTGGACGGAGAGTGACGAAAAGGACCTATTGGTCCAAAATTGAGAAGTACAAGGACTAAACGTGTGAAATTAAAAGGCCAGGGACTGAAGTGTTTTTTGGTCAAAAGCTCAAGGACTAAACAGTATTTAGTCCTTTCAAATAAGTAAACGTGCCATAAATGAAATAGAATGTTTCTGTAAACAAAAAAATTCAAACGCTGAAAAAGTAATTAAAAAAATTGGATTGATATACGTTCATTTTTAGTAGAAGGAAGTTAACCATTTTTATTCAATATGGAAAAAGAAATATTACACAGTGACCGCTCCAGTGGGACCATTAAAAAGAGACACCGCTAAACGCAATACTACTCTACCTATTGAGTGAAGCTCGGGGCGAGTAAACTAATAAGAAACTAACAACGAATTTTTTCCGCTGTATCTTTCAGTAGACTTACTGACAACCTCAAACCAATAAGCCCTGCAGTTCCTTGTGGGTATTGATCCTAGTAAAAATAAAAAGTTAGGTACTGAGACGAAACTCGTTCTGGATCCTATGTTTTTATAAAAAAATCTCCGGAATCCCAAATCCAAATCCAAAAATATAGTAAGCCTACAAGCTACAGCCCTAGTCAACCCAATAGGGCCCAAGCCCAGTGTAGAAAACATAGCATGGCCCAAACCCAATCAGGGTTTGCCCTTGCAGCCAACTCAAAGAATCTTTGATCTTACCGCCGCTGCACTAAGCTGACTGACCACCGAGACCGCCCTACAAATCCAATGTATCACCAGCCATGTATTGCAGTACTCAAACCTGGCTAGAGGCCATCGCCGGTCACGCTATCATCGAATTAAGAGGGAATCAACTCTGGTAGGTGAACATTAGAGTCGCGGCCCACTCAAGCACCATCAAACCCATCCACATCTACTTTACCCACTGTAGCACGAAGAGGAAGCCAGTCCAACAAGCAGGCCACTGATGTGGCATAGACCAAGCCAGTACGTCAAGACCGATATCCCAACTCCATAATTGGTCCTAGGGCTGGGCAGAAACCGACTCGAACTTGAAAAACCGACCGATCCGACCGGCAAAAACGGGTCGGATAACGAACCAAAATGAAAAAACAATTGAAGAAGACGTAACCGACCCGCACCGTTTTACTTCGGATCGGAATCGGGTTTGCTATTTGCACCGACTGGATTGAAACCGATCCACCTAGGGATGGCAATGGGGCGGGTTGGGGATGAGGATCACAATACCATCTCCATCCCCGGGGTCATTCTCTACCCCCATCCCCGCCCCAATCCCCAATAAAAATATATTGGGGATTCCCCGTCCCCATCCCCACTGGGGACGAAGCCTCCAAACCCGCCCCAAATCCCCAATAAGAATTTAATAAATAAAATAATTTTTTCTCATATTGCCTTTTTTAAAATCAAAATCTACAACAAATAAATTTAAAACATGATTAAATTCATAAATCATAATTCAATGAGTGCAAAAGTCAAAATACCATTAAAGTAAAAGTGTAGTCATTAAAGTAAAGTAGTAAATATATATATTTGTGATTTATATTATAAAAAATAAATTAAAATATAAATAAGTTAAATATATGTATATATTATTGGGGCGGGTTTGGGGATGGAGATCACAATACCATCCCCACCCCATCCCCAATCTTAGATAGTGGGGATTGGGGATCCCCATCCCCATTCCCCATTTGTCCCCGAATTCTCCCCCCATTAGGGGCGGGTATCCAATGGAGCTCCACCCCGCTGGGGATTTTTGCCATCCCTAGATCCACCGAATTATTATTATTATATCTACATTTTTCCTTTTGTAGTCAACTTGACCAGGTCAAGTAGTATATATACTCTAACCCTAACTGTTTATTCCATTTCAGTCACTTTTTTTTTTCTCTGCAGCCGCACTCTCTCTCACCCTCTCATTCTCGATTTCTCTCACCAACCCCCTCTAATCACAACAGCCTCACTCAATCTGTGTATTCGACAACAAGAATTCAATCTGGATGTTTGTTTGTGCATGATTTATCGATCATCAATAAGAGTGTCAGGTTTCATACAAATCTATTGGTAAGTTTCTATTTTTTTAGTATAAATTGGGTATAGATCTGGGTTTTCATTGAATGAATATGGTGTTTTGTTTCTAAGAATTTGGGTTTGATTTGTATGCTATTGACTGAATGAAGTATGGATTTAGTGTTCTGATTCCGATATTGCATGTCTTCGATTTAGGCTTTGAATATTACGCTATTGCTTGTGTTCGATTAAGGATTTGATTATTAGGCTATTGAGATCATGATCTGAAATTTTATGTTCTCATACTTTTGTATCTTGATTTGTAAACTAGGATCGGTGGTTTTCAGAGGTATCTGCAGTGGTGTTCATCTGCCGGAGCCAAGAGAAATGAAGCTGGGAATTGAAACACTATCATCGAACATTTAATCTTTTGTTGTTTTTGTTTTAATTAATTAACTATGGCACTTTGATTTATTTGATCTGTAATAAGTTCTTCGGTTCTTGTTAGTTTTCCCAGATTGGTTATTGTTCATATAATTAGGTTGAAGAATTGGTGTTAATTGAATTCTGCAACTATTAAATATGTAGCAACAATTGGGCTTAAATCTGTTAACTAAATATGAAACTGGGACTGGATTTGGACAATTGGTTAAAATAAAGTTATAAAAAAATATATTAATTAGGCCCATTAAAAAAACCCGAAACCTAACTGGACCGAACAACTTTTTCGGCCCAACCGAACATATCGGCCCATCTGAAAATGAATCGGGTCGCGGTTTGAGATTTGGGCCAACCGAAATGGGCGGTTCGAAAACGGGTTGGGCCCAAAACCATGCCCACCCCTAATTGGTCCTCGACCCGCCCTATTCCGATCGACCCCCCTACACCTAGTTGGAACCACCAGTTCAATTGGCCACGGAACCGAACTCAGCTTCTAATCCCAGGACGAGACCGTTTGAGAAGGAGAGAAAGCCACCGATATCTGCTTGAAGGAGAAAAACAAAAAAACATTGGCTGCCGAACTGAACTCAAGCTTCAAATCCCAAGACGAGACTATTTGAGAATGTGAGAAAGCCACTGATCTCAACTTGAAGGGGAAAAACAAAAAAATGGGAAAGACGGCTTGGACTGTACTCGACAGTTACCAGGAGAAGTGCCAATATTTTTCTCCATTGAAGATGGATGCAGGTACAGAGACGTCTAGCCATAGGGGGCGCTCTCTCAAACCCGAGCAGAGAGGGTTTTTTTTTTTTTTTTTTTTTATAAGTTTTATTGATCGACGGATTGATGTACATTATATCCAATTCTAAATTCCTATGGCAATATGAACATTAACAACACAACAGAAGAACCCATGAAAAAAACAACCCTAAAATGATGGGGAACTTATTTACTTGATTAAGAAATTCCATTAATGGTCTTCCCCAACAACCAGAGAATTAATGAAAATTCAATCATAAATAACATGTGTAGCGTAGTCCTGTCCAATGTAAACCCGTAAACAGTAATGCCGGCTCTGTTGTTCTCGAAATATGTCACTGCAAGTGAAAAAGAAAAAAATATCATTACATCTGCAAGCGCCTCAGCAATAAACCATTTGTAATTTTTTTAAATAAAAAATAAAAAATTAAAGCTTGTGATCAGTAAAGAAACAAACAAATTCAAGCAGAGAGAAGCAATGTGCTATTTCACAGATGGATTAATTACCTAGAGCTTGTCTTTTCTGATAAGAGATGGTACTATATGCATATGATGGTATCAACTTGCTGTTGTCCAATTCATCTTCTTCATCCTCAGCCTCGTCCTCAGTCTCATCGTTATCGGATTCTGCACGGAACACTCGGCCACTACTGGCGATCTGAGCCGTTGTCGCATCAAACGAATCTAATGTGGCACAGACATGCCATTTGGCAGCAAGACATGTGACTGCTTGCGCCTTGTGTGTGATTTTGGTTGCACTGCGCAGCACGATGAGGAGCCCGGTAACTAAAGTTATGGAGCAAAACTGTACCAAAGAAGAACCATTGTTATGATACATGCTTCATCTTATTCAAGCCATGATCCAATCTAAAATAAATGAGGTTCATACCAGAAGTTCTCCAGCTGTGCAAATATCAAGGTTGGCAATGGCACTGGAACTGGTTGTGATGAGCAACAGAGCAAATTGGGTCCCTGTGACCAAAATGAGTTTCCACAATACGAAATCGCGGCACCTGTGGCTTATGATCCTCAGGTGCCTTCGAATCCGAAGGTGCTCCGATAATACTGACCCGACATCAGAGTCCACTTCGAACATTGTGGCAAAGTCTTGTAGCCGTAGGATTTGAAGGTAGCATATGAGACGGAAGAGAACACACACGAGGAAAATCACGGTCGTGCGATAGAGCCAGGAGCATAGCTCCATTATGCATGCCATTGCGGCACTCGCGTAAATATTGCCCACATAAGGAATCTGCGAGGCTTCGGATGAGTACCACCATATCTTGTATACACTCTCGGCAACAAAGCATGGTATGACAAAGCAGCTGAGAAGCTTCAAAGATCTCTACAAGAAAAATAACTTAGTTTGTGATTCACCTAGACATTGAAAATGGATAAAACATAAGAAATGAAGGGGTCCTAAATGTGGACATGCACGCATGCCTATGCGGTACATTTTGTACATTACTTCGATCATGTACAAAAACATAACGAGATATTATATGCACACATCTCTATCTACTTGATGCACATCCTCAATTCTTAGAAAAATTTTAAATACTCTTTTGCCCTTCTAAAAAATATAAGAGAGGAGAAAACAAACTTACACACCTTCATGGCAGTTACTATCCAATCTGATCCCCCTCACTTATGTTCATCGTTGTAGGTCATTTTATTCATATAATTCATTCATCGTGGTTCTTATTTTAAATCAATCCTTTGAATAATAAGATAATTATTCAATCTACTCTAGCCTACATATCTGTGCAACCACCTTTCTGCACTCAATCCATTTAGATATTTGATACTACATATCTGGCTCATAATTAAGTATCTCCCTCTTCTTTAGTGTTCCCATCATCTACCATCATCGTCTCTTTGTCAAACCCGTAATCTCTATGGTAACTCTTTTTGTTAATTTTTGTTTTTCACATGATGAGGGCATAAGAGGAAGTTTAAAGAAAAAAATTTACAAAAAAAAATTATGGAATGTGTATTTAGTATTTAGGGGTGTACAAATAAAATTTCTCAAACATAACTTCTGTTTTTTTTTTTCCTTTTTTCCTTTTTGAGTTTTTTTTTTTTTTTTTGTTGAAAAAATCTCAGAGTTTGAGTCACCGTCATACTTTTGACCAAAAAAAAGAAAGTCACCATCATACCCTTCATTATCTAATGAAACTTCTATCCTTCATTTGATTAAAAAAAAAAAAAAAACTTACTCATTGTGGGAAAAAAAAAAAAAAAAAACTCAGATGAAGAAGGTAAATAATGAGAAACTCACATTGAGCTGTGCGGTGTATCCCCTCCTGACCGTCTCGCTCTCATCGTAAAGCTTATCAAAAAACAGAAACCTCTTCAGCCCATACTTCCTCACAAACGACGACAGGCACACAAACGACAACGTCGCCACGCCGCTCAGCGACAGCTGCACGACGCTGTCGTACGGCCTCTTGTGCTTGCCGTCGCAGGTGGAGCAGGCGAAAACAAAATGAGACACCGCCGGAACGACGATCGTAAAAACAACGAAAACGCTCCAAGAGAGGCACAATCTCCAGACGTTGGACTGGTCGACGCACATCCACCGGAGATAGGACCGGAAGCTCTTCAACTCGTCGTGGGCGTGCGAAACGCAGCGTTGGAACATGTTCTTTCTCCGGTTGGCTAACAAAGCTTCTCTGCTGCCGCTTTCGTCCGCCATGGTTTTTGAAACGAGTCTTGGTTTCTTGAAGGGGTTTAATTTGATTTCTGTAACGAGTTTTAGAGAGAAGGGTATATATATGTAATGGTTTTCTTTGATGAGTTGGTTATAACTAAAATAAGTTGTAGAGAAATGTGGAAGACTGGAAATCATGTAAAAAACTTCTATATATATATATAATTGTTTGTCCCTGTACGTTTCTCTTAAAAAGAATCTGAAGCTATATTTGTGGGCAAGGAAATTGCATGTGTCTAGAATAGTTCTATTTTACATTTTAGGGTTACACGTCGAAATTAATTGTATATTGATTTTACCTCCTATTGTACTTCTAAGTTCTAATTTTTAACAAATATTCGAAACTTAATTTACTAAAAATGTACCAATTTACACATCGGCCATTTTGAGTCTCATTGATCAAAACCGGGCTACGGAAGAGTTACCTGAACATATTTTGAACTGTAGCAAAATTAGGAAAGAAATTTGGAGGCTTTCAAAATGCAATTTGTTTTTTATTTTTTTATTTTACTTATGTCTAATTCAGATCGTTATGTCTATTATAAGATGAATATGAAATGAGTAATCATTTCTAATTGTCCTTTTAAGTAAGTTCTTATGACGAAGTGGTGTTAGCTCAGTGGTTAGAGCACCCACTACTTATGTACGAAGTCATGGGTTCGAGTCACCATAGAGGCAGGAGTGAAACCCTTTGATCCTCTTTTAAATGTAAAAAAAAAAAAAAAAAAAAAGTTCTTAGGGATACAGCTGGTGATTGCGAAAGGAGCATATGATGGTATGTAACGTGTCCAACCAACCCACCATTCACGCAGTTAGCCAGCAAAAGATTGCCACATGAAGAAATGCTCACACTCAAAGGTTAGGCTTTGATTTTTTGCTGGGATGCATTATTAGTTTATAAAAATAAACAAAGGCAATAAGCTCCATCTGTTCAGTACCGATCGACAGAGTCTTATTTGTTTAAAAGGAGACGAAGCAAAACGAAGGGTGAGATTAGCAGCAGCAGCTGTGAAGTGGCTACGTGTGAGGCCATGTTTGGGAGCGCTTGGCTTCCAACTTGTTGGCAGTTTCTCATCTTAACCAAATCGATTAAAACCTATTATTCAACAATGAAGGCATAAACTATCAAAGATACTCACGTACTTGTCCATGGACCTAGGCACCTAGCTAGCTAGCTAGTAGAAGAGACACTTGGAGTTTCCTATTTTTTTCTTTTTTCTTTTTTAACCTCGGCGGTATGAGTGGCTTTATTTTTGTCTTTTGTTTATATTCATTTCTTTTGTCAAATGTAGGTGTTAAAATGTCATCCCTAGGCTAATGTAAAATTTTCTGCTCCAGATGGCAGAACTCTTCGTCTCTCCACTCATGATATTGTACTAGTTATGAATCCCTTGCTGCGGGTGTGTTATCAACTTGAATTTTAGCTGTGTTATGGCTGAATTTAAATCAAATAGCAATTACAAACACGGGATATATGATATAACTATAGAATAAGAATCTTTCTATTTATAACTTTTAAATTTTAAAAAAAAAATTTAGTCATATCTACTTTGAACTTTTGAACTTTATACAGCACCATAATTTTTTTATAGCCTAGATGAACTCTATTTTTTTTTATAGCCTTGGTCTTGCCGGTCTTGTGCCAACGAACGGGACAAACATCAGTTTGGTCCCCGATAATTTTTTTTTAATCATGATGGTCCATGCACTTCTAGTTTCCATCACCCAAGCTCAAATTTCAAATTTTCTCCATTAATGACGTCACTTGCTGAGTTGGAGTCAACATAGGGTCCCACTTTTCAGTCTTACTCCTCACTTTGCACAAAATGTCCAAATTAACCCTTGTAACCCCAAAAATCATAAAACAATGGTCGTCTCCCTACTACTTCTCTCTTCTTCTTCTTCCTCTGCCATAAAACACCTAGACCCAGGCCCTCAGACCCAGCTCACGTACTTTGCCGACTTCCCCACCTCCACCACCAACCTTCTCGCCCTCGACCTCCTCCTCTCCTTTCCATGATAACCCAGAAGAGCAAAATGTCGCAGACCACAAATTATCAGAATCTAATGCCCTTAATTACCATTCCCAAAAACCTCTCAGCTAACCAACCAAGCTCGAATCAAATCTAGACAAACAACACCAAAAATCTAACCCCCGATTTCGAAACCCATTTCTTAAAAGACACTACTAGCAAAACAACAATTACCCACAGATTTTAATCTGTGGGTAATAAGACTTTCTCACACGGATTTAAGTGTGTGATAGCTTTTACCCACGGTACACGCACAGATTGAGTTACCATGTGGTTTGGAGGGGGGGGTAATGCTCATCTCACACGGATTATGTTGTCCGTGTGAATATTAGACGTGGGCCCCACTATCTTTCTATAAATATAAATTACCGTAATGGAACACAGTCCGTGTGAACAACTCTATTTCACACAGATTTCTGTAGCAAATGTATAAACTCTATTTCAAGGAATTTCTGTGCCAAATGTGTTTTACACGGATTTCTGTGCCAAATGTGTTTCACACAGATTTTTGTGACAAATATATAAACTCTATTTCACACTGATTTCTGTGTCAAAACCTATAACATTATTGACACAGATTTTCGTGTGAAATCTATATAATCTAACTCGCACTAATTTCAGTGTGTAAAAGTGACAGCATTTTAAAAAAAAATAATTTACTAATTAATCTGCAACCTGAATCGAATAAATATACTTCAAATATTGCTTATAAAATGAACAAATCCACAATTGAATCGAAAATATTAAAACTTTACATTCATAGCAAGATGTTCTTTACATTTCTAGCAAAATACATTTCATATCAAGGTAAATTCTTGGATTACAAAAAACAAGGTAAAATCACTATCATCAAATTGGACGTTGTCATGCATCGATGGTAGGGCATCATCATCCAACTGGAAATCCATGTCGTAATTAGACATATCTGCAATTATTGAGTACGCATCTCAAATAACATTAACATATTAATATCAGCAATATGAACCATAAGTACTAAATCACACTTAAAACTTTTCTCTAGTTTTTTTTTTTTTTTTGATCAAATAAGAACTTCATTAATAATGAACTGTTTACAACGAGTTATAGGCGACATCTCTAACCCAGAAATGGCCTCTAGACTTCACACTGGAACTCTATAATGACTGACTCTAAACTTGCACTACAACTGTATGACAAAGACAAACGCGCAGGAGCAGTGACCCCTTAACATCTCACCTCTTGTCCAGCCAGTAATAACTCTAAGACTAGACAACTCACTTGTGTCGACATTAAACTCACCAACCAGAGTCCTCCTGACCAGCATTTGATTGACTAAGTCAACACTCGTTGTGACCTAAACTCAATCAAATGGATTACCGGACATTCAGACCTGGGACTAAAAAAGCCAACACCATCACCTCCCTATTGTCAACACCATCCATCCACCACTGCTCCAAAACGCCATCGCCTCCGACCTGATCCCAGACAGGAAGGACCCACTAGAAGGCCAAGGATGATTGTCTATGCCAGACTTTTTCGCCACCGCTGCTGACCCAACTCCAGAACAGGAACGACCCCCAAGACTGCGAAATAGAAGATTGTCTCTGCCACACCTTTAGTAGTGTCTTATTACCAAAAAACCAAACCCTAAAACACTAGTGACAGCCAATCCCGCCACCATGGCAAACCCGATCTTATTGCCAACAAAACAACTTAAAAAACAACATTAAATAAAAAGATAACCAGGGCAGGGCCCAAAATTGAGCCCAAACCCCACATCCAGCCCAAGTAGGAGAGGGCCCAGCCCAGTTCCTGCACAGCCCCCCATCTTCGTCCCCCCATTCCTGACGTGCCACCACCTGCGACGAACATCCACCGTCGTTGTCTCGCACCATCGCCGACCATCCACCAACCCGGTCGCGCCACCGCCAGAAATCCACAGCCCACACCCCAATCCAGAAGTCCACCCAACCCAGATCGAGTCGAGGACTCGTAGCGCCAACCCAGAATTGATCGACAATCCACCACCATCTCTGACCATCCAGGACTCGACCCGCCACAAATCCCATCTCCTTCGCCCTCTTCATCCCCAGACGTGCCGCCCAACCAACCCACAACTTCCACCTGTAAGTACTGAACCACCACCCCCCAGCAACTCTGATCTCCCCTACCACCAGCCATCAAACCCAACGATCAAGAACTAAGCCACCCCGATAGAAGGGACCAGGCGCGATTACCCAGCAACAAGGCCCGTCCGACGACAACGTCCGTTGACGCGCCGCCGGACGGAGGTAAGAGAGTTTTTTTGAAAACCCTAGCAGAGAGTTTTCTTGCTCTGCTTTTTTGCTTTTCCTTTGTTTTTTTCTTGTTATTAACTTTTCTCTAGTTAAGTTTATATGACCATATGAAAATATATAAGCCTATCAAATTGAGTCAATTATGAATGCACACACACCTATATTTCTCTTACACTTGCAGACTAAGCCTTTTTGTAGAAACAGATTGTTTGTCTAAATCTGCAGTATGGCAATGTATGTTAGAAGACAAAAGGAGTACATGGAAAAAGTTTACCAAACACCTTGGAGGTCAAAGCAATATTGCATATTGAGAAAGAAAGAAAAAATCGAGTGGACATGGTTTATGGTAAAAATATTTTGAACAAGAAATAATAAGCTTGTGAACAAAACTAATTATCTGCAATATGAATAGGGAAACTTGGTTAGACTGTAAGATATGTTAGCAGTACGTATTAATATCACACACTATAATCACACGTGTCATCAATGGTATATCAACTGTTGCATCATGTTTCTGCCCAAAACCAAGAGGTTCAACTGTTGCATCATGTTTCTGCCCAAAACCAAGAGGTTCAGATGCCAATGGTGGAATCCGTGACTTCCCATTCGAAAAGGGATTGACCTCGACCTCTTCTTCTTCAAAGGGATTGGGGTCCTGATGATGATTCTGGTCTCTCCGCGCTAGGATATGGCGGCACGAACGAAGTACATCCCCAAATTTTGCAAATTTTGCAGAGAATTTAGAGAGAGAAAAGGATATCAAACGAAGAGAGGATTCTGTTGCAAAAGCTGGTCTCCCTGATGATGGAAAAAATTGGCCTCCATTCTTTCCGATTATTCACCATGATATTGCCAATGAAATTCATGTACATGCTCAAAGGCTACAGTATATGGCTTTTGCAAGTTGGTTTCGTATAGTTCTTTGCCTTGTGTTCAATGTAATTGCTGTTATCATCTGTTGGGTTAGAGGAGGAGGTTCCAAAATATTTTTCCTTGCAGTCATCTATGCTCTACTTGGAATACCACTCTCATCAGCTTATAGGAAAACCACACCAGACCAACCTAATGTGTGATATTAATACTGCTAACAAGATATAGAATTGAGAATGCTGCTGATTCGTTGAACCATCTGTATGTTCATTGTAATTTTTCATAGCCATGCAACATACTTTATTTTTCCCTCCTCTTATTTTCAGTACTAAAGATCATGCCAAATTTGCAACTCTTACGCTCAGGTCTGTGGAATGAGGTTCATAGCAATGCCCTTCCCCTTCCTCAATATCTCCTCTTCTTGGACACATACTAGCTATGAGGCTAATGAGATCCCCAACTGGCCTTTTATCCCTGTAAGCCAGTTGCATTCTTCGTGTGTTTTAATAAAAATTCTTTTTAAGTTCTATGCAATGGAGTTGTGTGATATATTTTCAAGCTTCTCAAATGCTGAGGGATTTCAAGGTTTTCTAAACAATCACGCAGCAGCCTAAACATATGTATCAACTATCAAGCATATAAAAAGTGCATAAAATCCAAGGTCAATAAAGTGAATGAACATATCAATCATACCTCAACAAGGGTATTTCAATCAGTCCTGCAACATATATAAAGACCTCAACAAGGCTATTCCAATCAATCCAGCAACATATATAAAGACCTCAACAAGGCTATTTCACATCAATACTGCAACATATATAAAGGCCTCAACAACACATCAATCAAGCATCAACAAAGCTACTGATGTTATGAATAAGAAAAGAGAAAAATTCAGGTACCGTCCTTAAACTATTGTGCCAAGGCCAATTTGATACCCGAACTCTCAAAAGTATCAATGTGATACCTAAAGACCTATATTGGCATCAACGTGATACTTCTGTCAAAAAAATTCAACGGCTCTGTTTGTTTGCCGTGGCAGCACGTGAGCAAAAAAAAAAGGGCAAAATAGACTTTTTACCCTCTTTTTTTTTTTAATTCATTTCTTTTTCTTCTTTTTCTTCTTCTTCTTCTTCTTCAACCTGACTCTTCTTCTTCTCTCTCCACCTCCTCTCTCTCCTCTCCTTCTCCACCACCTAAACCATCACTAACCCCACCGATATCCTCTCCTCTCCTTCTCCCCCCGCCTTCATCGACCGCGACCCCTCCCTCAAGTCCCTCATCTCTTGCCTCGACCTCACCGCCAACCCCAACTCCATATCCCTGCCGAACTCCGCTTCTCCTATCACCCTCTACCGCCGCCGCTGCCAACCCAACCCATCCTCTTCAATTTCTCAGCATCCAACCACCGAGCTCGAAGAAGAAGCAGACCCAGAAAAAGATTTAAGAACTTTCATAACTATCATGTAAGCTGGAAATGACCGGAAGTGGTCGAAATTACCTAAAACAGTCGAGGTGGCCGGAAATTTTCCAGAAACCGGCGAAGAATTGCAGAAACCGGCGAGGCTTGAATTCGACGTAAAAACTTCAACTATACGCTTCGATCCCTTCGGGATAATTGTTCAGAACTTCAAGGTGAACTCAATGGTTCAAGAATCACAGGAAAAGATGGTCTACAGCTAGAGATATCTGGATCGAAAGTTTCGGTGGCCGGAAAAATTCCAGAATCCGGCGAGCTTGAGTTCGACGTAAAAACTTCCACCAATGGCTTCTATTCCTTCTGGAGATTTGTTCAGCAACTCAAGGCGATCCCCTCGATCAGTTCAAGAATCACAAGAAATGGTGGTCTATAGCTCGAGATATCCAGGTCGATAGCTCGGTTTCGATTTTGATCGGGTCTGGCTTCCAGCCGCCACCACGGGCAGCGCTGCCGTGAAAGGGCACTTCTGGGAGCTTCTGAAGGTTGAGGTGAGCTCGAGGATGAAGTTTGGTGAGGATTGATGGCCGGTAGCTTGAGATATCAAGCTTGGAACCAAAACGAGCTCAAACCGGCCTCGTGTTCCACCACCGTGTACGGCTCAAGAGCCGGCGAAAGGCTACCACCGGCAGCTGCGCAAGGAAGAGGCGAAGCCGTGGGACGTGGTCTGGGGTCAATTGATGTCCTGTGGAGCGAGAACCATTTTGGAGAAGGAATGCTCTGTTTTGGTTGCTGGTTTCGGCAGAGAGAGAGAGAGTGAGAGAGAGCGAGAGAGAGTGTGAGCCTTTGCTAGTGTCGGTTGTTCACTCAATCACTCTCAAGCAGACAAAATCATGAAAGGTAAAGCCTTAAAACATGGAAACTCTCCCTGAATCCGCTCTGGCATCGAAAGCCTTCCGCCTTCATCGACCGCGACCCCTCCCTCAAGTCCCTCATCTCCTGCCTCGACCTCGCCGCCAACCCCAACTCCCGATCCCTGCCGAACTCCGCTTCTCCTATCACCCTCCACCGCCGCCGCTGCCAACCCAACCCATCCTCTTCAATTTCTCAGCATCCAACCACCGAGCTCGAAGAAGAAGCAAACCCAGAAGAAGATTTTAAAAAAAAAATTGGTGATGAGATTTAACATCAGGGTCATTTTGGTCTTTTCTCTTTTTTTTTTTTTTCTGACTTGTTTGCCACGTCAGCAAACAGACGGAACTGTTGGATTTTTTTTACGGAAGTATCACGTTGATGTCCATTTAGGTCTTTGGGTATCACATTGATACTTTTGAGAGTTCGGGTATCAAATTGGCCTTGGCAGAATAGTTTGAGGACGGTAGCTGAATTTTTCTCATAAGAAAAAGCATTTATACCTTTCTTCTGAAGACAATCACATTATTCACTACCCGGAACCAACTTGGGTTTTTGACACTGTGGCGTGAACTGCAGTAATGCATACAAGTGGATTGTCAATATAATCTTCGAACCTCACTGGGAAAAAAAAAATTGCAAATGTGGAACTTCTTTTTCTGAAAGTGATTGTGTATGGACAAGAATCAAGTATGTTATTCATTAGTTAGAAATTGAAACAAGCCAAAGAAACACCAAGTGATAGAAATCAGAAAGGTACCTCTACATTGAAATGGAGACAGAGAAGGAAGAGATTTGGGGGTTTCCCGATTGCAGTAGCTTGAGTCTTGAAACTTGGAAATTCAAGAGAAGATTCAAACATTGGGTAAAATGGACCAGGAGCTCTGATTTCACCAAGAAAAGTAATGGATGAAACAGAAAAATGATCAAAGATACCGGTACCGGACGGCTTTGGGGATGAACTCCAGGATCCGTACCCACAGTAATCCGTGATTCCGTGTGAGTTTCTCAATATTGAGCGGGAATAAATTGTTGGCCCGCCCTTATTTTTTGTTTCAAAATATTTCGGTGATTCTCTAATTCTTTTAGTAATTAGCTATTATTTTTATTGATAATAATTTACTTTCAAGCTATTTCACCACCAACCAAAATTAAATATATTCTTTCTTTACTTTATGAAATATCATCGGCTTGTAATTAACACATCAAAAATAAAATTTTCTTTTAACAACGACATAAATTATATTAATTAAAAATACTTGCAAAACGCACAATATTTCTTATAAAGTAATTAGAAGCAAAAAATGAATATTGTGCACATGGATGATGATCTGCTAGTCCAAATTAACTCCTGAGATGTTTGTGCGTGCTATCGTCACATCTTCCTCGTCATTCAGTCCATGGACAACCTGTTGAGGTGCGTACGGTTCTGGATCAAGGTCCACACTCATATCAAAAAAGTCTCTTGGTTTGGTCTTCACAACAATCTCCCAATCAGATTCAATAGGATCTTTTATATAAAAAACTTGTTGTGCTTGACTAGCAAATATAAAAGTATCCGATGGTGGAAGCAAATGATTAAAGTTTACCAATATGAACCCAAACTCATCATTTTTCAATCCTCGATTATGAGTCCGACTATCAATCCAATCCCCCTCAAATAGCAGTACTTTCCTACCATCGTAATAGTCTAATTCTATGATATCTATCAATACGCCGTAATAGTCAAGCATGTCATCTCTTGGTTGGCGATCATTGGCAATTACTGCCGGCGTAATTTGATCAATTTGCTAATTATAAGCAGAATTGCCACGGAAATCCGTGTGAAATACTTACACATTTGCAACTAATTTCCGTGTGTAGTCTCTTTTTTCATACGGAATTCTGTAGCCAATTGTTCTTTTCACACGGATATCTGTGTCAACATTTTCACACAGATATTCGTGTATTACTCATTTCACACAGAAATCTGTATCAAATACTTATTGTAACGGAAATCTGTCCCTCCATAATTCACATAACAAAAAAAAATTAATGATTTCGAAATAAACTAATTTGTAATACGTACAGAAATCAGTGTGAATTATGCAAAGTGGCAATCATCCATTGTCCTCGAAATTTAGAACATACCACAATCCGTAAATAACTCTGGATACGTTTTCTGCATTTCTGTTTCCAATTCCCACGTAGCTTCTTCCACATTTGCATATTGCCAAAGAACTTTGACTATCGGAATATTCTTTGTTCGCAGTACCTTTTCTTTCCAATCTAATATTTGGATTGGTCTATCCTCGAAAGATAATTGTTCGTCCACATCAAGATCTGTCCAATCTAAAATATGTGTCGAGTCTGGTTCATATTTTCGAAGCATTGACACATGAAAAAACATCATGAATACCCGAAAGCTGTGGTGGTAGAGCTAACTTGTATGCTACTTCACCTTTCTGTTCTAGGATCTCAAAAGGACCAATAAATCTTGGAGCTAATTTCCCAAATTTTCCAAACCTTTGAATTCCTTTTCGAGGTGATACTTTCAGAAACACATGATCACCCACATTAAATTTTAGTGGACGTGTCCTTTGATCGACATAACTCTTTTGTCGACTTTGTGCTGTTAGCAGTCGTTGCTTGATTATTTTTATTTTCTCAGTAGTCTCCTGTATAAAATCAGGTCCAACTATGGTAGTCTCACCTACTTCTGTCCAGCATAATGGTGATCTGCAAGGTCTACCATATAGGGCCTCATATGGTGCCATTCCGATGCTAGATTGGAAACTATTGTTATATGCAAACTCTGCTAATGACAAATAATCTTCCCAACTTCCATGGAAATCCAAAACACATGCTCTCAACATATCTTCCAAAATTTGAATTGTTCTTTCTAACTGACCATCAGTTTGGGGATGAAAGGCAGTACTAAAATTTAACTTTGTACCGAGAGATTGTTGTAAACTTTCCCAAAATTTAGAAGTGAACTTGGAATCTCTGTCTGATACAATTGAGAGAGGAATTCCATGTAATCTAACCACCTCTTGAACATATAACTTGCCAAGTGTTTCTGCAGAATCTATAGTTTTTACTGGTAAGAAATGAGCTGATTTAGTTAAACGATCCACAATAACCCATATTGCATCTTTACCTCGAGGTGAACGTGGTAAACCAGTTACAAAATCCATGGTAATATAATCCCATTGCCATTCAGCTATTGGCAACGGTTGAAGTTTTCCTGCTGGCTTTTTATGCTCCGCTTTGACTTGTTGGCAAGTAAGACATCTTGCTACACATAGTGCAATATCTTTCTTCATTCCATCCCACCAAAATTGACAACGCAGATCATAGTACATTTTTGTACTTCCAGGGTGAATGGTGTATGATGAGTAATGTGCTTCACGTAAAATTTCATTTCTAAGCTCTGGAATCTTAGGTACATATAACCTTCCAAAATATCTCAAACCATTACTCTGATCGAAGATCCAACCCTCAAGTTGATTTCCAGACATCAATCTGTCTTGAATTGATTTGGATAGAGTATCCTCCTGTTGTTTCTCAATAACCTTTTCCATCAAAATTGGTCGCGTGGCTAAGTTACAAATACGAGCCATATTGTTGTGTACATCAACATGTAGATCATATTCACAAAGAGACTCCATCATCTTCCATTTCTGAACATGTAAGCTTGCCACAAACCTTTCTGATTTTCTACTTAAAGCATCTGCAACTGTATTTGCCTTTCCAGGATGGTAATGCAATCCGAAATCATAGTCTTCTAAAAATTCCATCCAACGTCGTTGCCTCATGTTAAGCTCCTTTTGAGTAAATATATATTTCAAACTTTTATTATCAGAATATAGCTCAAATCGCTCACCATATAAGTAATGTCTCCAAGTCTTAAGAGCATGAACAATTGCAACTAATTCTAAATCATGCGTTGGATAATTTCTTTCATGTGTTTTCAATTGTCGAGAGGCATATGCGACCACTCTATCTGATTGCATTAACACACATCCCACTCTATCTGTGTACACCACGTAACCTTCTTCTCGCTCAGGAATAATCAACACCGGAGCAGTAGTTAAGCGTGTCTTCAATTCTTGGAATGAATTTTCACATTCTCTACTCCAGATAAATTTGACTTCTTTCCAGGTTAACCTGGTCAGGGGTGCTGCTAATCGAGAAAAATCTTTTATAAATCTTCGATAATAACCAGCCAATCCAAGAAAACTTCGAATTTCTGAAATATTCTTTGGCTGACTCCAATTTAATACTGCTTCTACCTTGGAAGAATCAACTGCAATGCCTTCGTTAGAGATCACATGTCCCAAAAATTTTATTTCAGTCAACCAAAATTCACATTTGCTAAACTTAGCAAATAGCTGATGTTGTCTCAAAGTCTGTAACGTAATGGACAAGTGTCTCTCATGATCTTCCTGTGATTTTGAGTAAATGAGGATGTCATCAATGAAGACAATTATAAACTAATCTAAGTAGGGTCGAAAAACACGGTTCATTAAGTCCATAAATGCTGCTGGGGCATTTGTCAATCCAAAAGGCATAACCAAAAATTCATAATGTCTGTATCGAGTCCTAAAAGCTGTTTTCAGTACATCTTCAGGTTTGACTCGGAGTTGATGATAACCGGAACGGAGATCAATTTTCGAAAAGAAACAAGAACCCCTTAACTGATCAAACAAATCGTCAATTCTTGGTATTGGATATTTATTCTTCACAGTTACTCTATTCAATTGACGATAATCGACACACATCTGAAGAGACCCATCTTTATTTTTCACAAAAATGGCCGGTGCTCCCCACGGTGAAGTACTAGGACGAATATAACCTTTGCCTTCTAACTCCTGAATTTGTGCCTTGAGTTCTTTCAATTCTGCTGGTGCCATACGGTAAGGGGGTATCGAAATAGGTGATGTATCCGGATATACTTCAATTACGAATTCTATCTCACGCACAGGAGGCAATCCGAATAAATCTTCCGGAAACACATCAGTAAATTCCTTTACCACAGGAATAGTTTCTAACTTCATTTTATTCTCCTCTTCGGCCACAATGTGGGTAATTAAATTCAAATAATTGCACTTGATATCAAATGATACTTCTGATTTATAAGTGCTCTTATCCCCGTAAAAACTAAAAGTTTCACCTTCCGGAGTACTGATAGTTATCTTCTTTTTACCACAGTCCATGATAGCATCATAACGACTAAGCCAATCCATACCCAAGATGATATCGTGCTCTGACATTTCCAGTATTATCAAATCAAAGTTGAATTTATGATTTGATATTTCTATCATGCATAGCCTACACACTCTATTAACTCTTACACCCTTACTCAAAGGAGACCCAATAATTAATGAAGTCTTCATAATCTCAGGTTTCAATTCAAGTATGGATGCAAAGGATGTTGATATAAAAGAATGTGTTGCACGACTTGCACTAGGATCAAATAATATTCTAGCTGCCGTATTAGATATTAGAAATGTACCTTCTACCACTTGAGATCCATTTTGTTCCTCCATGTCATTCAGAGCACACAGTCGACCCTGTGTGGGACGTCGTGCGCCAATTGGTGCTCTAGGCCTAATAAAATTTCCTGGTCGTTGTGCCTGTTGAGGAACATTTGGCCTCTGCCAATTCTGTTGTGGTTGAAAAGGTGCACGATACTGTTGTTGTGGTGCATAACCCTGCTGCTGCTGAGGATGAAACTAAGGTTGTGGAGCACGGAACTGAGGTTGCTGATTTGGACGAATTTGTGCATATGGAACTTGGTTTGACTGTATGAGTGGACAATCCCTCTGAAGATGTCCCCCGGACTAACATAGAAATCCAATGGACCCAAAAACCTAATCGAATAGCTGCAATTCACAAGATTGATCGTCTAGTTTAGCACTAAACAGATAAGAACACAACTAATAGCCACTAAATCACGTGCAGGAGCAGCTTAGAATCCCAAATTGAGCAAACAAAGTTATGGTTTTGAAAAATCAGTAGGTATCTTCAGATCCGATAGAAGATTGGCATTTGTACCGAAATCATTACGGATCAACTCCACTTTGAAACGCCCCAAGTTATGAGTCAGCTTATTTAGCTTCATATCCGTTATCGTCTTCCTTGACCTTTACCTCTCTCTGGTTTGTCTTTCATTTTCCTTCTCTCAAACTTCACTCTAGATTTGGGGATCAAATGGCGTTTTCGGTTGTGCCCCATCCCAAATTCGGTCGTCGTCGGAGATTGCCGTTAGAGAAACCGTAGTCGGGGTCGAACCCATTCAGCCTCCTTTAATAGTAGATTATAGTCGTCGGAGGAGGATGAGGTCGAAGGCGGAGAAAGGAGGAGGGAGGCTGGGATCGAGGTCAGGGTCGGTGGAAGGTGGAGGAGGTTGGGTCAGGGTCTGAGACTCTGAGCTAAGGAATGGAGGAGGAGGTCGAGTTTGGGGTCAGGGTTGAGGGAGGTTAGGGTTTTCAGTCAATATGATGTTTATTAACATAATTCTAGTCGTGGTATGAGAAAGTTATGGTTAGCGGAAGTTTCTACTATTTTGATAAATTACTATAAATAGAAGTTTCCGGAAATATCTCTCATAAATCGAGAATTTTCATTTTTGTATTGTTTCCAGAAAATTCCAGAAACTCAAACTCTAGCTATTTTCCAGTTGGCCCGACCCGGACCCGATTTCAAGACTTGAGTTTTCTGGCAAACTCCGCGCGACCCCAGGTCACGGCATTGACCCAATTCTGTTTGCCTTCTCTGTGCGGTCCTCTCTGTAGTGACAACTTGCTCTGATTCTCATCCACGACGGCTCATCGAAGCGGTGAAGTTGAGCTACGACGGTCCCGATCGGTTCTCCGTGCTCTGGCGACAGCAAGGCTTCAAACTGGTCGTATTAGGTTGCTGGGAGCATCCTCGTTCGATCCTTGCAGGTTTGGTTGATCGATTTCCACCGGAGGAGCTCCAGCTCACGGTGAACAGTGGTTTTTGGCTTGCGGCAGCGATCTAAGCTGAGTTGAGCTTTGCTCCAGGTATTAAAGTTGATCCTTGTAGTGTAAACTCCATTTTGGACGGTTGGAACAAGCTGGTTTGGAGTTTGGCGCAGCCTTTTGTGGCCACTCGTCCGGCCATGTTTTGGGTAGTTTCTTTCACCAAATATCATCTACTTGTTAATACGAGCGTTTTGATATATGGGTTGTAGCATTTGGAGATATTATGAGCATGTTAGGATTTTTAGCGGTTTCGATTATTTTGGTTTTCGATCCATGAGGATCCGGCGATTCAATCGACTTTTAGTTTTGTCATATCTATCCTAGAAGTGTTCTGGAGACCTTGGGTGGTCTCGGATGAGGTTTTGCCTTGATTGACGTTAGTTTCGGGTTTTAGTTCTAATGACGGATTCAAACTTTAATCGCTTTATGATTCATGTACTAAGTTGAGACCTATTTTACTTAGTGATTGATGGAGAGTGTTCTATACTTTATCTCGGTTGTAAGAGAAGACGCAGCGGGGTTTAGAGGTGAGTAAATCTCACGAGGTTCATTTATGAACGGAGTTACTTTATTATTCAAATTATTTGATAAATTGTGAAATCGTTTTGGGAAATAAATATTTGTTTTAAATTATATGAACTTGATCGTCTACGGTTCATGGGTAAGTCAAAAATGAAGTTTTTATTATAAAAATAATTTTTTACGTGTTTTGTATTTGTGAACTATAGTTGGTATTAGTAGCATTCCTGAGCGGATGACTACGTATATATATATATATATATTTGCGTGAAATATATATATTGGTGCAGTTGTGTAGTGAGGTAGAATTAGTATGTTTTGTGATATCGATCATGCTAGTGTTGGAATTTGATGTTCTAAAGAAATAAATGAGTTTTAGATGTTAATGATTGTTTTATTGACTTGCTATATATGAGAGTTATATGTGTCAATTCGTGCTGGGTATTAATAAGGTATGAAAATAATATTATTAATTTGTTTCAATATTGTTGTGAGATTGGAATTGAGTTTTGAAAACACTATTTTGGTTGTTGTCAATTATATTGTTTTGATTTGGTTTTAGATTGTAAAACCGGTTATTGTAAAGAGTACAATTTCACTATGTGTTCATTGATGGTTTTGTGACCTGATTTTTGAGAGAAAACAATATACTTTGAGAATGTTGATTTATATTGTTTTGAAAGGTACTTGGAGTTGTGGTGTAACATTTTGGGTCGAGTGGGATCTCTTTAAATGTTTTGGTCTTCATATCAAGAGAATCTTTTATAGAGATTGGTGTAACATTTTTGGGTCGAGTGGGACCTTTTTTAATGTTTTGTTTTGAGGGTCGAAAGGCCTGAGGTCCGGAGGTTTCAGTGATAACCTCAGTGTAGGAATATCGAGATACCAAGCCTTTAGCCAGGTGATTGGTTACTATTCAGCTAGAGCTATAGGTTGTCTGCAATGTAATGCTTGGGGGTTAACTTTGTGTTATTGCACTCATGAGTACATATTTTTAAAAGAGAGTTTCGAGTGTTTTCTTTCTTTTAATAGTCTAAGGAGGGACATGGTTTCATATTTATTTTCTTGAGTGAACAAATAGTATGACTTTATCACCGTGGTGACGTAATTTGTCCTTGTGAGAAAAGGATGTTGAGTTTTGAAAGAAATCAAGGTGTGAGTTGTTTTCCTTGAGTGAAATGGTGATTTTCTGGCTTTAGCGTGAGTTTTTTTTTTCTTATTTTATTTAAATTGTTTGATTTTAATGTAATCTCCTGAACTAAACTATATGTAGTGATTACTATGATTTCTATTTATTGATTTTAATGTAATCTCCTGAACTAAAGTACATGCAGGGATTACTATGATTTTGGGTTATGTGCTTTTTGGTGATCTCCTAAACTAATTTTCTATGCAGGGACTACTGATTTTTATTGAGTTCCATTTATGAGTGCAGTTGTGGTTGAGACTCGTAGTGAGTTGAGAAATGTTTTAGCATGTCATTGTAATGATAAATGCTTCCTGTCGAGAGGAAAGAAAAGTGATTTCTTGGGTGGTTGTTGAGATTACAAATGATTTGATTTGTCACGGTGGTGAATTGTATTTTTCTTAAAAAGAAAAGGATTTTGATGTTGGAATTAATCATTGTGTTGATTCGTTGTCCTTGAGTTAGAAATGTGTTTTGTGGTTATTTAGGTTTGCTCACACGAGTTTGTAAAAACTTACCGGGTTTGTTGTTTCAACCCGGTGCACTATTCCATGGTGTAGGGGTTGTTGTGCAAGTCAGAGTAACAGTTGTCGAAGCCTAGGTTTTGTTGATGTCGTAGCTTGGATGTAGAAGTACTTTTGGTTTTAGTCTTCTGCTGTGTAGTGAGTGTGGTGGATGCATTTACTCATTGAATTGTTATTCAGTTTAATTTGTAAACTCTTTGTAGTGTAATATATGACTCTAAAGAACGAGTCGGTATTGACATTTGTGAGCTTGGTTTGTTTTGTTGCTTAGGGTAAATGAAAAATTTTCAGAGTGTTCTTTTGGGCTTGTTAAGTTATTGCGTCTCTCATTCAAATTTCTTTATCGAAATTCGGGGTGTGACAGTTTGGTATCAGAGCGTAAGGTACATATTTGGTGATAATCAGTACTACTCGAGTGATGGCCCGTCTGCAGCGAATCCCTATCATATACTCTTCGTTATTGATATAGTCATTGGGTATGTGGGAGTGTTAGGAGTCGTCTTGAACGTTAAGTCGTCAGAGCATAGGTCAGCACTGTGAGTGAAGTGTAGGAGCTTTGTGTAGCTTCATTGAATTATAGTCTTTGAGGAATGGGAACCTCTGGATTGAACTTTGGTTAAGTCGTTGAGGATTGTTTCATGGAAATTATATCCTTTTACACAATTGTAGTTGTTTGGTTGGGGTCATGGTGTTTGACCTATGCTTGTATCTAATGTTGGTACAAGTATTTAACCGATAGTAGTTGTGCCTTCCTAAGTTGGATTGGCAGATGCTTTGGGTAGACTGTACTTATCAGGGGATAATTATCTTCTTTATAGTGTGGTGTCTTAGTGGAGCATTTTATTCAGCATATTATTATGTGTATAAAGTGGCTCCGAGGTATCTATGCAGACTTTGTGTGCGGTTTGAGAATGCTTTGCGGTGACGCTATGTTCGCTAGGTGATGGATCTTCAAAGAAGCAGAGCTATGGGTAGAGGCATGGTTTCCTCTTAGGGAAGTTCTATCTAGGGGAGGATGTGGTGCAACCTGTTTCGTTTATTGTTGAGGCAGTTGATGCTACTCGCCTATCTAGGCTAACTAGGGAGGTCACTAGACTGGGGGTAGTGGCATTTTAGGGTGGTACAGATTACTTGTTGGCCGATCAGTGGATTGAGAACATGGAGACCTACTTTGATATGGTCGTCTGTACTGGCATGGAGGAGAAGAAGACAACTACGTTTCCTCCTCCAGGGTGAGGTAGGATGGTGGTGGGATTTTGTGCAACTCTTCAGGGACATGTACTTTCCTGCTCCAGTAAGGGAGAGATTGGAGATTGACTTCATTACTCTAGTTCAGGGGATTATGAGTGTCGGAGACTATGAGGCGCGGTTCTCATAGTTGTATCGGTTTGTTAGGTCGATGGATCCAGTGTCCTTGGCTCGGAAGTTCCAGTGGGGACAGAGTCTGGTGATCAGAGAGAGTGTGATTCGTTTTCAGCTGCCTCTGTGGCACTTATCCTTGCTAGTGCTTTGGCATTTGAGTAGGAACTCCAAGCATCTTGGAAGGAGATGACAACTATGGGAGATTCCCAAGGAAAGTAGGAAAGGCAGTAGTGGAGAGTAGTAGTGTGTCAGGTACTCAAGGTGGGTCCTGGAAAAGGCAGAGGATTTATTAGCAGGCTTCAACTGGTGTGGCCGATTGAACCTATTTGACTGCACTCGTTAGGCAGGCAGTGCCGTGAGGTGTTTCGGACTGGGAGGTGCCTAACAGTTATTATTACTTTAATTTTAGTGAAGCATTGTATTTATGCACAGTTGTTATGTGTTTGGTTTGGCTTAGATGATTCTAGCTAGACCTTTGTGTGGCTTGACTTCATGGTGTGTTTTTGAGAATGAATTGTTCTGGTGATGCATATTTGATTATGTGGTGATGGGTTTTACCTGATGTCTGTATTTAAACTGTTGTGTGTGACTTCCATTCGTGGAGCGTTGTTGAGTATTGTGTGTTGCGTGATGCACCGTTCATTATTATGGTAGTTGAGATTCTCTGCAACCTTGAGTGTGTGTGCAATGCCATGTGATGATTTATGTGTAGGTTAGTGGAGGTTAAACCTTACTGGATTGTCTTTTGAGATGGTAGGACACTTGTTGAGTAGTGATGCATGATTTAATGCTATTACATGGTCTTGGTTGTGGGAAACTTTTGATGTGATTTTGTGTATGGTTTTGCTGTGGCAGGACCATCCAATTATTGATTGTTTTTTAAATGGCAGAGTTTCTTGTGTAGCTTCGGTGTATGGAAAGTTTTGTTATGATTTTGAGAATAGGTTAACTGTGAAGGAACAGTGTGTTGATGATTGAGTTGAAGTGATGTTGTCATTTTCAATTCTAAGAATGCTAGGGTTGCATTATCTTTGTATTGGAGCAGATACTGTTGTGACGACAGGATTTTGGACTGTCGTGTAGTCAGTGTGATGTGCTGCAGAGTTGTGACTCACGAGATGTTGAGTTACCACCAAGTGGGGTGGTGGAGTGTGATATTATGGGGATACTAGGTGTTGTACTAATATCAATTGGTGGATCTAGTCATGTCTTACTTCGTGGAGTGGAGACGGTTCTAGAAAGCTACGTGGAATTGCTCGAAGTGCAAGTGCAACATTTTATCAGCAGATTGTTGGACGGATTGAACGAGTGAATAAGGTGTTGGAGGTTGTGTTGAAGACATGTATTTTTAACTTCAACATGAAGTTAAGACTGAGGTCTGTTGGACCTATTGCGTTTTTGGTGAAGAGTGGAGATTTTGGCAATTAGGTTTGCCTTATCGCCTAGTATTCCTATTGTGCATAACATATTGATGTGCCTATGATGAAGATGAAGACTATGAGGGATACAGTGTGCTTGATCCAGCTGAGGTTTTGTTGCTATCATAGCTTGGATGTGGAAGTACTTTTGGTTTTAGTCTCCCGCTGTGTAGTGAGTGTGGTGGATGTGTTTACTCATTGAATTGTTATTCAGTTTAATTTGTAAACTCTTTATAATGTAATATGTGACTCTAAAGAATGAGTCGGTATTGACATTTGTGAGCTCGGTTTGTTTTGTTGCTTAGTGTAAATGAAAAATTTTCAGTGTTCTTTTGGGCTTGTTAAGTGTGGTGGATGTTCATTGAATTGTTATTCAGTTTAATTTGTAAACTCTTTATAATGTAATATGTGACTCTAAAGAATGAGTCGATATTGACATTTGTGAGCTCGGTTTGTTTTGTTGCTTAGTGTAAATGAAAAATTTTCAGTATTCTTTTGGGCTTGTTAAGTTATCGCGTTTTAGATTCGAATTTCTTTATTCGAAATTCAGGGTGTGACACTATAAATGATGTCAACATTTTTGGAGTCAATCATGTGATTATTCCTAATTCGTATCTTTATATATGTGTGTGTGTGTGTGTGTCCTATCCAGAGCGGAGCTCCGCTTTGAAACTAAAGTGCACATTTAGAGTTTAGTATCACTTTTCGGTCACATGTCCACATCTCGACCATTTAGTTTTTAGGTACTAATGTATAGATCACCTCTGAAAATTTTTAGTCAAATTGATGATCGTTAAGGTATCTAACTCGCTTAAACCAATGGACGAACTGAATCTGTCCAACTTGAAGCGTACTAGCTTTAAGGCAGTTATCAATGCCTTAACGATCATCAATTTGGCTGAAAATTTGGAGAGATGATCGATACATTAGTACTTAAAAACTGAACGGTCGAGATGTGGATATGAGACCGAAAAGTGACCCTAAACTCTAAACGCGCACTTTAATTTCAAAACGGAGCTCTGCTCTGGATAGGATATGTATATGTATGTATGTATGTATGTATATATATATTATTATTATTATTATTAAGAGAAGAGACTTTATTAGCCAAAACTAATTTTTTTACCTTTTCAACCCTCAAAGATTAAAATATCATGGATAACATTTTATTCATTAGGGACAAAAGTGTCAAAACATAATAAACAAAATAAAAAAATTTATTAAAAATATTTCCTAAAAGTACCCACTCATATAAGCATAACTACTACTCCCACACCCATCGTTTGTAGGCAATTTCTAGTTTATATTTAAGAGAACCCACTTTGTCAGCCAAAGTGGAAAGACAGTAGAACTCTTAGATTTTATATTAATTTTAAATAATTTTTAATAATTAAGTGATAATATGGTAAATAGTAAAATACAAATTAAATGAAAAAGAAAATAAATAAATTTTCAAACAGTTAACTAACAATGTTTACAGAAATCACCCATCATTCAGATAATCTCCCACTTGTTTTAGGAAATCATATATTGGGAGAGAATGATCTGTGTTTTCATTGATAATAGGGGCCTCTTTATATAAAGAATTACAAGCAGAGAATATAAGGGTGTGTGTCCTGTAACGTTTTATGAAACTATTTTTGTAATGCTGGATTGTAGAATGAAAACGGGGAATTAAACTACAAGTTTTAAAGATGTAAATACATGTTCGGTACAAGTATTTCAAAACTTGAAATATTAAAAACATATCTATCATTTCAAAAAAAAAAAAACTATATCTATAGCACTCAGTGTATACAATATGAAACTCTATTTTTTTTTTTCTTCAAAGAGAAAAAATCATTTTTAGTTTTTCCTCAGTAATCATGAAAGATTGACTATTTTGTTTGTATCGATTATGAATCCTTTATTGGTTGTTATGAGAGAAGAAACAGAGTATTGTGAAGGAGATTGAACAAGAAGAACCAAATCCCTCAATTTTGTTTATAAAATATATCATATGAAATTGGAAGCTCTTGAATCTCTAGTTCAAAAAGATAATTCAATCAAATGTACGTCTCAACCTTAGTTGTTAATCGTTGCCAAGAAATTTTGTTCCAAGAGATCTTGTATTAGATCGAAACAATGATATATGTGGTCGATAGTATATTCTCTACAAACTCTTAGTTTGGAGATCTCAACAATCTCCAAGTTTGGAGATAGCATGAACCCCCATAGTTCGGCTTAAGTCTTCCCACAAAATAAGAAGTGGGAGGTAGAAGAAGGGAGGTTGAAAGTCCTGAGAAAAGAAAATAAACTAAATTACTTGAACGCGGGAACTTTAATAAAAATGTACCTTGATTTAGGCTCGCCGGAAAACTTAACCGGGCTCTGGTAGGAAAAAGTGGCCGTCGGAGGCTGGTCGCTGGCCAGAGGTTGCCGGAAGGCTGCTAGAGTGCTTGTGCTCTAGGTGTGCGTGCTTGCGTGCTGGGCAGTAAGCGGGTGCGCGCGGGGTGTGAGTGGGGTACTAGGGCTGCTGCGCAAGGGCGCTGCAGACGCTGGGGCACTGAGGTGAGGCTAGGTTGGCGTGCGGGGCTGGCAGGCCAGGGGGGAGGGGTTTCAGGAAAGGGCGTGAGCGGGGGCTGCAGGCGTGGGCATGTTGAAGCGAGGTTAACGTGCACGGCAGGGGGGCGCAGGGGCGTGCTGAGTCAGGCATAGGGTGTGCAAGCAAGGCTAACCAGACCAGTTCAGAGCTTTTGGTGGCCGGTTCGGGACTTTTCCGGCCGATTCTGGTGGTTCCGCCGTCTGTTCTGGACTCTTGGGATTGAGAACTACAAGGTGTACAGCAGGGGAAGTTAGGGTTTGAATGTTATGAAATTAGGGTTTCATGGTTAGGACTTCGTTCTGATAACGTGTTTTAAGAAATTAGAAATGAGGAGAGAATGATCTGTGCTTTCATTGATAATAGGGGTCTCTTTATATAGAGAATTACAAGCAGAAAATATAAGTCTTACAAGGAAACTGAATCGTACAATGAATAGGATATCTATAAGACTAATCATATTATAACTTGGACAAGTCAGTGGAGTTTGAGCCAGACACCTAAATCAGATGTCCTTAAACACTATTTTTTTTTTCTCAAATAATTTCATTTTTTTTTCCTCAATAATAATAAAAATTTACCCATGCTGAGCATGTGAGCATAAGGCTAATTATATATTATTATACATACATCTAAAGCCGAATCACTGTTTCTAGCCACTGTTCATTCAACTATTCATTTAACAGTGAAGTGGCAGTTTTGCCCTCGAGCTGTATGCGGAGAGAAAAAGGCCCGAGTTTTCTTCTGTGTTCTAGAAGCCTATATCGACTACAAGCTTCGTTCCATTTTCGGTTTTGTTCTCGGATACAGACGCGGCGTGAAACGGAGTTATCAAGCGTATCGATCAAGCTCTCAGGTATAAAGGTTGGGCTGCAAACGAATAGGAGGGGTTTGGTTTTGAGAGCTTTTGAATTTTTGATTTGATTTAATATTTTTCGATTTTGATCGTAGGTCGCTGGGGTAGCAGAGAGAAGGGGAGAGATCTAAGATTTTCGTCCAAGCTTCGGGTTTGTTTTGTAAATTTGGATTTGGTTTCTTCCTGTGGGCTGGAAACAAATAGGAGGCGTTTGGTTGTTAAAGCTTTTGAATTTTTGAGGTAATGTTTTCGATTTTGATTGTAGGTCGTTAGGGTGGCAAAAAGAAGGGGAGGGATCGAAGATTGTGGTCGACGTCCGGAGGAAGGTTTGGGTTTGTTTTATGAATTTGAATTTAGTTTCTTCTTCTCTGATCGTAGCTTTTTCTGTAAACAATTTTTTGATGGTTGGCTTATAGGTTGAAAAAGAGTGGGGGCGTTTCTCAGTTCGTGTATAGGTGAGGAAATCCAAATTCAAATCACAACCATTAACAAGGGTGAAAATTTTGGTTGTGATTTTGCTTCTTAAACTTGAAATTTTTTGATTGAATTGTTCATAGATTGAATTTGTTTTATTTTATTTTATTTGTGTAGTGTGTGCTTAATCTAGAAGTTGTACATATTGAAGGAGCGGGGATTTGCTTAAGAATCATAAGCAGTTGTGTCTTTGAAGGTAAGTATGGGTCAATTTTTTTATACCAATATGTTTGCAATTAACTGTTATAATAGTCTGTTGGCCTTTCTGATTAAACACTGATGTTCTGTCCATATCCAGTAGTTGATTGGCTTTAGCCCTTATTAAAATATGGAATATGGGATGTGGTTTGTTGGTATACTTTTCATGGCTTTTGATGGTCTTATTGGTGAACAAAGAAGTTTGTTAATAGCCGCATTCTTTAAATTTAAGTCCAAGTACCTGTGTAGAGGTTATCATACCTGTGATTATAAACCGAATTTCAAGGCCAAGTTAGTGTTTAAAGATTTTCACCGAGTGTTAGAGCTTGGGACAAGTTGGTTCAGTTCTCAATTCCTCTTTGTTTTGATAGTCAGTCAACCATATACATTACTCTTTGTCAAGGGTGAAGACTGCATTATACTTGGACATGGTCTATGTAGTAGATATTTTCAATTTATGATTAGCCAACTTGGATCCTTATTTTCCATAAAAGATCCAAGTGATCTCCATTGTTTATAGGCTTGGGAAGCTGTAGACACTCTGTTGGTCACCATTTGTCCTAAACTAATTACATTTCTGATTTAATAAATGAACTTAATGTGCTTTTACTGGTGGATATAGGGCTGGTTGGATATCTCTGCGAGGTAGGCTTGGGTTCGTTTTGGAAGAGGTGTGTGCTGAGATTGTGATCGAGTTTAGGAGACGGGCTTTGGGAGCAAAAGAGGTATGTGTTTTGTTGCTTTCTCCAATTCTGTCAAGTCAAGGTTGGTGTTTTTTTTTCTTTTGTATTTGCAGATTTATCAGAAGAAAAAGGAAGAATTATGAATAAGAGAAAATTTATAATGAGCTTATTGTTTAGAACAGGTGTGTCAATAGTGAAAAGAAGTGTTACTGTTTTTGGGTAATCAGGTTTTACTTCAAATAGAAGAATGTTGTTCTGTTTTGGTAGAGCTGAAGTAGTTTGTTTTGTAGTCTAAGTTTAGAGGGAAGCAATGAAATGCTGGAGAATTGGATTTGGACATTGGTTTTTATTGAGAAGTAATCAGCTTAAATATTAGTTAAAAGGTGATATCAGGAGAGTCATTAATCCTTCAGTTTGTGATTTAAGCAAACTTTATTACCCGTGTTAAAATTGGCTTTCTAGACTTTGGAGTAATCAGCTTATTGTTTTCTACTAAAACTGTTGAGTTGTAATGATGTTCCTAATCTTTGAGCTTTGATTTAGGGCCTTGACCTTAGATCTATGTAAATTCAACATCTTTAATCAGGAACTGAAACTTTCAACCTGCATTGAAGAGTAACTGATGTTGATAATTATTAATTGACATTGTCTTGGTATTATTGGGTTTTGAGGTATTAATTAACTTATTGAGGTAATAAGGCAGAAGCTTTATTTAGCTGCGAAGGGTTTAGTATAGCAAAATTACATTTTGTGTGATGTGGAACATGACATTTATAGGTTTCGTTTAGTTAGTTTAGACTTGGCTATATTTGTGCTGGAACAGTATCCCCTATATCGAATTTGCTATATAAAGCTAATGAATTAAATCAACGGAATGTGCAATCTAAAGCTGCAGTAGTTGAACACAAACAACAGGTTAGGGTTGCTTGATTTAAGGGTTACTTGGTTTTGTCTGTAATAGGATGTTAATGAAGGGATTTAATGCTTATATGTCTACTTTTCTTTTAGTATTGCTGGATTGAAAGTACGATTTCTTAGGGTTGCTTCATTTGGTTCTTGATGAAGCTCCTTTCAGTTGTTTAGTGCCTATATATGGATGACCTTTAAAATGGTTAGTTCATTATTTGATTAATTATTTGTTAGGTCCGCTTGGTTGTTTCTGAGATTAAGTATATAGTTTCAGGTGATGGATTTGGTCCCTTGATTTTTCGTTGTGAGATGGAATATGAAATGCTAATATTAGAATGACCTAAAAAATATTCCCTGTTTCTCTCACATGGTTGACAAAATTGATTAGACTCCAGACTTTTCTATTTGATTTCCAATTAGAAATGGACTTTTTCTTTGAGTTTTTTTGCATATATGAATTTTCTGTTACTATAGCTTATTGGATTTTGGTAATGAAAACATCGCCAATTCCAACCAATGGACATTGTATCTTTTCTGGATTCTTATGTAAATATTAGCTCATGATTTAGGGAATGAAGTTATTTTTGAAAGAGTTTGATGGAATACACAAACAAAAGAATTGCAAGAAGAGACTCTCTGGCTAATTATATTGTTTCATCTATCATACAGGGTGCAGTGGAGAAACTTCGCCAATGCTGCCTTGAAGAAATTTGAGATTACAAGCATGGTGGAAAAGACCACTAAAGGTAGGAGAATGATGGAGGAATTACAAAGATACACTTTAATTCAGTTAAGAAAAACAAAACCCCCGCAGCATCGCGCGGGAATGATTATCTAGTTTTATATACTAAAGTAAAATGGGTTTGATACTATTCATTCAATAGTGACGGGACCATTTTACCCTTGCATTCTTTGGAATTTTATTAAACTAGAATGTGTTTGGTACTATTCATTTAATAGTAACCGGATCATTTTGGCCCTGCTTTCTTTGGAAATTTACCTGATTACTCTTGACAAGTGTCCGTCTTATGTGTTACTAAGTTGTTTCATAGGGTTTCTCTTCTTTGCTCCACCGAACGACATAGGTTGCTGCGCGATTCCATTTGTTTTTTTTTCTTTGCTCTGCTACGCTTTGTTTGTTTTCCACTTTTCCTTCACTTGCACTGTGAGAGACAGAGAGAGACATAGAGACGATTGTTCTTCTTCTTCTTTGCAAAAGAGAGGGATGGAGAATAGAAGAGCTTTCCATTTAAGAAAGAAGATCACGAATCTAGGTATTTGATTTTTGATTCGTTTTTATTTTTATTTTTTATAAGTTTCTTTTGATTTCTCATGCGTTGGTTTTTTGTTTTGATTGTAATACTTTCATACTAAATAGCACGAACAAGATGAATTCGAGTTACTTGAGGAAGCAGAACATGAATTGGGGGCCTTTTTTGTTCTCGCCTCGCAAAGAAAAAGACTTCTTTCTATGATGTTGTTGCTTTGTTTTAAGTTTTCAAAAACGTAGGCTTTTTTTCTTATGTTGACCTGCAGCATAAAAAAAATTGAAGAAAGGAATGCATTTTTGGTTGTTTAGGGTAATGGATAAGCTGCAATACTTTACTATTAATGTTGTTAAGGGTCTCTCACATAATGGTGATTAATAACAAGAATTTTATTCGATCTTACTTTCTAACCTCTTCATGCAGCATTGACAATATAGTTGGTATATCAAGTGAAGCTAATTCTTGAGGAGACATCAACGGTATACCCTAATAATACAAGCAGAACTAAGTTCAAGTACGATTTCTACCAGATTTTCATAGACTGATGCAATTTTCCTTCGCCTAACTTTTTCTAATATATATTTTATATAATTTGTCTTCATTTATAACACTTTGTGATCTTTATGTAATACTCTGAGCAATCTTTCAATTACTTTTGAATTTGGATGTGTACATCTTCTGGAAAGTATTATGAGCATGAAAGGGAGTCTCTTTCTGATAGCTATTAACACTTTGCGTATATGGATTTTTATGTAAATTTATAATGCTCGTATAAAGTTTAGCAAACAAACAAACTGGCGGCATCGCGCGGGAGAAATTAGCTAGTATTTATTAAGCGAACAAATTCTACACATTGAAGATGACGGATGACAATGGAATCTGAGTTGATGACTCTCATAGTCTAATGACATTGCACGAGTAGCCTATGTTACATGGAAGAGCTTGCTGTCATCAAATTGAGGGTATAAGTATTATATCGGGTTTCAAATGAATGTTGAGATACAAAATTTAAGAATTTTGAATTAATGTACCAAAATGATGAACAGTTTTTAGTTAAGAGGTTATTTCTAAAAAAAAAAAATTATATTGAGTTTGTTGTATGCATCGCAGTGAATTGAAATCAAATTTTCAATCGAACTTACTGCTTGACATAGGCTGCATAAAACACTCCTAATGTTGAAGACTGACTTTGGTTTCTCGTTCCCTTTTTTTTTTTTCATAGCAATTAAGGCTGGCCCTGTACCCTTCCAAAGTAGCTGTACTTGTTCAATATTCAGAGAAGAGGGGACACAAAGTTAATGCATTGTCAGATTTAGCAGATGTCAGCCTGTGTTAGCATTGCAGTCGATATAGCCTTTATTAGATAACTCATAGGCCCAGCATTATTCTGTGAAACCAAATCAATTGAAGAAGCTAGTAACAACCAACTGATTTATCAAAATTTATGGGCATTGAAGGAAATGGTAGAAATAGGAATGTTGGGTTTGGATGTATTTAAGAGTTTGTAGAATAGAGTCAACCATTCTGTTTACACACTTTATTTTGCTCGTACAAGACCGTTGAGAAAAAACTTAGTGTATGTCCTGAGAGTACAGTAAATTTTCGTATTACGGGATCAAGGATGTCATTCCGATTCTTGCTACAAGCGCCCAAGGGCAAGAATCGGTATTACGACGACCTCCGCCAATTAGAGAAAGTGGCCCGAAATCCAAATTTGCCTAGCCTACAAAAACAAGGAGTCCACAACAAAAGAAACAAGAACAATGTCTTCTACTGCATGTATTGTATTGTATACGACTATAGTACGTACCGTAGGCGCAATGAACTAGCCATGAAATCTACGTTACTTACCCAGCTGGCCATAGCTGCTGCCTCAATCACCACTCCACTCCAGTCGGATTTTTCTGGGCTCTCAAAGATGCCATCTCTGAAAAAAATCCAATATGAAATCTTACATGCACACAAGGACAAGTGCATCTTCTTGGGAGTCTCCTCCCAACTTGAACCATCACAATTCCCACCTACACCACACCCAACAAAATAAAATACCATTTTCAAAGAAAAGTAGGGTTTAGGGGAATGGGAATGGGAATGGCCGAATGGCATTGGCCAAAAGAAAGAATGGGAGTGACGGCCACCAACCAATACTGCCCCTACTAGCTAATAGCTAAAGAGGCTATGGGGTTCCTTTTTTTTTTGGGGTGTGAAATTCCAAGTCCAAGTTCAATGTGCATGCAATTGTTGACCACATTTTATCCTCCTGTTGCTCACAAGTCACAACTCTCAGCAAAGCAATAAGCACATTTTTTTTTTCGATGACAAAGCCATAAACACGTCTAATGCCTAAAATCTCAAGGAAATAAAATTTCTTCAATTGGGTACAAGCTATATATGCTTTTTGTGCTCTTCCATTAGCCAAGGCTGCCCATGCAAATTGAGCCACATCATATTCTTCACAAAAGTTGCAATAATAGGAAGAGAAATCTGAATATGAGCATAAATGTGTGCCCAAATCATATAGATTTGTTGCTAAAAGTAAAAGGTGAAGGAAAAACAGAACAAGAAAATAGCCTCAAATCTTCATTTCCTCATTAGATAAGTCTTTATGTAACTTTGTGAACAACAAGCTAGGTGAGATTGGAGAAACCCAGATCCCACATTTTACAAACCCTAATACATAACATTGACAACAACAACAACATCAAGATCCTCATGATCATCTGTTTCTACTCTAAAAATGAGAAAAATAAAAAGGTCATTCTCATCAAACACAATGCCATAATACAGAAATAAGATCATTTTATCTTATCTAACAAGAAAAAGAAGGCGAAAATTAACCCAAAGATGTTTTAAGTTTTAGAAGAAGAGTATTGAATCATCGATCATCTTGCTCATCAAATAATCGTCATCATCAGCATCGAAATAAGTAATCAGAGGCACAGAGCAGTCCACCCAAGATCTTGCCCGTCCCCTCCTACCGCGTCGACCTCATCCAACGGTGGGAAATTAAGATCAAAATCCAGCGGCTTCCGAAACGACGACGCGAATTCTCCGTCGTCCTCAACCACGGAGGACGACGAGTCGCAGTCGCTGTGGCAATCCTCCGGATCCATCGGCGGCGTCCGCGGCTGTTTCCGCCGCGACGACTCCGCCGCGATCGTCGCAGAAGATCGCTGCGGGGCCGCCCGGGGCCCGCTGAACGACTCGACGGTGGAGCTCAAGCTGCTCGACGCGGGCCTGGCGGGACCCACCGGGCTGTCGTCGTGGAACCCGTAACCCGACCCGAACAGCTTGCTGTCGAGGTTGGGATCGGCGGGGTTGTTGTAACAGAGATGATTGGAGTAGGTGGGGAAATTGGTCTTGGCTTTGGGTCCGCGGAGGACCCGGGCGGCGGCGTCGTAGGCCCGAGCCGCGTCCTCGGCGGACTCGAAGGTCCCGAGCCAGACCCGGCTCTTCTTATACGGGTCTCGGATCTCCGCCGCGTATTTTCCCCACGGCCTTTTCCTGACGCCCCGGTACTTCACCTCTTTAATGGGTCTGGATCCGTTGGGCTCGGCCGGCGGTCCATTTGCTCTGGCAGCCACGGCGGCGGCTCCGCGTCCCCTCCTCATGGCCAATTATCGGGGGCCTTTTCAATGGCAGATTGTCATGGAAAGAGCAGGGTCTCTGAGATTTTGGATAAAATGAGAAATGGGTTTGAAGAAGAAGAAGAGGGAGAGAGGAGAGGGAGAGAGAAGATGAGAGAGAGAGAGAGAGAGAGATGGGTGGGAGAAGAACTGGATGGCACCAGCACCACCTTCTCTTCTACACAGAAATATATTAATAAACAAATAAAAAAAAAATCAATATTTTCTTTTGGATTTGGGTTTTTTTTTTTTTTTTTGAATTAATTAAAAAAAAAATTTCTGGGTTCTCTGGCTGAAATCAAATGACTTTAGCTACTTTTTTGTTTTTCTTTTCTTCCTTTCTCGATTTTCTCTACCTTCTCTTGCCCCCACAAGGACTCGATTGCTGCTTCCTTTATCATTCTGACGGGATTTTTGAAATTTTGGTAAAATATGAATATCCATGAGAAATGGCGACATTGTCCTCGAGCTATCCATGATTTGCCGACATTGTCCTCATCTGGGAATGAGGGACAATACATTTCTTTTTTGTTTCTTTTACTTTGCTTGTTGGTGAAGTCTGTTTCACTGCTTTGTGTTGAGAGTTTGGTTTGGGTGAAATCAAAGGCGTTTCAGAACCAATGATGGTGTGGGTGAGGGAGCAATGATTTGGAGAGTGGAGTATTTGTGTACAAACTTGTTTGGTTTTGCGGTACAAGGAAGTTACATCATTCCAAATTTCCAGTTTATTTTAAAAAATTCGGCTATGGTACCATGATCTCACCAGATCTAAATTCAGATCTCACCAGTTTCACCTCACAAATGTACTACAAGTTGTTGGTTAGATTTTCTCTGAGTCGTGCGGGACAAAAAAAATGTACACCCATCAATGAAGTGAAAGTTTAGTCTATATTGAGATGGTGATGGAGTAATTCACAAGTCTATTCGAGTGCAGGTAATAAACATTGAAATTCGATTGAGATGTAAAATAGGGTAACACAAGGGCAGAGGTGAAATGTTGGTGTTCAAAGCAATTCCTCAAAAAACTTTTCCTCCGTCTCTCGGTTTTCACTTCTTTATAGGTTTGAGAGTCGGTGGCGATCTCTTCACCCTCCATGGGTGGTTTTTGCTTGCGCTTGTCCCAAATCTGAGGTCTGATGCTTCTTTTTCCCTTATTATTCTTGTTTTCTTCCTTGTTGGTCTCTGTTTATGATGTATCCTTATTACACCCCGTACCCAAATTTACCTGTTTACTGGTTATTCGGACGGTAAACAATAGTTATCTTTACTTTTTACCTTCGTTTTGAACTTTTTAGGGGTTTCAAGAGTTGACTTTTTGTTCGGCTCAGATTTTGAGGAAAATTTCTTCTAAAAAATTGTAGAGCACGATAAACCGAGTTCGTGGACGTGCGGTACGTTAAAACTAGAGTTGTAATGAAGAGGTTATAAGGGTTTAAACGTAGTGGCAATTTTGTAATTTTGGGATGTCATTGTAGTCAATTGGGGTGTTTCCAAAATGAAAACTTACTATTTTTGGGATTTCCGTTTCGGGAAATCGAAGAGAGAGAAAGACCCAAAACTGGCGACCCTTCTAGGCCTCGCCGACGACGTTTCCGGCCACCTCTGGCCTTGAAACCGATCCCATATGGATCGCATTCCCTTCCTCTTCATTTCTGTGGCAGCGGTGTACGATGTTTGTGGCGGTAGACGACGCAGCAAGCAAGAATTCTGGCTGACGCGTTTTCATTTTTCTGACCAATTCTCGATTTTTCGGCCACCTCTGGGCGCGCCACCATCCACACCTTGAAGCTCTCTTCTTCGTGGTTCAAACCCAACTTGTGGGTAGCTCTAATTTTTGAGGTAAATTCCGACTCCTAGACTTGAAATTGAGCATTTTCATAGTTGAAAAAGTTGTTAAGAATGATGAGATGATCATATTGATGAATTTTGGTGACCCAGTTTGGGGTTGGAACCGGCAGCGCATGGGGCCCACGTGCAGCCCCCTGTGGCGGCGCTTGGGGGCTCGTCCGGCTGTCTTCGGCCTCCTATTTTAGTTTTTTGGGTCGAGCATATCGTTACGAGCGTGTAGATATGAACTTTGTATCGATTGATGCGCATTTTAAGTAAGAATGATAAGAATTTCCAAAGTTTAGGGAAGTTTGGGTTTTGATTTGGGAAGATCCGACCATTGGATCGACCCTAACTTTCGATAGTTGTTATAACTATTGAGTCAACGTAACGTATAAAGTTTGGGCTCATTCCGTTATGATTTCAAGCATCCGATGATTTATTCGTTTTAGGGTTTCGAATTTATTATCGTAAATTTAGTTTCGATTCTTGAGAAACAATTATTTATTATATTGATTTGTTCAGGACAATGGGTAATTCGAGTTTGAGGAAGAAATAGTTGGACGACCGTCGTAGCCGCAATCTGTGAGTGGACATTTGTTTTCAAATTAATGATGCATGCAGTATTATATTTTAAATATTAAATTATCGTGTTGATTTACGACATACTTATAATTTTTCAGGATTTTTTTTACATTATATTTCTGACTAGTTATTTATGAGTTATCGAGAATTCTTGATGCTATGTTTTTCGAATATCGATTTACATCGTATACGAGTATGAATGATTTAACGAGTATTTGAGCATGATTGTATTATCGAGATATTTTTGAACTATGCTTTCGATGATTTATTGTGTTAATATTGAGTTTCTTTTCCGAAATCATTTATTAATGAGATTGATTTCAGTTATTCGAGGCATTTATTAATGAGTTTAATATTTTAAAGATATTAATTTCAGTTTATCTGAGGAGGTAAAAATATTAGCGCATGCATGCATTACCTGGTCGATAGTCCCCTCCATGTAATATTCTGGTCGGTAGTACCCTCCAGAATATTTCAGTCGACAGTATCCTCCGATGTGTCATGTATTCGGCAGTACCCTCTAGATGGCATGAGATAGTTAGTCGACAATACCCTCTAACTATCTATGGTTAGTCAGTAGTACCCTTTAACCATCACCTCGTCTTCCGATCAGCAGGACCCTCTGATGCGTCTCTGGTCGACAGTACCCTCCATGTGGCATGAGATGACTAGTTGACATTTCCCTCTAGTCATCGCCTATTTTGAGATATGAGTATTTTAACGAGATTTATGAGACTACGAGATTTCTGAGATTTCTGAATGATTTTGAGGTACTTATGATATGAGATTTTAAAGAGATTTTGAGACGGTTTTCGAGATGTTTTACAATACGTGTTTGAGATTTCAATAAAGATGAGGATTAATAGTACTTTCAAGACTTTACTGCATGCTTGGTTTTTAAGAGAATAAATTGGGGAAGCATTAAGTTTTATTTATTTACTTTGAAATTACTTATTTTTCGTCCACTCACTCTAACGTTTTAAATGTTTTTTCCCTGGGCCCTTCTGTTTCAAATGCCCAGTTTGCAGGCTAGATTAGTTGAGGTCGGGCGTTCATGGAATTGAGACATAGCTGTCACTGCTTCCGCATTGTAGGACTTATCGATCCTTTACCTTTCTATTTTATTTTCTTATATACCTTGCGTATTAGATTGCTCTGATAACCTAGTGGCTAAATGTTCTTAAGTTAAGGCTTGTGTTGTGTTGTGGAGTTTGTTATGAATCGGAGAGCAGGGTGGCTCCAGGAGTTGATGACAGTGTTTGATTTTAGAAGTGTATTGTTTTCTACAAGTTTTGGGTAACCCATCTTTAAGGGTGACTCTGTCGACTTTTCAGTAGAGTTATTTCTAAGTTGGGCCCCGCAGGGCCACCTCAGATTTCAGGGTGAAATCTGGGGCAGGTCTTGTCAATCCTATTCAGCCCCAATATTCATATTTTCAAATGTAGTTTTTCTCTCAGATTTGTTTCATTCTTTGGTCTTCGTTGTTTTCAGTGACCTTTTACATATGCCTTCTACCGTAGGTTTATGTGGGATTTGCTCGCTAGCGGACATGGGTCAATATCCGCCAGTGCAATATTAGATAATATATCATTTTGGTAGTTGTTCTTAAGATCTTCTGGTTCGTGTTTTGTCTTCTTTTCGTTTAGTTTTTTTTGCTCCTTTAGCGGCGGATGATGTTCTCTGATATGGAGGTGATCTACGATTTGGTATTCTATATGTCTCTGAAACTAGGCCTTTTGGGTGTTTGATCAGGATTGTCACTTGCGCTCCTGAAGTTCTTTGGATATGGTTGGAAGCTGTTCGTTCAAGTCGCGGTGACGCCATCGTCTGAGGCGTTTTTCTCTTGGTTGGTATGTGGCTTGGGTTTTGTTGGTTCATGCCTGCCTAGTTTGGGTCTTGGCGTTTTTCTTTCTTTGTTGGTTGACCAAGTTTGGGTCTTGTGTAATATTTATTGTTTATATGGGGTATCGGTTTTCTTTGCCAAAAAATAAGAAATAAAAGGAATTTCTGAAATTAAAGTTTGCAATTCAACAAATTGTTTGTGAGCAGCATGAAACTATAGTTCAATGATCGATTCTCATCATCCTATTTTCAGAATTTTATTCATGAACATCTTGGGAAATTCTTAGGTATATGCTATTAGTGAACCAGCTTAGCTGTTTTCTTTGAATTTTCATAATCCAAACCGTTCATATTATAAATTAAAATTTTAAAAGCAACTGGTTAAACTTATTTTCCAATTTTCCTAACCCGTCTAGCCAAATGTCATTATGAGGACTAGATGAATTGTTTATACCAATACCCATTTTTCTATATACACGTTTGCATCTAATTCATCCAATAAAAGCTGAAAAAAAACCCTAGAGAAAACTAAGCGTTTGTAGCTGCTACGTCTCATTCGACAGCGCGTCCTCGAGACGTTGTTGTTGGATGGGTAACCTGTACTGTGAGTCCACCAGTGAGGGTCAGAGGCAGAGTTGAGGTTGGGTCAAAAGATGGTGTGCAGCTGCTTCGCTCAGGGAGAGTTTATGGCAATCGACTTTGGGTTCCCTTGCACATGTCCGATATGATTTCCTCAGGCAGGCGATGCATGCAAGAGGGACGCAACAATTAATGGAGGGATGGGTTTTGGTGGAGATGTTTGTAGTTGCCGAGTTGGGCCAACATTGCACTTCGTCTCATGTTGACGAGTTTATGGTGGACTGATGAAGGGAGTGGAGGTTGAGCCACTGTGAGACCCGGATCCTATTGGGATTTGGGTTCCAAGGCAATTAGGCCGGCAACATTAGTCAAGGTTCAAGGTGCAACGAGGCGGTGTGGTTTAATGGTGGTCACGGTACAAATTCAGCTTTGTCGACAGACTACTATTTGTGGCCTTTCTTATGGGGAAGCTAAGAGATGGGCCTTACCTTTGCTATTGGGCTCTAGCTGGTAGGTTTTTGGCTTCCTATGTTTAATTTTTTGATTAATTTCAGTTTACCCCCCTGAGGTTTGGGGGTGTCATCATATCATCCCCTCTACTTTCAATTTTGAATTTTTACCCCCCAAGCTTTCCAATTTCAGTCAGCCGTGCCCAATTTCTCCGATTCCATCCAAATTGGACGTTAACTCTGACGATCTGAACCACTTTGAAGGCTAAAATGGTCATTTCAAGACAAACAACCAAAAAAAAAAAAACTCTTTCACTTTCGGGTTTCTCTCTCTCTCTCTCTCTTCTGCAAACCATTCTCATCACCATCTCTCTCTTCTGCAAACCCATGACATATATTCCCAAATAAACCCAAAATAGAGCACATGCATAAACCCATCAAACACCCCCCGAAATTCCAACCCCAAATCCCACATGCATTATCAAAATCAAAACCCAAGAAGAGCATAGCACATGAAATTGAAACCACAACCGAACTCATCGTCTTCCTCATTCTTCTCTCTCGTCCTCATCTGCCTCCTCCTTCATCGCACTCTCTTCATCCTCTACAATGGCCACCCTCGGCGGAATTCGCGACTCCCTTGCCGGCTCCGAGAACAACCACGAGACCGAATCCCTCGCTCGCTTCTCCATCGACGAGCATAACAAGAAGGAGGTGATTAATCAAATGATCGAATTGTAAATGATCGGATTGTGTTCTTTAATTTGTGTACTTGTTTTTGAGATGTGAATTTTGTGAAGTGATTGTGATTTGATTGGATTTGACTGTGCAGAATGCTTTGCTGGAGTTTGTTCGAGTGGTGAAGGCTAAGGAAGAAGTGGTTGTCGGCACTCTGCACCATCTGATTGTGGAGGCCATCGACGGCGGCAAGAAGAAGCTTTATGAAGCCAAGGTCTGGGTCAAGCCTTGGTTGGGCTTTAAAGAAGTTCAGGAATTCAAGCACGTTGAGGATCCCGAAGCTCCATCTGAAACACCGTAGTTTACTGCTTCCGATTTGGGCGTTAAGCAAGGTGCCTCACTCGCTGATCAATCTTTTTATTTTTTTGGTGTCGATTTGGATTTGGAGTTGTGTTACACCCCACATCCGATTTACCCCTTTTACTGAGTTACACGAATCACTGTATGTTTTACCATTCGCGGTTATAGTTTTATCTTTTAGGGGGGTGGCTAGAAGTTGACTTTTTATGGTTTAACAATTTGAGAAAATTTCCTTCACGTAAGTTGTAGGGGACATTAAACCGAGTCCGTGGACATGTGGTACACTTAAATCGGAGTTCGTATGCGAAAGTTTTGAGTGATTTAAGAAATTTACTGTTCATGGTAAAAAATATATAAATTTGGAAATTTTACTGTGGTAGGTTTCCAAATCCGGAAACCTACCTTCCTCTCTCCTCTCCCCCGATCTCTCCCTCTTTCCTCTTCGGGCGGTTTGCTTTCCCCTTTGATTTGCCGCTGTCCGGCCATCAACCGGTGGACAACCGGCCACCACAGGGTCGCCTCCTTCCCCTCAACACGCTGGTGCCCTTGGTTTTCAACAATTTGGCCGGAAAACCCTGAATCGAAGCAAGGAAGTCCACGGGGGCAGTTTGAGCTTTCCGGCGATTCCACCGTTTCCGGCCGTCCCCGACCACCAAATCACCATCGAAGGTTCGGTTTTTGCCCAGGATTGTTTTGCCCCTAGCCTTGAGTCACGATTTGCAGTGTGGAGGTCGAATCGACGATTTCAAATTCTAGGGTTCTTGAGTTTTTCTGGAAAAACTTCTCCAGCCGGTTTGGACTGTTTCAAGGTAAAATTGGAATGTGTTGTAGTTGAAGAAATGGTTGGGCCTGTTTTGAAGTTGCTGTTGTCAAAATTTGGTGGCCATCGGAGGTGGTGGTCACCGGCGCGTGGTAGCGCGTAGGGATGAGTTTTAATTAATGCTTGGGCCCAATAAATCGTACATTGGTTGTAGAAGTTTATACATGAAGTTTGGTGGATATTGGAGGGATTACGAATTGAGTATATTCATGGATTTGAGATTTTTGGAAAGGTTTTCGAAATGGGATTTCGATGGAATTATTTTCTTGTTTATTTATTTGATCCTTGGTTTTGGCATTGGGAATGCCTTAGCAATAATGTCGGTTTGAGAACTTTGATTATTTGAAGATTTTATGGCGTGCGGGTCACGTCATTGGACTATGCTTATTTTCTTTTATTTACTTTTGAATTTGGAGATACTTTTGGCGTGTGGGACACGTCGTTGGAAATTCTTTACGAGAGATGGGGGAAGCCTTATGTATTTTGGATTTACTGGATTTTCGGTTATGTTTCCCTGTGCCATACTGAGGGGTGATTTTATCATGCTAGCATTGATTTTCCGCCTTTGTGGCGCGGTGATGGGATCACCGTAGCCCTTCCGCCTTTGTGGCGCAGGTTACTGTCTCTGTGACAGTAATTCTGTAGCCCGGTATCCTATCGCTACACTTAGTGGCGTAAAGGTATATTACGGGAGTTATGGGAGTATTTTAGCCTGGGAGGCTATCACCCGAGCCTGGGAGGCTCACTGGTATGGCTATTGCCTTCCCCTACTCACTTTACTACTTAAGCTAGCGGGGCTAGCTCGATTTTCGTTTAACCAGCGGGGCTGGTCTTATTTTCCTTGAGTATCAGAGTTCCAACTTTTTCTTTTAAATCGTATGTGACTAGCGGGGCTAGTCGGTTTTCATGAGTGGAACTCCTCTTGTTTTATTTTCGTTAATCCTTGCATGCATCGGGATTTTTTTAAAAAGAAATAAATGTGGGAAAGTATAAAATCCATTTGGTTTAAATTTGTTTATTTTTGTCCACTCAAGCTAACGTGTTTTTCAATACTTTTCCCCTGGGCCCTTCGGTTTCAAATGCCCAGTTTTCAGTGTTGCTGCTCGGCGTTCTGAAGTGAGCCATAGTGACTGCATCCGCTTCCGTCATCATATTTTGTAGGTTATTTATTTAGCCTACTGTACTCTATGTTAAACTTATATTCCTAGAATGCTCTGATTACTAAGGGATATGTGACCCAAACTTGTATGAATTATATTTGAGGTCTATGACCTAACTTTGGTGATTGTAGTAACTTGTACCTTTCGGAGATTATGTATGATGTTGTTAGCTTTGAGATGGGATTGGTGGAATTTGGGAGCAGGGTGGCTCCAGGAGTTGTGGTTGGATTATTAGAAGTGAATTTTGTTTTCCGCAGGATTTTGGGTTATCCATTTTTAAGGGAGGTTATGCTGAAATTTTTGGTAAATCTCCTTTAAAGGTGGGTCCCGCAGGGCCACTTCGGATTCCAGGGTGGAATTTGGGGTGGGTCCTGTCAAGTTGCAGAAGAGAGAGTTACAGAAGAGAGAGAGAGAGAGAGGGATTTGGAGAAGAGAGAGAAACCCCGAAAGTGAAAGAGAGAGTTTTTTTTTGTTGGATTAAATTCAGTTTAGTCCCTCAAACATTAGGCCAAACATCAGTTTGGTCCCTCATCTTTTTTTTTAATCAAACTCATCCCTGATCTCTCAAATTGCATCAACCTCGTCCAAAATTTGAATCTGGCGCCAAATGTGACGTCATCCGCTGAGCTTTCGCCGACAAGGAGGTCCCACATTTTTGATTTTGAATCCATAAGTAGGGCAGAATGGACATTTCATATTTAATCTAATTTCTATTTTTTTTTCTCTTATTTTCTTTCTCTTCTCTCTCTTGCTCTCTCTCAATCACATCTGAAACCTCCTCTCTCTCTCTCTCTCACATATTCCCAGCCACCCTGAATCTCTGCTCACAAGCTCCCACTACCCACCACCTCAACCAAACTCCACCACCCTCTCAAAACCGGAGCAATAGTGATACTCCCAGCTTCTCCTTGATGTCAGCGTCGCACTCGTCCATGAATTTACCCAGCGGCGAGTAGTAGATCTTGTCGAGGGCCACCATGAGGAGGAGGAACTGGACGGCCTGGATTGGCAGGTCGAAGTCAAAGAGCGCCGCCTTCTCAATCTCAGCAGCGAGGGACGACGGGGCCAGGGTGAGGGAGGTGGCGGCGACTAGGGAAAGGGATTTGAGGGATTGGAAGAGGTGGAAAGCATCCAAACAAGGCGAAACGGGTCGATCAAGGATCCAAACTGGAGAGAGATCCAAATGACAGATTCGAATCTGGAGCTACAGGAATCGGGGTGGTAGGAGCTGAGGAGAGAGGCCTGCAAGATCGATGGAGATCTTGACGTCAAGCTTTCTTCTTATGCTAAACTCGGAGCTCGGTTCAGACAAGGAGGAGGTTCATTTTTGTCTTCTTCTTTTTTTGATGTAATTTGTTGGTTGTTGAATGTAAGCTGTTGATTGCTTGGTTCTGTGTTGTGGGTTTCTTCAATTTTGGGTTATGGTGTCTGCATTGCATTTTGGTTAGGTATTGGATTAGTGGGTTGTGATGATCGAAGAACTCCCCCAAATTGGACTTGAAAATTTTAACCCCGCTGACATGATCGAAGCAAAATCAGCGGGG